>NC_080674.1:0-353000 GCF_030445035.2 Dasypus novemcinctus
AAATAACGAATAGCCGCTCCATGCAAATTAGTCAGACAGGTTAGCGTCTGTAGCCGGGAGAGATATATACAGAACACGAGTCAAATGGCATTAATAATTGTTTTTGAGTTCTGTATTGATTCCATGGCCGGCCGTGTTTCTTTCTTTCTCACCTGAATGGCTAATCTCACCTTCCCGTAAATAATAAGAAACTAGCCACCGGGGCTTCTCGGGCAGAAACGAATCTCTGTCTCCAGCTCGCTCTTCCTCCTTCCGCTCTCCCCTCCCCCTCCCCCACGCCTCCCAGTTTCCTTCGGCGAGGCCTTCCCTGAGCAGCCGCCTCCTCCCCATTATTTACTGTTTACAAACAACCTGCTCCGCGCCGGGGCGGAGGCCGGGGCTCCGGCTGGGGGCCGGCCTGGGCGGCTGGCGGGGCTCGCCCTGGAAGGGCGGTGGCTGTTAGCGGCCTGGCCTCTCCTCATTCTGGTGCTCTGACCCCATCGGGGCGGGGGAGGGTCAATGGGGGTCCAGGCGAGGGAGAGCGCTCCCCCGCGGAGGGAGCAACGCCACGGAGGAAAGCCGCGGTCCAGCCCTGGGGGCCTGCGCCCCGCGCCTCGGGCCCCAGCTCGCAGCGCCCAGGCCCGAGCGCACTTTCCATTCCGGGAAGACCCCGGCCACGGCTCCCAGGGACCGACACCCCTGAACACGTCGCCACGCGTCTTCTGGGCAGATTTGTCCACCCCCGGGGCCGGCGGGGCCAGAGCAGGTCCCACCTCCCCGGGCGCTTGGCTGGCTGCGAGCGTCCTGGGTTGGGAGGGTGGAGGAGGGCTGCCAGGCCTCTCTTCTTCTGCCGTCACTGCCACCTTCTCTTTCACCTTTCCGGCCCGCGGCCGTGAACACCCCCAGTCTCCAACCACCTGGCCCCGTTCTTGGGGCGCCGAACTCCACTTTCTCTGGCGGCTCCAAACCCCCATCGTGCGCTTCCGGCCGGCCTGGCGGGCGCCCTGTCCTGGGAGGCTCGCTGCTCTGCGAGGAGGAGGCTTGCCGCCCAGCAGGGCAGCGCACCAGGCCCTCTACCCAGGCCTGGATGCAGGATCGGCAGGCGTTCTCCCCCCCCCCCCCCGGGGTGGGGGTGGGGGCGGGGTGCACGCGGCCTGGCTGCCCCGCGCGGGGTACTCCCTTAAAGGCCAAACCGTGAGCTCAGTAACCCAGCCTGGTTTCCCTTGGTCTCTAAGAGCAGATGAAACATGAGCTAAATGCTCCTGCGTGGGTGCGGGGCGCTAAGGCCACCTCGCCCCACGATCGCCTGTGAGCGGGGTCTGAAGCCGCACAGCTGGGCTCAGGTGAGCCCCCCCACGGCCTGCGGCGCTGGAAAGGAGCGGAGGCGAGGGGGCCTGGCAGGCCGCAGGGGGCGCGGGAGGGCGATCCCCAAACGGTAGGGGCAGCCGGCTGCCCTTTCCGCTCGGGGAGACAGTGGCCGTCGGAACCGCCGAGGGACCCTGGACAGACAGGCCGCGCCCCGAACTTCCAGCGGCTTTGCTGGGATCTGGCTCCTGCGACCCGCCCAGCCCTGGAGCTCCCGGCTCGCTGCCGGAGCCGTCCCCTGGCTCCCTCCCCGGGCACCGAGCGCCCTGAGAAGTGGACCCCAGCCAGAGGACAGCGGCGCGAGCCGGGGACACGCACGAGCCGGGGACACCCGCAAGGCCCTTCTTTCCCGAGGCCTGGGGCCGAGCCCTTGGGGGCGCCTGTGCTCTCTGCTCGCGGACGCCCGCGCGGGGTGGGGCTGAGCTGCCTTCTGGACCTCCGCGGCGCCGCCCTCGCGAACCCCGAGGTGGCCAGGTCATCCTGTGGCAGCCCGTCCCCCGCGATCCCCGAGAGGGCAGTGGGCTAGCTGCAGGCGGCACGCGTGGAATGCCTCCTCGGGGAAAGCCTCCGCTCCGCCCGCTGCCTCCGACTCGCCCCGCCGGCCGCCCGGGCCCGCGCCTCCGTGTCCCGGGCCCAGGCCCCGCGCCCGCCCCGCCGCCCTGGGCGGCCGGCGTTCCGCAACTTGCGGCCCAGCGCGGTGGCCTCCAGAGGCCCCGCCGGCGGGCAGCAAACTTTATCCCCTCGATCTCAGGGGCGATTTTCGAAAGTTTGTACAACGGAGCCCACTCCCTACCTGCGCTGGGGACGCGCCGGCCCGCGCCGCTCCCGGCGCCGGGGCCGCGGTGAGCAGCGCGCAGCCCGGACGCACCGGGGAGTCGCCGCCGTTGCCGCCCGCGCCCCTCGGCGGAAGCGCCGAGCCTCCGCCTCCTCGGAAGGGGGAGGGGTCTGGGGGCCCCTGGCGGGGGCGGACGCGGGACGTCGCCTACCTGTGGTGGCGCCGGGCCACTCCCGGCCGCCCGCGAGGGCTCCGCGCGGCCGCTGGGCGCGCGCGCTCCGGCGGGGAGCAGGCGACAACTAATGGAGACATTTCCAGGCGGAGCACCTGGCGAGCGGAGCGCGCCGACGTCCCCAGGCGCCGCGGCCGTCAGCCGAGCCCGCACCGGTGTGACGTGGGCGAGCGCCGCTCCCACCCGGCCGCCCGTTGACGCTCTCCCCCGCGGCGCCGGCGCGGCCCAACTTCGCCTTCCGCGGGCCCCGCGCGCCGCTCCGCGGCGGGACGAGCCCGGCTGTGGATAGGGCCGCGGGCCGGGGGCGGGCCCCGGAGGGCACCCCGGCGGGCAGGGCACGGCGGCAGGAGCGCGGGGCCTGGAGGGGGCCGAGGACTGCCCCCGCCCCAGCCGGCCCGCGGCGGCTCAGGCTCTCGGGCCCGTCTCCCGTCACCCTCGGGCCTGCCCCTGGTGTCCGCGCTGGTCCCCACCCACCCCGGGCTCTCGGGAAGGAGGCGGCTGCAGGCCTGGGCAGCAGTGCGGGCCGGTGCGTGGGGCCGGAAAAGACGGGGATAGACGCTGCGTGGGCGCAGTCCTGCGTTTGGGAGCCACAAGCCTGTGACCCGCCCTGGCCAGGCTGCCTGGCCAGGCAGGGAGCTTGTCAGGCTGGTGGAGAGCCCAGTGTGTGTGCACCCCCGAGGCCAGGACTGAGGCTGGGGCGTGGGACCCAGGTGGGTTTACTGAAACCCAGGTGTTGGGGCACCTGTCCTCCTTGGCCCCCCAGCCAGGGCATTCTGGCTAAAAGGACCAGGCCTCCTCTCTCCAAGGCCCGTGGTGCACATGGAGACTTGAGATTTGTTGACTTGGATAGTGTCTGAGAAAGTTGGTCACGTTTTGCTTTTTTGTGTTTTGTTCTTTTCTTGTTGTTCTTTTTTGCATTTGGGCCCCCTGCACGGCTGGAAAGGCAGCCCCCCCGGGCCCGGCACTCTGGGATGGTCTAAGACCCCCTCGTCCTCTCGGGAGCCCACTGGCCAGCCCGGGTGGGGGCGGTGCTTCCCGGAGCACCGAGCTCTGCTCTCAGGGCCTGCTCTGGCAATGCCAAACTGTCCTAGGCCTTCTCACCTGGGCAGTGCATGTCACTGTCCCCAGAGCTGCCTCCTTGGCAGGCCCCGGGCCAAGGGGAGGGTAGCGTCTCCCCCTCCAGGGGGCTGCCAAGGCCGGGAAGCAGAGCAGGGCACCCCCTACCCAGGGAGGGCCCGGACACCCGCCTCAGACTGGGGAAGGGGTCCCTTTGTTCCAGGAGGATGCGCACCCTGGGAATGGGCGGGGCTCGCCCTGGCCTGGGCCGCGTTCAGCCCTCCCCTCTCCGTCCCCGTCCCCCCAGCTCACTCTTGGTGGCGATCTACGGGGACAACAGTGGCAAGCACAGCCCGGGCCAGTGCCCATCTGTGATTTCAGGGCACTCTGTGAAGCTAACTATAAGCACAGGGCCTCTGGCTTGTGAGAAGTGGGCTAACTTGCGGGCTTGCCTTGCGTTCACCGAGGCCTCCTGAGGACAAGACAGCCGTTGAGAAGGGCCAGCGGCCCCCCGAGAAGGGCCCGAGACCCCCCTGTTCCCTGGAGCTGGAGTCCTCAGGAGGACGAGAATTAGATCCCCGGCTGCTGGAACTGCCACGCAGCGGGCCGGCTCGGCCCCCGGGCTTGTCGGCGCCTGTGTTCCGAGGCTGCAAGGCCGGCTCCTCCCGCCGTCGGGCGTCCTTGGGTCCCTCGGCTTTCCCATCACGCGGCTGTGGCCTCGCCTTCGTCTTCTGGGTTCCACGGGCTTCCGGCTTCTCCCTGTGGCTTCCTCCGTGTCTGAATTTCTTCTGCTTTCAAAGGACTCCCAGTACCCCATCAAGGCCCCCCTCCTCTGTGGCTACACCCCGAGGTCCTGTTCCTCTGGGCGCGCACCCACAGGCCTGCCGACCACAAAGTCTTCTCCACGGGCCCCAGAGAGAGAGGAGCCCCGTGGGCCCCGGAGGCCACGCGGCAGCCACCTGTGCTGGAGAGCGCTGCGCCCAGCCTCCGGCCGTCCCCGTGGGCCACCTCAGGGCCCCTTTCGTCTCCTGCTGGCGGAGCGGCCTGTGTGGCCTGCGACAATGGCTGCAGTCTGGCCTCACCGCCGCGCTCTGCTGCCCCCCCGGACGCTGCTATGATGCGCAGTGGGGTCTGCGCCCAAGGGGTCCACAGCCCCCCCTCCCCCACCGGGGCCACGGCGGGGATGGGGCTGCCTTCGAGGCGAGGAGCTGACCCCAGAGAGCGCAGCCTCGGAGGAGGGACGCACCCGGGACTCGCTTGGCAGAGGGCGGCTCTCCAGGGGCCCGGGGATAGAGGGGTGGCATGGAGAGCCGCACCCTCCGTTTCCTGGGCCAGCTCCTCGCCCTGCTCGGCGCGCAGTGCCCCACGTAGAGCCGCTTTGCGTGGCTCCCCTGGAGCAGCCTGGCGCCCGGAGGTGGGCAGCGCCGCGGGCTGACCATGGGTCCAGGCTGCGTCCGGTGGCCGCAGAGAGTGGCTGATGGAAACCGCCCCCCTCCGCTCTTTCCTTCCCCTCCCACTGCTGGGATGGCGCTGAGGGAGCAAAAGTCGGAGAGCTTTCTCTTTCCGCTCCCACCAGGAATCCGCCGCCGTGCTGATGATGTTGAGATGCATTAGCCAACGTTAAGGTTTCCGTGATTAAAAACGAAAGGCTGTTAATTCAAACAGTGTCGCGCTCCGTGCTTAACTTTGAAATGCGTACCTCGTGTGGGCTTCAGTCCGCGACAGCCGGAACAGGCCTCGATGTAAGATGAGGTTATTTTAAATTATAGAAAAAGGAAACCATATAGAGCATTTCCCCCGAGTTTTAATACCATTTTGACTTCTTTATGACACAGTATTAGAAAAGGAAGCCTTTAGTGGGTAAGGAAGGAAAGTAACCACTTACCACGCGCATGAGCTAGTATTTCTGAAGTACCTGTGAAGACAGGGGAGGCGCCGAGAAGCCACCTGCCTGCGCGCCCTGCCGGGAGTGGGGCAGAGAGACAGCGTGGGCTCCCCAGAGAGGGGGGGAAGCGGGGGCCGCGGCTGCTCCCTGCCTGCCCCAGTTCACAGGCATTATTCCCCAGCGGCTGGATGCAAAAAGAACTTTCGTAAATAGAAGGTGACAAGACACCAAATGGCATTTTCACAGGACAATAAATAAGAGGAAGGGAGGTGGGCGGGAGTGCAGGTGCGTGGGATGAGGGTTCGCAGGGCGCAGCGGGGGCTGCCTTCCCACCGGCCCCGGCCCGCCCTCAGGCTGAGCCCCGCTCTTTACTCCGCCTTCTGCGCCCCCCAGCACCCTTCCCAATCAGGGCTCCAGGGGCCTGCGAGCAGCTCCGGGCACCGGGAACTGCGGAGCTGCCCACAGTCAGGGAAAGTGGCCGGGGCACGGGTGCCCGCTGCTCAAGTGCTCGCTGCCCGAGTGCCCGCTGCCCGAGTGCCCGCTGCCCGAGTGCTCGCTGCCCGGACTGGCTGCGCTTGCCTCGGCTCTCCGAGGGCGTGGACGTGCTCCTGGGAGGCGGTTCAGGAGAGTGGCGCAGCACAGTGGCGGGCCTCGAACTCGAGTGTTTCCCCCACTGCTCGGGCGTCCGGGGGCATCCCAACCCCAGCTTAAACCTGGGTACAGCTGGCGGCAGCGGGCGCGTGACCAGGTAATGTGCCGGCTTTTAATTACTGCGGCATGTCCTCTGGGAGGAAGCTGATTTTTATAAAAAAACCAGTTTCAGAGTAGTTTTGAAATTCAATTAATTGCAGGCCCCAGATAAAAGGAACACATCCTTAATGGCGATAAGATGTCCCGAGGGAGGAGACGGAGCGTCTGGGTGACTTCAAAGTGTGACAGAAATACTTACCGCTCAGCTTGGGAAGTCTTCAGATCAAGGAATCAGTAAAATTACTCATGTGCTTAGCACCTTTTCATTTTCTGTTTGAAAAGGATAGAAAGAGAGCGCTTACTGCTCGTGACACACCACCTCCCAGAAGGAAGGGCCAGTGGGCCGCGCAGGGGCGATGGCGCTGGCTCTTTCGGTGAGAGCCGGGTTTGGAGGGCAGCGGAGCTGGCCGTGCCTCTGCCGGGAGACATGCTCTTCCGTTCCCACGAGAGGGGTGCCTGAACACAGCTCCTGGGCTGGACGCCCCCCTCGGCCTTTCCATTGCCTCCTGGCCATTGGCAGTGGGGCGGGCACCCCCTGAACCCACAATGGCACCTTCCATCCCTAACTCAGCCCTGGAGCCCCCAGCTCGCCTGGAGGGTCCCCAACAACCCCGCTTCCTCCCCTGCTTGACTTGCACCCTCAGCGTTTTCGACCACTGGCACCAGGTTAGGTGAAGCATGCCTTTTGCCGTCACCCACCCCCACCTGCGCTGAAACAAAGTCAGGGCCGGGGGCGGGAGGGGGCGCCAGCCTTGAGAGGCCAGCAAAGCCTCCCACGCCTGACGGAAGAAAGGGGAGCAGGCCTGGGGAGGGGGGGCTGGCCACCACTGACCCACGGTGTTTATCCAGCGCCTGCCGTGCCCCTCTGCGAGGCCCTGGGGGTAACTGGGGAACAAGGAAGGAAAGGCGCGAGCTCTCTGGGAGCACGTAATCGGCACGATGGACGAGCTGGGCGGACGAGGGAGGGTGGACACCTGCGTTTGCTACGTGCGTTCCCTGCTGCTCTCCCTGCACGCGTGGCTGGTTTTACCAGCCTGCTTCTGCCAGCAACAATTTTGGGGCTCCGGGGGCCTCCTTTCTTTGATCCTCTGTCCCTTTGGTCCAAGCTGCCAGTGTTTTTGTGTGCGCCTTCTGTGGGTGTCACGAAGTCTCCTCCACTGGACAGAAGCCACCCGCGAGGATCCTCTGGAGGTATCCCTTCTCTCCCTTGGCCCCGTCCTGTGTGGTGGCCGAGGGACAACAGCTTCAGCTTCCCAGAGGCATCATGTTTGACCCACAGCACCTGTGAGCCCGTGCGTCACCCCTGGAAGGGGCCCCTGGGGCTGGGACGGGGACCTCTGGAGCTTCCCAAGGCTGTGGCCAAGGACGCACAGCCACGCCCTAAGCTTCCCCATTGAAGACGCTTTTCTGACAATGCTTTAAAGTCATGTCTCCACATCAATGCTACAATTTCTTCCCTGACTAATCACAATGGTTTCCCAGCAGAACACCGGTAAGTCTACTCTTATCCATACTCTATTCCTCCATCCTGTGGACCCTGAGGCTGAGGACACGCAGTGCCGTCCAGGGCCGGCTCCTTTTATAAATGCTGCTTCCCTCAGCTGGTCTCTCTGACATTTCCCTACAAGCCGCAAGAGGAAACCAGGCAGTGCCTTCAACGCTTTGCTGGGAAATCACTCAATTCCGCTTTGCGCGCAGCTGCAGGACGCAGCCGCGCTGAGCTTCCTGACGCAGCCCGAGGAGGGTCCTGCCTCCCGCAGCTCCCAGCAGCATTGCCCTGCTCCCCTGGAGCCCTCGTGCAGTGTCCGCCGCGTCCAGGTCCCCCCCAGCAATCTGTTTAAGGCCGTGTTGGCGTTTTCTGTCATGCACCAAGGTTTTTCCAGTCTCCGCCCAGTTTCCAAGTCCCTCCCACACTTTCAGGTGTTTGTGGCAACAGCATTCCATTTCTAGGCTCTGTGCTCATCACCCACTACTGCATGACCTGACAAACCTAGCTTACAAGCACACGCATTGATCCTCTTGTAGTTTGTGTGGGTCGAAGTCTGGGCACAGGGGGCTGGGTGCCCTCCGGGTCCCACGGGCAATGCAGGAGTCGGCCAGGACACCCCCTGGGCAGGGACCCTCACTCTGTTCCTTGCAGTTGCGGGCCCGAGAGCACCACGACAGCTTGCTGGGAGCTGGGGCCTGGCCCCCCTCCAAGTCCTCACAGCGGGCGAGGGGGTTGCAATGCCAAGCAGCCATGCACATCCCATCCCCTTTGCCACGGGTGCCAAGGAAGTCACAGGCAAGGGATCGCAAAGGTCGTGGTCACCGGGAGGCAGGGGTGGGGGGCAGCCTGAAGCCTGCCTGCCGCACTGAAAGCAAAAAGAGAAAGCAGGCAGCGAGGAACGGATGCGCGGAGATGTCTCGGGTCGGCCTCGCGCGGGGGCACGCCGGGCTCCCTGGCCCCGCCTCGGGCGGACCCTCCTGATCTCCAGCCTGCTCCACCGCGGCGGGGACTTGTGACGTGCGGGGCTGTGGAGCTCGTTCCTGCTGCTCACGGACCTCTTCAGGCCTCCCTGCTGCCCTGCAGTTAAGAAGGACGGTGCCGCTGCCTCGGCCAGTGACATGCAGCAGAAGTGGTGGGTGCCATGTAGGCAGAGACCTTGAAGAGCAGTGCGCAGCTCACCCCTCCCACTTCCTCCTGCTTTGCACGGCGGGCGGGGGCTCTGCTCCCCGCTTGCCTGGCTCCCTGACGGAGAGGACGTGAGGCACAGCAGCTGCTGGCCTGGGGTGCTCCTACTGCGAGAGCAGCGATAGACCCCTCTCTTCAGTCACTGAAGTTTGGGAACTGTTTGTTACGGCAACACAACCTATCGTATCTGACAGATAGAAATATTCTTTTGAAAGTCAGTTATACAATATTGTCCTATAACTGTGTATCACTTAATAATTACGTATTATAATTGAGTATTATGTGACCATATTGTAATTCACTTGTATATTATGTAATTACATAATATCCTTGTATATTATTCAATGAATACGTATTATAAATTAGAATAGGCTTCTGTGCACACGGGCTTGGTGGCAGGCAGGAAGGTTATATGTGAAGGTCACGCATTGCAACGGCCCTCACCAGCTGTGAGGGAGCAAGCAGGAAGGTAGCCTGGTCCAGATGCTGCCATGGACAGGTGCCCAAGCTGAGGGCAGCAAAGTTCAGCTGAGCGGTGGGTGTGGTATCATCTGTTTACCAGAAAAGTACTAGTGGGAGGTGGATTACATCATATGCCCTCTGTTTTATTCTGCTGGGCTGCCAAGAGCACCATACCAGAATTAAGGTGGCTTTTACTATGGGCCTGTATTAGGTTGCAAGTTCATAGTTCTGAGACTGAGAAAAATGTCCAAATCAAGGCATCATCAGACAATGCTTGTCCCCAAAGACTGGCTGCTGGTGATCCTGGACTCCGTTCACACGGCAAGGTACGTGGTGGCAACTGCTGGTCTCTCCCTTCTCTTCCAGGTTTTGCTGCTTTCTGCTTCTGGCTTCCCTGGCTTTTTCTCTCTCTGCTACTGTGGCTTTCTGTTTTTCTTTCTGCATTCATCCTGTTTATAAAGGACTCCAGTAAGAAGATTAAGACCCATGCTGGGTCATGCCTTAATTGAAGTAACCTAATCCGAAGGCTTTTAACAGAAGTAACTTAATCCAAAGTTCCCATCCATAACAGGTTCACACCCGTAGGTATGGATTAGCACTGAGAACATGATCTTCTAGGGTCCACCCAGCCTCAAACCATCGCACCTTCCACTTGGGAGGTTGGGAGAGCCAAGATGCTTCCCGACTGGAATAGTCACATCCTCTGTTGATGGATTTATCTTTTGGTGAGGAATTGAGACCCCACGGATTACAGCATCCAGTCCAGAGTGCCACAGTCTGGGGAGAAAGCATGGTCTGGCTGCTGCATTGATTTTGGACTTGTCCTGGCTCACACTCCGTAAGCCAATAACTTCCTGTTGTTCAGCCCATCCATCGTGTAGTATTTGTTTCAGCAGCCAGGAAACTAATCCATCTTCCTTTCCATGGTGTTTTTGCCAGCCCCACCATTTATGGACTCACAGAATATTCTATCTTATCTCAAGTGAATTGAAATGACACCGTTATCGTATGCTGGATTATCCAGAGTTAGTCCCTGGAGTTTTTCTTGTGTACGTTCCAGAAATCCTACAGATGGCTCCCACTGCAGACACTGCTCTCCAATCGACTTTTACTGCTTAACAAGAGAGCTTGGCCTTTTTTCTCGGTTACTGCTAAAAGGATTCCTTCCTGCTTTTCTATGTCTGGATTTACCATACTCTACTTAACCAGTTTGGGTTGATGAGTGCTATGGATTGAATTATGTCTCTCCAAAAGATGTGTTTCAACCTTGGTCCTGTGAATGTGAACTCATTTGTACATAGGCTATTTGAAGATGTTATTAGTTAAGGAGAGGTCAAACTAGATTAGGGTGGCCCTGATCTAAGATGACAGTGTCCTTATAGGAGAGGCAATTTGGACAGTGACACAGGTGACACAGGTGACTGGTGCAGAGGCATTGATGGCCACGTGACGGAGGTAGATCCGAGTATGCCACACACCATCACCAGAACCTGCAGATTTCTAAGCAAGCACAGTTATGCCAACATCTTGATTTCAGACTTCTGGCCACCAGAAACGTGAGACACTCAATTCCTATTGTTTATGCCAAAAATGTGTGGTACTCTATTATAGCAGTCCTGGAAAGCTAAGACAGTAGGCATTGCAGTTCAGGCCAAGTTTTCACCATTAGGAACAGTGCTACAATAAATAGTACTTGCAAAAGAACATCCAGAAGGTTAAGTCATAAAACTTATGGGCACTTTTAATTTTGGTAGCAGTAGCTAAATTGGTTTCCCAAAATGATGGTATCAATTTGCAATGATACGCACTAAGAGTGAGGGGTTCTGTTTTTTTGAAACTTCTCCAGTGATGGTGTTACAGAATTTAAAAACTATTGCCAATAGGATTGATTAAATATGATAAGTCATTGCTTTGATTTTTAAAATTAAATTAATTCACTAATTCGATACCTACCATCATTCTATTATTAGGAACGCTTGACCATCTGAACATACAAAACCTGAATCTTTGTGGAACTCACATTCTAGTGAGTCTTTGCATATGTTTCTTGCCCAATTTTATCTTTTTATATATGTATGTATATATATATATGAGTTGCCTGCTAATAGACTTTCCTCATTTTTGTATTTAATTATTGATAATCTTATTTTTGATTTACAAGAATTGTTGATGTACTAAGGAAATTGATCCTTCATCATATATGTTACAATATTTATCCTGGTTTATTGTTTGCCTTTAAATTCTTTCTATACTGATTTTCTTTTTCTATATAGACAATAAATTTTTAATTTGACAAATGCCAGACATTTTCATTTATGAGTTCTGAGTTTTGTATCATACTTAGAAAGTCCTACCTCTTGCTCCAAGATTGAAAATCATACCCATGGTTCATCTAATACTTGCTGGGTTTATTTATTCATTTATTTATTTACATTTAAATCTATGGGCCATGTAGCAGTTTGATATGGCTATGATTTCCAAAAATAGATATTGGATTATGTTTGTAATCTGGTATGTACCTGGGTGTGATTAAGTTATGATTAGGGCTTTGATTGGACCACATCATTAAGGCATTGAGTCCCCACCCCTTGGTGGGTGGGTACCACAGATAAAAGGCATGGCAAAGGACAGAGTTGAGGGTTTCTGATGTTGGAGTTTGATGCTGAAGTCTTAAGCTAGAGCCCCAGGAAGTAAGTCCACAGAGGAAAGAAACCCCAGGGAGAGAGACAGAGTCGTTCACCTGATAGTCTACAGCTGACCTTGTGGAGAAACCAGAGGAGCTGAGCCCAGAGGAATCCAGGAAGCCTGAACCCTGGCAGACGTCGGCAGCCATCTTGCTCCAACACGTGGAAATAGACTTTGGTGAGGGAAGTAACTTATACTTTATGGCCTGGTAATTGTAAGCTCCTACTCCAAATAAATACCCTGTATAAAAGTCAACAGATTTCTGGTATTTTGCATCAGCACCCCTTTGGCTGACTAATACAGTCCATCTATGCATTTCTACAAGATGTGAGAGAAAGACTTAGCTTTATTTTTTCCTAATAGCTAGCCTGTTTCCTAATAGCTAGCCTGTTATCAAACCCTTCATCTTATCTCAAGTGATATGCTGGATTATCCTGGTATTTGGAGCAATTTCAAACTTTAGATTGTCATGTCTGTTTGCCATGTTTATTTTTAGGTTTTTTTTGGGATTGTTAATACATAACTTGGTCAGCATTATTGCTGTATCTTGAGATTTACTGGTGTTTCCCTTATGCTTGAATACATGGCTGATTGTTATAAATATTTTATGGAAGGTTGAAAAATATTTTGTTCGTTTTCTTTTCCTTCAGGGTAGTGTTCAAAATATTTTCATTGTGTCACATTTATTAAATTATTGAAATCCTATGAACCCTTATTTTTTATGGCAAAAATTTAATTATCTTGATTGCTGCCATCAGAATCCTTATTAGCAAAGGAGAGCTTTAATTAGTAATACATCTTGGGAGCACTCTAGAGGTGATGATGAGGGCACAGATGGTGGAGCCAGGGTGAACAAAAAGGAGTGGAATGTGGGGGATGCAGGAAGAGAGAAGAACAGATGAGGGTCAACAAAATCGGGAAGGGCTGGAGCCCGTGCTGGGAAAGGGCTGAGGGAGCCTGAAGATCTGATGGAACCCAGAGTTGTTTGCAAGGCTGCCATGCTTATCTCTCTTCTTTGCAGATTCTACTCCCATCGTTCGGGTGGTGAATGCTTGGGGCGAGTGGTTTGTTCTGAGGAAATCAGGAAGGCTCTTGGCCCCCAAGTCTAGATCATAAGGGTGGTGAGAAGATACCCAGGCTCATCTTTTTCAGCAGAGGTTAGCGGTTTATCTAGATGATGGTGGGTTTGGAAGAACAAGCTGGGGGAGCCCCACTGGCATCAGGGTTGCCTTGATTCTTCTAGGAGAGAGTGAGGCCAAGCCTCCTTTTCCTCCAGTGTTCGGGGAGATGCACCCTTGCCATTTTTGGCATTCTGTATGTCTTTGTCGTGAGCATTAATTTAATCATTTGTTCTGCTCAGTGCCTCCTCCAGCCATAAGGACAGTACAGGTTCCTACTTATATACTGTCCAAGACTCTGCCTGGGACTTTGTGAGTAATTTCTGATATTATTATAGCTGTTATCCATTTAGGTTTCCCAGCTGTAAATCCAAATCATTTTTATGTATTTCTGTTATATCCTTTATCCTTTTTCTTGTATAATTTAGTTATTGGTTTTCTATTGATTTTAAACAAGACAGCAGATACTTTCTCCAATTCAAAACTTTCTTTTGATGTTATCTGTTGTTTTTGTCTAACAGAAATATTTTATTTTGATGCAGTCAAATCTATCATTTTCACTTTATTTATTTACTGCTTTATTTCTACTTTATGGTTATCTTTCTCATTACTATTCTCCTATGCTTTCTCCTATTATTTTTTTATAATTTTAATCATGTTTAGGTCATGTTTATGTTTTAATACATCAGTTTATGTTTTTTTATATGGTGTGAGGCAGGGATTAGTACTTTTTTCTCTCCATAGTGGCACTTTCCCTATTACCAGTCACTCAGACAAGTTTTCTTTTACTACATAGATTTGAAATTCATTTGATGTTCCCTCACATATACATATTTTTTTAATAATGAAGGCTTATTTTAATAAAATGATTAGCCACAAACACAAACACAGGGTATGTTAATCCTGTCGCCTGTCAGGAGAATTATAAAAGGATTCACAGTATGCATTGATTTTTTTTCTTTAGCTTTAAATGATAAGACCTTTATTATGGTACGACCAAGAGCACTTTGTAGCAGACCATTTCCGAGTCAGTGACTTGGTGTTTGGAAAGTCCATCAGGAGCATCATGTGAGACCGGCCATGTCATGGAGAAGGTAAATCCTCTTTATAAGCCACCAGCAGTACCCAGAATGGTTCCTCTAGGCCAAGACTGTGTCAGGTCCATGCCTTTGCTAGTCACAGAGAGGGGACTAGGAACATGCCTCCTCCCCCCACGGTGGCTCAGACCATTTTTTCTTTCCTCTGGGGAATGGGAGAAAGCACGGACTATCTTCCTTGAGCATGTTGGGTGATTGGTGCACTGTGCAGAACTGCTCAGTGGTAGCAGTGAGATGGCTTCTGTCACAGCGCCTAGCAGAGATGTAACTCTGGGAAGGACTCTGAGCAGGTTAGGATGTGCAGTGCAGCTCCCGAAAGCTTCTCACACACCTGGAGCTCTCCCAGGGAGTCTCACCACTGTTGAATGTTAGGATGGGAGTTTCAACTTCAGGAAGATGGCTCCCTCACAAGGCCTCCATATCGCTTTACATTGAACAAATTGACAAAACATTCTAAGCAGGTCTAAGGTCATTCTCCTGTTTCAAATTTCTGAGGCTGAAAAGGTTAGATCTTTGGCTAAAGACTTTCCCACATTTGCTGCATCATAAAGCATACCTGTGTGAAGTTTTTGGTGCTCAATCAAGCAAACCAGTAATTGAAGGTTTTTTCACATTAGCTTACTAATGAGACCTTTAACTGGAAATGAAGGTTTTGGTGTTCAGTGAGGCTATAGTTTTGGGTAAAGGATTTCCCGTATTTGCTATATTTATAAGGCCTTTATTCACTATGAATTCTCTAATATAGAAAGAAGCTGTGCCTTTTTCTAAAGGATTTACTACCTTCATAAGGCCTTGCTTCACTGTGAGCTCTCTGGTGTAGAATGAGGTTAAACCTGCTTTTTGAAGGATTTCCCACATTTACCACACTTACCACACCTTGTTGTAGTGTGAGTTCTCTGGTGTTAGATGAGGTTGTAGCTTCAGTTAAAGGATTTTCCATGCTTTCTGCACTCATCCACTATGAACTTTCCAGTGATGAATAAGACTGAATTTGTTGTTAAAGGAATTCCCACATTTGCCACATTCATAAGGTCTTACTCTAGTGTGAACTCTTGAGTGTTGTAAAAGATTGGGGCTGAAGGACTGTCAACATTCACCACATGCATGAGGCTTTGCTGTAGCATGAACTCTGTGGTATTGAATGAGGCTGAATCTGTGGTTAAAGGAAGTCCCAGACTCATCACCCTCATAATGCCTTGCTCCAGTGTGAACTCTGGTCTTGGACAAGGTTGGTGCTTTGGCTAAAGGATTACCCTCATTCACGAAATTCATAAGGTCTTGCTCCAGTATACATTTTCTCATGCTGAACAAGTTTGGATTTGCACCTAAAGGCTTTCCCACCTTTGCATTCACCAAGCTTTCCTCCAAAATGAGTTTGAGGGGGCTAAAACAAGTTTGGATTAGAATCTGAAGGCTTTCCCACACTCTATGCACTCATAAATCCCTTCTCCAATGTGGAAAGAACAAGTGTGATTTTGCAGCTGAAGGCTTTACTGCAGTTGTCACATTATATTAATTCCCCGCTGAGAAGTCTCTTTATGGTCAGTTCTGCCATGTGGCTTCACCCTCTTGGGACTGCCCGGTGCTGGAGAAGGCCCTCTTTGGTGGGGGATTCCTTCCCAACCTCTCTGCCTGTGAAGTCTTTCCCTGGTGCACAGTCTGCAGCTCTTCACAAAGGCCACGTTCGTGACCTTGCCGAGTACGTTCTCGCCAGCATGCTCCTTCTGGTGTTGGTGAAGCTTTCCACAGAACTAGAATTGTTTTCCACGTGCCCCACACAGTTACCATGTCTGCCCAGGTCGTATTTCTTGGCGCTCAGCCAGAAACAAAGAGTTTTTTTATGATAAGGACACACATCTCACCGAGATGAGCCTTGTGGGTCCATGGATCTGGGTTTGGAGTCCTGCCTGGTGACAGTCTTCCCACAGAAACACTTAGAAGGTGCTTCCTTATTCTCTGATCCACATGAACAACCCGAGATGGGGCCTTCAGCCATCGGAGCCGGAGGGGGGAATGGGCTTGTGGGTGGGTTGGGGTATTATGTGCCAGGCGACCAGGGTGGGGATCTGGGCACCGCTGTCCCTAGACGGGCCCTGGTGCACCTGCAGAGGGTGCATGTGCATTGCTTGTGATATGAGGCAAATGTGACTCAGCACAGGAAGAAATACGGATGGCTGATTAGAGGAAACCATGAAATCAGAGTCAGAAGTGAGCTCAGAAGGCCTCCCGGCAGGTCAGTGGGAACAGAACATTCGACTGCTTATGAGAGTCACTTTCCTCTTTCTCCATTTAGTAACAGATTGTTCCTAACTCTTGGAGTTTTAATCAAGAATGTGACTGCCCAGCTAGAAATATTTCTCAGCCCCCTTGTAGATTTAACCCAAATCTGTCTTTGCAACCAGATATGAGATAAAGAAGCAGGTGGGAGCGCTGAAGATGCCCCCTTTGTCCACATACAGATGCAGCATGGAAACAGTCTTGAATTATGCAAGAGAGAATGATTTCATAGGGACCATGGAAACATGAAATAGGATGTTTGTGTTCAGTTTGGTAATGGTTTGAACCTTTTCTTATAAATCAGGGCTCTGTTGTCAGAGAGAGGCATATGATCTTTTTATTGGCTGTGGATCCTTGAAACACGTGCCCAAGGTGAAATCAATACACCTCTCCCTGGCCTAGTGAGGCCATGGGCATCCTTGCTTCCAGGTCTGTGTGTTTGGCTTTGATTTGCTCTTTAGTTTGGATTCACCATTTTCCAATCTGCTCCCAACATTGGATTTAAAGTTTCATTTACATTCCCCCCAACTCAAAAGCACTCTGGAATCATTTTGAAAACCATTTTGGCCCAATGTGTGGCTTTCTCAGATTGCAGCCTGCACACTGAAACTCAAAGCTCACGAGCAGGGTGGACGATATGGATCTTGATATTCACTTCTGATTCCAGTTTTGTTTGGGAGCCCCTTGTCATGAACTCTGAGCCCCTTGTGGGGCTCCAGTGGGGTCAGAGGCCAGCAGACCAGTGGACTTACTCCTGGTTCTACAGGTATCCTGGGACCTCATCATGGAAGGCAGGAGTCTTCAGACCCAATCCAGGAGAGAGGGCCAAGCTGCTTGGAAATGGAGTTTGCTGGATATGACTGAACCCCAGGAGGAGTCCCAACTTAGACACTGTGGTGTGCAGAGGTTTTCATTTTGGTCCAGCACTGTTGTGTCCCCCAAAAGATAGTTCAAGTCCTAACCTCCAGTCCAGGGAATGTGACCTTATTGGAAATAAGATCTTTGAAGATGTTATTAGTTAAGATGAGGCCAAATTGGATTAAGGTGGGCCCTAACCCAATATGGCTGGTGTCCTCAGAAAGAAAGGATATATGGACAGAGAGAAGATGGGCATGTGACAGAGCAGATTGAGTTATGCCACAATCCAAATTACACCATGGTTGCCTGGAAACCCTTCCAGAATACCACAGACTTCAGAGGAAGCATGGCTCTGTGGACACCCTGATTTAGGACTCTTGGGCTCCAGAGCTGTGAAAATATAAACTGCTGTTTGTCCAAATGCAATGAATGTCTCACGATGATGGAGGAGATGGTTGCTGTGCAGGGAGGGGTGAGGCGGAGGGGTGAGGGGTATATGGGGACCTCATATTTTCTGAATGTAGTAAAATAATTTTAAAAAATAGTACAAAAAAAATAAATTGCTGTTTGTTTTCAACTAACCAGTTTGTGATACTTCATTACAGCAGCCCCACAAAAGTAAGATGATCATTTGCATCCTTAATCTGAAAAATAAAAGTATAGAGTTTGAAGGATGCCAACTTCCAATACTCCCAACTTCACATTTAAAAACTCTTTCTCATGGAAAAAATTCAAAATTGTTTAAAAAAAAAACAAAAACCCACACAATAGAATAATACAATAGAGGGTACAAGTGAGTGTCTATCACCCAGATAGAACACTTGATCAATCTTACTTCACCTCTTCCCCACACATCTTCCTTAACCAGTTTGCTTTGAAGCAAATTCAGGGCATACCATTTCATGAATAAATATTTCAGTATGTATCATTAAGAGATAGGGACATACAAAAAAAAAGCAGTACTAACATCAGACATAAAAATCATTAATTTCTTAATATACTCAAATATGCAATCAACATTTTCATTTAATTGTTTATTTTTTCCAGTTTATTTGTTTTAATCTTCAGTATACAAAAGTGTTCATACATTGTGCTCAATCCTCAAATGATAAATCTCAGCCTCTTTAAGTCTTTAAGTTTCTACCAATCTTTTTTATTCACTACTGTTGTGCTGTTTTTGTGGGTTTGTTTTTTTCTGTAGAGTTTCTGAAATTCCTGTTTCGCTGAGGGCATCCTCATGGTATGAGTTAACATGTTCTTTTGTCCCCTACATTTCATGTAATTTGAAAGATCTAGAGGTCTGAAGAGGTTTGAGCTCAATGTTGGCAAGGGTACTTCATAGATGGTGCTATTTCCATCAGTATTTACCGAAACTAGCTTGATTATCATACCTAAGACTCACTATTTCTTTGGGAACTGCAAAATGGTATTATTTGAATTCTATTAATAATTAATCCTTCTTCATCTGTTATCTGGAATATTTCTATAAAGAGTGACTTCCGCTGATCAACCATTTTTTGGAGGAAAGTTTGTATGGCAAAGATGAGTTAAAAAATGAGTTGGTGTAGTGTCCTCCAAAGGTGGAAAATAAGGAATTTATTTGGAGAGGTCAACATCAACCCTTAGATTAGAACATGGATTATATGTTTCCATCTGTTACAGTAATTATCCTTATTGGGACTTAAGTTGCCCTGTTTTTGGCCAGTGGGGACCCCTTGAGTTGTCTCCTGAGTCTTTGGACCTGACCCCAGTAGGCTTTGATAGGTTTCTACTTCCTGGCAAGATAAGATGTTCTGGGCTTTTCTTGAAGATTTCCATACCCACTGTTCCTACAAGTCCCTGGCTACTTGTTAGTGACAAATGGTGTTTGTGGACCAGACCTGGGCTCTAGGTAACTCCATTTGTAAAGTGGAGGAAAATGGGAACCTGGACAGCCAGGTCCTGTGCCCTTTGCTGCCGGTTTCCCTGGGTGGGGAATGGACTTGGGGGCACTGAGAGTTTTCATGTGGCTGCAGCCTGGCTCTGAGAATCTAATGGCCACAGTGACAAAGGCACAATTTGTTTTTCATCCACATTTTGCGTTTCCATACCATCTTAATCTTTGACATAGTTTTCTGGTTTGTAAAAGGAAATACTACATGACGCCATGGGATAAAACTTTGTGGTAGTGCTTGAGAAAATTAATTTCCCTCAAAATGAATTTCATTACCTATGAGAGGCTAGTACACCATTGTTCTCATCATCTTTGCATGAGGATTGGCACAATTTTCATGAAAGCAAAACAAAGCAACATAACAGCTTGGACATGACCCAAGAGCACATGGACAGGCATTGCAGTTGCCTCAAGATGTTTGCCTTGGTGGGAAAATTCAAGCAAATAGTTTAGTTGGTCTGGGGGTGGGTACTGTCCCACCTGAAGTGGTATGCAGCGTGATGCTGTTGAGAAACATGAACGTTCTTCGTGCAATCCCAGTGTAAGATCTCTGCCTTCTTGCTTTTGGTGTTATAACGCAAAACCCAGTCTTTCCCCCTGCACTGAGAACCTGTCAGGGAGGGGCTGCAGAATCCTGGGAGGTCAGGGAAGGTGGGAGTTGAGCATCTCAGCTGAGCCCTTCTCCTGGGGACTCCCATGGGATCAGGAAGGCAGTCCTGCCCCAGCTCTCTCTGGGGCCATGTTCCCAAATATCCCCAATACCCCTCCTGAGGACGTGTCCAATGAAGAGCACGTCTCCAGCAAGCCAACTGAACAGGTCTGGGACGCCACAGTGGAAGGTGGTTGGTTGGCATCAAAGCAGTAGAGAGAGGCGGGTGGTGAGCGGGTGTTCAGTTTCAAGCTTGCCATTTCTGAAAGTGGAGATCCCATACACATTAGACCATGCACTAATTTAGCTGTTGCTCTGTAGCTCTCATTTAACGTTGTACCAAAATAATTGATTGATGAAAGAGGAAAACTGATTGGCATGAAGGTTGTTTAAACTTCACCATATTTATACATAAAACTGAGAAGCAGATCTGTCCAAGGCTTATGGTTGGGGTTGGATTAACTGAAAATATAAAGCTGAGGGGATTCTTTGTTGGTTTGTCTTTTTTTTTTTTTGCTTCTTCTTTGAGACTCTTTATTATAAATTTGTAACAAATTTCCTTGGAACAATAAGCTTTCTCTTTTCTTATAAATTCAAGTGGTTTTATGGTATTCAGAAATGTTTTTCATAAGCACCTCATTGGAAAAGTATTCTTCAGTAGTGTCTGCCAGAAAATTGACATGAAACCACATAGAATTCCCTTGACTGCTTTTCTGTGGTTCAGTCCATTGTCCCATTTATGAGACTTCAGGAGAAACCTGCCAATGACAGGAATCACAGTTTATTGTCGAAAACACCCTAAATCGCATCATCACCAACAATTCATCAAATCACAGTTGAGCTAATGCCAAGCTTAAGGCAAATAATAGTCCTGCTTGCCAAGAAGCAACTACTACCATCTTATCCCTTAGGGCCCAGACCCACAAATTTCCAGCAGGGCACAGTTTAACACTTACCTAAGATTTAACAATCCCCAGAGATGAAGTAGGCATTCAGAAAATGCAACTAAATGAAGGAATGAATTCATTCATTGATTCATACTTGTCCCTCATCCCCCCACTGCCAGCAGGCCTCAAGTGCCTCTCTTGGTTGCCTAAACTCGTTCCTTGCTGGCGAAGCCCCATTGCGGCAGTTTGAGATTATTTATAAATTCCAAAAAGAGAGCTTATATTTGTAAACTGGTCTGTTCATCTGGGAGTGATAACCCTTGGATTGCATTAGATTCAGCTGAGATGTCTGATTAAATTATGTCAAGATCAGGGCTTTGATTCAACCAGTCACTAAAGCGTGACTCAGTATTGGGTCCTAGCCCCCTTCACATGGAGGTAGACACACCGAGAAGACACATAGAGGATCCTGAGGCCCTAGGAAGAGAGATGAGCCTGATAGTCTACAGCTGACCTTATGAAGAGAACAGAGCAGCTGAGCCTGGAAAGAAACAAGACCTGGGGAGAGAGACGAGCCTCATGCCAGCCTGAGATCAGCTGGGACCATGGAGCCTTAAGACGGAAGAGGAAGGCTGAACCCTCGCAGACATCACCTGCCATCTTGCTTCAACATGTGGCAACAGACTTTGGGTAAGGAAGAAACCTTGAATTGGACTCCTTAGGGCCCTTTACTGTGAGCTTTTACCCCAAATAAATACCCTTTATAAAAGCCACCTGATTTCTGGTACTTTGAATCGGCACCCCTTGGGCTGACTAGTATGCCCACACTCCCCCATGGGTCCTGAGGAAGAGTGACCATCTCTCCAGCTGCAGGGCTCAAGACTGTGGTCTAACAGACTGCCCCAAGACTGGGCAGCTTAAAACAACACGTGTTTCTCATCCCAGTGTTTCCAGGGGTCGTGGATTTGGTCTCAGCTTAACTGGATTCCCTGCTTCAGGACCTCTCACAAGGTCGCAGCCGGCAAGGACCAGCGTCCAAGCTTGCACACAGTGGGTAGGCAGGCTGCAGTTCCTTGAGGGCTTCTGGATCAGGGGACTCAGGCTGTCACTGTTGTCCAAGGCCATCTGGTCAGATGGTCCTCTTCACCAGGGTGGATACTCAGGAAGAGCCGGGCAGAGAGGGAGCATGCCGCCGTCACAGTCTTGCATGACCTACTCTCAGAAGAGATATAACCTCACTTTTGCTGTATTCTAACTTTTATGAGCATGTCACAAGGTTCAGTCCATACTCAAGGAGAGACGATTGCACAAGGACGTGAACACCGGTGGGGGGGTATCTTGGGGGTCAGTTTGAAGCTGCCGACCACAAGCAAAAGTTTGTGTTGCAATGCTGGCTGCCAAGGCACGAGGGGAGTTAACTCAGAGTTCTGGAACATGTTCCTTTGCTGGTAGAAACAGTTCAGTTATAACGGGAGCACCTCCTTTCCATTTGACATGGTCACACCCGGAAGTGACCTCTGGAACAAGCAGGACTTGCAGTCAGCCTAAGGACAAAACCAATGCAAGAGAAGGTGGAGTCTTGGCAGGTGAAGAGGTGGAGTTGGAGCAGACCGAGCCCATCCCACCTGTGGACTTTACCATGTGGGCGGTGATGCGTCCAGTGGGGGTAATCCAATTAGAGTCAAGATTTTCTGTTGCTTGCAGCCAAAGAATCCTAATTACTATCACTTGTCAGCAAGTTCTCAAACTTCCTCAGTGTGCGACTTTGGCAGGCTAAGGTATCCCTTCAATAAACTAAGCCTGTCAGTCCCCCTGGAGAAGAGTTCCAGTGTTCTTTGGGGGCAGTGTTTGATTGCCACACCAAACCAAGTCAATCAAGAATGGAGTGAAATAATTCCAATTCCAATTAAACAACAATTTTAGCCTCTAGGCTTGATTTGGTTACTAGGTTTAGTTGACTGATTTCTGGTCACTAACTGCATAGGTGGGTAGAAAAGTCAGGGTGGATTAAGGAAACAGTGAATAGTTTTGTGTGAGAGGTAGGAGAGAGAGACAGATCAACTCAGTGTTAACTCTCTGCATGTGGCATGTGGCATTAGGCCTTATAATGCAGCTAAACTACACATGAAGGAGGACTTAAATGAGTTGGGTGTGAGCCAGGCATACAAAGACACGCTCACTTATCCATTCACGGAGAAGCCTCAAGTGCCAGCTTGTTCAATCCAAAGCACCCCTCCAGGTAGCTGCAGGGCTGGAGAGCAGAGCCAGAGAAGGGAGCTCAGCGTTTGTCAGGAAGGCGTTTCTCCGCCAAGGCAACGTCTGACAAGTTTTAACCAGCTGTAAGCAAATGTGGCATAACCCAAAGCCCCTGCTGTTGTCCTTCTAAATTAGTCCTTACAGTCCTTTTTTGCTATGTTTCTTTTGTCTAGCATGATAAATGAGTCTGAAAGCTAAAGGTAGAAATTAATCCATGACTTTGGTCATCTGGTTTTAGTGGAAGACTTTTTCAAGAGCCCTGCTCCCTAAGGCAACGCTCCTGGCAGAAGCCCTTGGTAGAAGTGCTTTAGAGTTTGGTGTAACTTGGTGGGTGGTAGCCCGCCGCCCTGACCGCCAGCCCTGCCTGGGGCCTCTCAGGTGCTGGGTGAGGAAGGCTGGCCACCACGTGGCATGTGCACGTGGAAGGTGTGCTGCGGGGAGCACCCAGGGACAGGCACGGGCTCATGGGGCAGGCGGTGGAGAGCGGGTGTCTCCCAATGAGCAGGGGCCAAGCCTGAGCCCCCTGCATGGCACCCTCACAGCCCCCCGTGGGCTCACGGCGCTTCCAGTCTGGCCCCTCTCCTTTCATCCTGCCAGGTAGGTCCCCGGGGGCGTGCTCCAGCTCTGGGGGGCCACATCCCACCATCAGCCACTTGCCTGCAAGCTCTTGCCTTAGGCTTTGCTTTCAGGGGATTGGGGATGGGGGAGATTGGGCTGACTGCCATCCAGTCTAGAAACAACGTCGGTCATTGATCCACTTTGCTGTAAGGTGATAGGTGTGGGGCGGTCCAGTACCGCCGGGGGCACTCAGATGCGGAGTAAGCGGAGGTGAGAGTCGAACCCGGCTTGGTCTGGGATCGGGGTCTGTGCCTGCCTTAGCCCACCAGGCCTGCTGGGACAATACCACACGTAGCTTGGTTTCCACTCGCCTACTGCCTCCCACGGCCTCGCCTGCTGGACTTCCTGCTGGAGCTGGGGTCCCGTCCCGTGACCGTCGCTCTCCCCTGCCTGCCCTTCCGGCTGCCCCTGGTGCCTCGCGCTGGCCGACAGCACCTGCATCTCTCTTTAGCAGGGCTCCAAGTCTGTGGAGTGAGGCCTCCCCAGCAGGCGCTGCAGCCCCTCCCACGTCCCCTGCTCCCCGACTGGACTAAACGCGCCCCGACGACTGTGCAACAGAGGCGAGCTAGCTGGGCAGGGGTCCCACCAAGCACCATCCTCCTTTACAAACCCCGTCCCTGTGCTCGGCCCACGCGATCACCATGGGGACAGAGCTGCAATCCTAGACCAGGGCTTAATAAATATTTGTTGGGTGCGTTGGCTCAAAGAATGAACAAAGGGATGGATGATGAATGAAATCAGGAGCTCTCCCGTGTCCAGTTCCTACTTCTTGTTTCAGGACGTCGTGCTTTGCGTGCATCTGTACCTGGTTAACCTTGAGTCCCCTTGGCTGTGGATGCTGAAGAAGGAGCCAGGGGACGGGCCTGCTCAGTGGTCAGCAGAGAGGGGCTGTGCCCAGGGTGGGGGGCTGCCTTGCTCTTCCGTGTTGCCTCACGTGCCAGCCTTGTCTTGTAGCACTCACGATGCTGATGGCACAGCACCCCGAGTGGGTTAGCTTCTGAGGGGCAGGGCAGGTGCTGGGGGCCGGTGCACAGAAGCAGGACGCCCAGGCAGTGGACTGGACTTGACACGCCATAGCTCTCAGGCCGCGTTCAGCCACCACGGGCTTTTGCAAATAGCCTGGTTGGAGTAAAGTCACGCGCACTCTTTTACGCCCTGTCTGGGAAGCTTTGGTGCTACAGCGGCAGAGTTGAGCAGCTGTGAAGGAGACTGTGTGGCCATGGAAGTATTTACTCTCTGGCCCTTGCAGAAGATGACTGTTGACCGCCGGCCGGGGCGCACAGCAGCCCATCCAAGCAGGCCGCGCTGCGGGGCGTGCTGCGCACGTCAGGCTCCCCTCGAAGGTGTCAGCGCCAGGGGAGGAGGCTGTCTGGCTTCACCAGCCTGAGCTTCCACAAGAGGGAAGGCTCTGGGCAGCCCTGGTGGGCTCTTGGCCCCCCGGATGGGGCCTGGGTAACGCTGCTGACGTTTGCCTCGATGGCCCTGTCCCTCGCGCCTGTACCCGACACACCCACTTTTGATGTGACCCGGTCCTTCCCTGGTGTCGCTCAGGCGTGCTCTGGCGGGGGACGGGGATGCTGTTTGGACTTACGGGGACAGTTTTTCTGACACTCCCTCTGGGGGCAATCCTCCTGCCAGCTAGTGGGTAAGAACTGGGGGTACGAAAAGACTGAAGGCACCGAAGTATCGAGGCCCCCAGATGTCACAGGTGTCTGTGTTGGGAGACACTGGAGAGAAAGAGCATCCAGATATCGGCACGCCTGCGTGCCTGAGACGCTCTTTCTCCTTTGGGTAATCGGGTGTCTCTGCTGGGTCTCCAGGGCCACTTCATGGGCCGTCGTATCTCCCGGGCTTGACTTGGTCCTGCTTGATGGGCCAACTCTCCAGCTGTCAGTCAAGGGAGCAGGGGCGTGGGGGTGTGTCCCTCCAAAGCCACGCCTCCCCATCCCACGGCGCGCCACGGCGCCTCTCCACGAGCAGGCGTGGCCAGGCGATCTTGAGCAGGCGTGGCCGGGGGATCTTCTCAACCGGACGCAGCCTTTCTCTCACCTTCTTTTTATTTCATATGCGCGTGAACCTCATTTTTTTTTACAGGGTTCTTTGGTTTTAGTTTCCCCATTTTCATGGAAAGAAAGAAATCCCAAAGTGCAGGCAATTGATCAACTATACATAAACATCTACACATTCAATCATTATCACCTGGGCCAGGATGGAGTGATGGAAATTCTGATTTACATAAAATTGCATCCAAATACGTGGAGAGATCTTAGTTTAGAAGAGGAGAGAGTTTTGACTTGGGATCAGCAGTAGGATGACGATAAAGGGCCAGTGTCAAACTAGCATTCAAAGAGCTTGGGCCGCAGGCAATAGACCTTTCCCTAGGAAGCAGGATTCTTTTCCCGCGGACGTGCCTTCTTCTCACTGGCTGGGTAGTCGGGGCGGGGTTCAAGACCACCATTGTCAAGCAGAAAAATAATGTTAATTAGGAATTATTTTTCTATTACAAATGTTTGAGGAAGATTAAAAAGCCACAACAAATAGCAAAATAAAACCCTTATTAGGACCTCTATTTTGTTTCCATTCATATATGAGCACTATGGGCATATATATGCACGCACGCATAGGTATATTGTATGTATACATGAGTATTATGAAAAATGAGCGGCATTAGGCCAGACACTTTTTTCTTTTCAGTATCCATTTTATGTATAAGCTAGTAAATGGAGTCATTTCAGATAGCAGTTATTTTATTATTACGGTGCATATTGGACTGCTTAGATGAAAGGAGAGTCTTTAGAAATCCAATTACATGTTTTTGCAATCAAATGTACCATGGATTCGTTTGAATATTTCTAACTTAATTGTATAAAAACCACAGGTACACCAGAAGATAATTTTCTTTATCTATTTAACCATCCACACATCTTCACCTATTTGTTTATTTTTGGAAAGGCAGGTTAATCAAACTTTAGATCAGTTGACAATCTGATATTTTGCACCTTATAGAAAGCACATGGTCTGAATGTGCCCAAGGAAAGCAGAATGAAACCAAGTCCTTTCCACCCAGTTAACATTCCTTCGTCATGCTTTCTAGTATTTCTTCAGCTAGGTTAATGTCTAGAAATAAATAACAAAACACGGCTTTCTTTTTTAAAATAAATAAATATGTATTGCTTTGAGCTCTGAACTTGGATACAAATATTTAATTAGGAAAAATCCTTCTCAAATGGCTTTGGCCCTCCAGAAACAATTAAAAGGAAAAATAAATCTGCACTTTAGGGTGTGGGGCAGAACTTCTCAGGAACTATCCAAAAAGTTGAAGCTCAGTTTTTTGGTTTTTTTTTTAAAGATTTATTTGTTTATTCACCACCCCTCCCCACTCAGTTATCTGTTCTCTGTGTCTATTTGCTGTGTCTTCTTCTTTGTCCGCTTCTGTTGTCAGCGGCACGGGAATCTGTGTTTCTTTTTGTTGCGTCACCTTGTCGCGTCAGCTCTCCGTGTGTGGCACCATTCCTGGGCAGGCTGCACTTTCTTTCGCGCTGGGCGGCTCTCCTTACGGGGCGCACTCCTTGCGCGTGGGGCTCCCCTACGCGGGGACACCCCTGCGTGGCACGGCACTTGTGCGCATCAGCACTGCACGTGGGCCAGCTCCACACGGGTCAAGGAGGCCCAGGGTTTGAACCGTGGACCTCCTATGTGGTAGACGGATGCCCTAACCACTGGGCTAAGTCCGCTTCCCTGAAGCTCAGTTTTATGCTAAGTAGCCCCTCGGCTCTTGGGGTTGGAGAAGGACAGCTGGCCAGTTGTGGAGGCGAGTTTAGCAACGCGGTGGAGCAACATTCAGGTGCCGGGGGAAGCGGGCTCCAAGGCGCAGGGCTCCGTTTCAAGCAGAGGGGCAACACCTGTCCAGACCATGAAGGGGGTGCCAAGGGAGGCCAACAGGTGGCAGGGCTGAGACAGGTGGTCCGGGCTTCTTGGAGGAGGTAATAGTTGAGTCACCTCCTGGTGGGCATGACTGACCCTGGAAGTGATGAGGTGAGAGAGAGACTCCCCAGGTGAGAGGCCAGGAGACGAAGGCCTTTACTCTGCAGCAGGCTGGTGGGTTCGAGGAAGGAGTGCAAGGAGGAGAGAGGCAGCAGGCTGGGGGCACGGCCAGGAGGCTAGGGAGACCCTGCAGGGGTTAAGAAGAGTGGACATTTGCCTTCTTTAATCAAGGTCGCTATCTGTCTTTGTGATAAGAAGAGGGCGGATGAGCTGGGAGAAGGGAGAAGTTTAAGAGGCAGGTGCTTTCATCGTGGGTCGTGTTGGCTTGGCCTTGGGCATTGTGGGGAGGAGAAGCAAATGCTCAGTTTCTTGCTTCGCCTGTCCAGCAGCCAGCGTTTCCAGGGATTTTTTTTGAAGATGTAGCTTTGGAAAGACAAGCAACTTACTGTTGTTCTTCTGAGTCCCAGCACACCTTCACTCATAAGGGGGAGAACTGTCTTTCTCAGCTGATGCCCCAATTCAACAGACAAGTTGTCCACCAAGCACTGGGGGTGCTGCTGGAGATGTAAAACTACATAAGCAAGTCCCACCTGGGATAACTCGCCAACCTGAGTGGGAGAACCAGGCTTGGGTTTGGGGTATCATGAAGCAAGGTGCATGGCATGACTAGGCACTGAAGGCTTTATTGTGGTTAGAGAGACAGGTGATTGCCACATGGGATTGATATGGCTTGTGCTCATACCTCAGCCTGACTCCATTCCCATCCTACTGCAGTTGAGTAACTCAAGGAGGTTGGTTTTGGGGTACAATGGGTGTAACATCTAGAAGGAGGTGGTGAGCAACCTTGGATGACTCTGTAGCCTTCTTCTTCCCTGCCTCAGGGGTTGCAGAGTTCTCATATTGAGCTGCCTTTCATGAGTTTGAAGAGGCTGAATCTCTGAGTCACTGCATGGAGGACAGCCGTCCTGGCAAGTTGTCACCACCGATTATGGTCAGCTGAAGAACAGCCCCTTAAAATACCAAGTCTAATCTCTGGACTTGTGACTGTGACTTTACATGACTTTACATCTTGAGATGGGGAGATTATCCTGGGTTACCTGGTGTGCCTACACACAATCGTAAGTGTCCGTGTAGGAGGGTGTTTCACACACATGGACGAGGTGAGTGGGCACTGACCTGAGTTTTGCATTGCTGGCTGTGAAGATTGAGGAAGGAGTCACCGGCCAGGGAATGCCAGGAATGTTAGAAGCAGGAAAATACAAGGAGACATTCTCTCTTGAGGCCTGCCCTGCGGACATCTGGGTTCAACCCGGAGAAACTGGCCTCCGGAACTGTGAGATAACACATTTGAGTTGTTTCCAGGCACCAAGTTTGTGGTAATTTGTTACAGGGCAACGGGAAGCTAATATGCAGACACACATTGGAGTTTACCTGAGCTGGAAATGACCTTTCCTTAGTTAAATTCCCATGTTTTGGGTTTACTATAGTACAGAAGCTACTCTTGCTTATTCTGATTAATACATCACTGATGAAGTCTTGTGTCCGGTAAACAGAGATCCAAGATGATATGGGGAAATGTGTACACATGAGCCCCATGGAAGCCTTTGGCTCAGCCCATGCCAGCCTCTATCAATCTATAAATTATTGTATTAGCTATCATTTTCTTAATTGAGTCTACTCTATCTACTTTTCCCCCACAAAGTTATTTAAACCCATTTATTCTGAAATGAGAAGAACTTGAGATCCAAACTGCAGACCATCCAACAACTTCCTTGAAGCAGTGACTTAGGTCTGATTTCCTTTAAGAAGACTTAGTAATCTGGGCTACTTCCATCTCTGAAATCTAGAAGCCCAGCTACCCAGCCAGGGAGGGGGAGCATGCACAATTGCACAAGGGTTTTCAAGTCTAGGCGTGGAAGTAGTACACAATGCTGTACATGCTGGCACATGTCCCATTGGCCAGATCCCTGAAAATATGTCTCCAGCCTAGCCGCAGCAAGGTGGGCTGATGAATGAGTCTTCTTGTGTTCTCGGGATGAGGGAATGGGATTGGGGAGCATCTAGCTAGTCTCTGGCACATGAAGTTCTTGTCAAGAGAGAAGACTTTCTAAGTGTATTAATTCAAACTGAGTAGCATTTCAACAATTGAGCTTGAGGAACTTGGCACTTGGATTCTCCCATGGAAGAGAGTTCAAGATGGCTGGTGGACACATCACACCTGGGTTCTAGATAGTTGGATGAAAACAAAAGAAGGCTACAATTTTTTCCTTTTACAGAGACTCCCCAGAAGCCCATACAATAGGGTTGAATCCAACTGGCCAGATCTCATTGTTGATGTGACTGAGATACATAGCTTTCAGCTGGATGGAAATTTGTCCAATTACAAAAGAAGATTCTGGTACTAAGGAAGGAAGGGGAAGGAAGATTCTGGGAGAGGCAATAGCAGTCTCTGCCACACAGCTGGACTGTAGAAAAGGGACTGAGACCAGTGGGAGGTGGGGGAGACCGAGCCATCACCTAGGTGACCACTGAGGCCAGACCATTTAAATATTATCTGTTTAAACCACTCTTTCCTGAGAAGACCTATTCCAGGGTACCTCAACTATATCCACACTGTGATAATGGAGATGTTGCCATTTTAAGAGGCAAATTTTTAACATCTGCCTTGAAGACAGTTTTTTTTTCACTGTTGCTAACAACGTTGAGATTTCATTTTAATAGAAAAAGAAAAATAACATTCTTTTTTTCCCTTCCATTCCCCAAATTTGAGTCCTCCATTGTCTGTCCTAAATGTATTCTTTTTTCCTCCTCTGGGAATCTCATCTACTTTCATGACTTTTAATGAATCCTCTATGTAAATTGTTTGCAGTCAATGAAACCATTTTCAAGTGTACACATATCAGGATTTTAGTTCAGTTAATGGAAGAGTAATTTATATCAGACTAATCATCCTGAAGATAACAATTATGCACTCTGGACAAAAGAAAAAAAAAAACAAAACATTTCAAGGTACAGGAAAGCAAATAAAAACAGATATAAACAGGAGTGAGACAAACCTGTGAAAAATATTTTTCCCTAGGTGACTCAAATATTTATCTGGCTTTCCCCCTGAAAATTTTTTTCCAGTTCTTGTGCTGCCTAGGAAATAGAGCTCAAACTGAAAGCAGCAGCCTTACTAGGTTGAGGAGACAAAGGCTAAAATTTGGAACTGTGAAAATGCCTGGAAATTAGGGAGGAAATCCTGAAAAGGAGGGAACCATAGAGAAGGAAGCCTCAACATCTGCATACAAATTTCCCTTAAATATGTGGCTGACGCCTAAACTGTATATGCATGTGACTGGATTCTGAGCCACCCAGCAGATCGCAGTTGCTGGGAGGCTATAGAGACAAGCAGAAATTTTAGCAGCTGCCCAGTGTTGGACAATTACCAATATCAGGAACCAAAAGGGGATATTGTTTCAGGCCCTGCTTAGTTAGTGGTTTGGCAAATACCTCAATTTTCCATTAATTTCTCACAGATTAGGAGTAAGGACTATATCCCAAAATTATGGAATATTTTCTAGGACTAAAATAGACCTATTCAAACCAAGCCTAAATCCAAGCTTGCACAGCATGAAGTTGATCCACCAGTAATTTAATGTATGCCTGAACTAAACTCAACCTGCTTTTGAGAGAGGTAACAGAATTTATCATTCACAATGTCCAATACACAAACAAGAATTACTAGATATGAAGAATTGGAAAATGTGATCCATAACCAAGAGAGAAAAGTGAACGGAAACATACCCACAATGGCCCAGATATTGGAATTAGCGACAATGTTTATAAATATGCTAAGAGACTTTTAGGAAAACACAAATAGGGATGAAAGGATAGAGAATATTAGCAGAAAAATGGAAAATTAAAAGACTGAAGGAGAAAAACCCAGAAATAAAAAATGCAATCTCTTGTATGGAAATAAAAACATTGGATGGGCTTAAAGCAAACTGGACAAAACAGAAGAAAAGGATAAGTGACCTCAGAGAGAGATCAGTTAAAATTATTCAAATTGAAGCACAAAGAAAAAAGGAATTGAAAGAAAAAGCAAAACAAAACAAAACAGTGTTCACAATCTATTTTTTAACTTACACAGTTGTGATTAAATTTCCCAGATAAACAACAGAGAAAATAAAGCTAAAAGTTAGTTCTTTGAAAAGTTAATAAAATTTATATGTCCCAAAGACTAATCAAGAAAAGGTAAAATATAAATGACCAATATCAGGGGGAAAAAAAGGCATTCCTACAGATTGTGAAGATATTCTAAAGAATAATAAACACACTAAGTCCAGCTTCAAGTGCATATACCTCACACTAAGCATGCTTAAAACCAGCCTCACATTTTGCATCTTTTCCCATCAAGAAGTGGAATCCACCTCTTTATCCCTTGAGGCTGGCTTGGCCATGCACTTGCTTTCCGTTCTGTAATTTCAGAAGATGTGATAGAAGCAAAGGCTTGGAAACATGCTGGCACATAGGGGCTTTCCCTGTCTGGCTGGTGGGAATCCTCTGATTCCCTGGAGATAACCTTGAGCTGACTTTGGAGACATGTGCCTGTGTAGCACTGCTGCTGGACCTGCGAGCGCAGCAGCCCTGGGTGGACAGATCACTGCAGCCCTCAAAGGGAGTCCACCCAAATCGCCAGTCCACAAAATCATGAAAAATAAAAGATTGCTATTTTAAGCTTCTAAATTTTCTGGTGGTTTGTTATGCAGCAACACATACCTCATAAATCCAAAGCATGTAACAGTAAATAAAGGCACAGTTAAAACCCTGGGAAGAGGAAGTCCGTCAAGCTGGAGTGGGTATAGGGATTGAGCAGTGAAGCCTGTTTTAAGGAAACACTGGGTAAATATGCTGCATTTCACTTGGTGATTTCTGCCAGTTGAAGTCACATTTAGCTGCTACTATGACATGATGGGGTCACACAGCTCTGGCAGTAACCTTACCTCTTGTCTTAGAAATTATAACAGAAACTCAAATGGAAAAGGCTTCCACACATAAAGCGATTTTCAAGTACAGAGTCTGGGGCAGGTCTCAGGAATCCAAAGTCATCAGAGACCCAGGGACTTTACCCACCCAATGAGGCCACTAAGGCACCGTGGACACGTGGGAAGTAGCTCCTCTGTGGATGGTTCGGGGCACGGGCTTTGGGGGCAGAGGAATGGGTCTGGACCTCAGACCTGCCACTTAGTTCATCTCGTGTGTCCTTACAGCACCGCTGCTTTGTCTGGCAGGGTCCTAAATGTACCCCACATGTTTGATAGTGTCCCGAGCCTCAGCTTACCCTGCTGTAGGGTGCAGATAACAGCTAGGTCCATCTGAGGGGTTGTCTGAGGATTTTATGAGATAATCACATGGAGTGTGTAGGCCAGCGCCTGTCACACAGGAAGTGATCTCCACCACAATGAGGTGGAAGAGGGGCACAGCACCAGGCACTGACATTCTCTCGTCAACACATCTGCCACCAGTGATGGCCACGTAGCCAGCCTTCTGCAAGCTGGGACGACCTCACCCCCATGTCCTCCCCTATGTCCTTCCAGCTGGTGAGATCTTCTCATCCAGCCCATATTTACCTTCTCTGAAACTAGTAACCCCCCAGCCTGATAACTATGGTTTCTTCACTCTTTGGGAACTTGCATCTTCACCTTCGTCATCTGTGGTTCACTCGCTAACACTCCCCTCCATTCTGCTCCTAGCTGGCCTCCGTGCTTGGAAGTATTTTGCTCTGACATTTTATCGTTCTCTGATAATGATGGTTTTAATCTTTTTTTTGGTGGTGGGGCCAGGGACCACTTAGGGAATCTAGTGAAATTGTGGAGCCATTCCAGGAAAATGCACAAATTTTGTTCATCGCTCCAGAAAGTGTATGGCCATCTGGAGCCCATGCACGCATGCCAGCTGAGGACCCTCTTTCCAGTGGCATCTGCATAGCATGAGATTAGCTAATTAGAGCCCCACCAGCCACCCAACCCATTCTGTGATTCCCTGGGTCTCTGATAAGAGACCACAGCTCAGGACAGGGACCTTTGGGTAAATGACCAGCCTCTTGCAGGGTCAGCAAGTGTCCAGTTTGGGCCATCTCCAACTTCTTTGGCTGCATCAGCCCAACCATCCTCACAGCCCCTCTCCCCTACTTCTAGTGCTCTTGGACCTTGCAGTGGAAGGAGACCCCTCTTCTTTGGGTGGAGAATTTTTGGGGCCATGGTCAAGTATTTCAGGAAGAGCCTTACCGCCTGCCTTGAGCAAGGGCATCAGGCTTCCTGCCTCTTCACCTCGGGCTCTTCCCTGGGAAGAGAATGATGTGGCACCCGGAGGAATGCAGGAACTCAGTGCCCTGTGACGGGCTCACATGAGCTCCGGAGTGGGCTCCCCAAGTCGGGTCATTCCACAACAGCGCGGCCTTGGGGGTACCCGAGGTGCCAGCCAGGCAGTGTGTGAAGCTGGGTTTTCACCCACGTCGTGAGTCCACCCTCCCTGACACTGGTTATCCTCGAGTCACGATTTTCTCTCCCCAGGCTTGAACTGAAGTAATGCGTGTTCAATTTGTGGGAATCAGGGAGTGAGCGAGCACTAGTCCCACGTTACAGCCGCCCCTCTCTTGAAGGGGGTGAGCGGCAAAGGTGGGTGCTGAAGGCCCGGGGCCACGCCAGGCCTGGCTTTATTCCCGGGGGTGGATCCCAGTTTCCCGAGGCTGGGAAGCCTCTGGAGCTCGTGCATCGCAGACACTCAGATGAGGGCTCGGGCGTCCTTACCTCCTCGTGGTTCGGCGCCCCGTGGGGCTCGTGGTCGACGGCAGGGACGTAAGAACACGTGCCTCATCTGCGGGGCCCATGCCCCCTCAGGGCCCAAAGGCTGGGGAGCCCGTGGGCCCCTGAGGAAGAGGTGGGGCAGCCTCAGCAGAGCCATCTCCACCAGCCCCTCGCTCCCACTTGGGGGGTCTCAGGAGCTGGACAACACGACCCTCAGCGGGAGCCGTGTGGTTGGGCGGGAGCCGGATGTCGGGGTTCACACCCTGCGTTTGCGCCTGCCTGGCCGGGGGCCTCGGGCCCTGCCGCACTTTCTGCACCCTCACTTCGCTCATTCTGTGTGATGGGACCGCGGCGAGATCCAGGGGGATTTCTCTGTCGGGAAGTAAATAGAGCATGTATTTAAATTGTTGCCGGATGGCCCTGCCCACGGCCAGCGCAGATAAAAGCCGGGACTTAGGGTCTGGGCCCCCGCGCTGCTGCTTCCCAGCCCCAAGCTTCACCTGTGGCAAGACGCTAGACCATCAGCGTTTGACGGCAGCTCCTCCCACGGCAGAAAATGAGCGTGGGGTGATGGGAGGGCCCTGGCCAAGGGCCCCGAAACTCAGAGGCCTGGCCCGGCTTCGTGGGGGGACCCGCAGGCCTCCGTGCCCCACGTCCACCCTCCTAAGACCCCCAGAGGTCCCCTGTACTGGACACTGCGACCTAGCTGGCCACGCTGGCCCGTCCATAGACGCAGGAGCGATGTCTGCGGTGGCAGCCCCCTGCTCGGGGATACCGGCTCTGCCGGCAGGCAGAGAGACCTGAGGATTTCCAGAAGCGCAGGCAAGGGCCCTCGGAGCCTGTCGTGGGCTGAGACGGCAGGTGAGCGACCACGGCCGGAGATGTGCTGAGGGGCCGTGGGGCCAAAGGAAGTCGGGCTCCACGCTCTAAAGGGGCGCCCTGAAACCAGCCGTGGCGTCACTTGTATTTTAAAACCGGCCTCCATCCGCGTTGTCGAGCCAGGACTGCATTCCTTTTTATCACTGAATAATATTCCGCTTTAGCCAGTCACCAGCTGATGAGCGTTTGAACTTCTCCGCTGTTCTGCTCTTTTGAATAATGCTGCTGGGGGCCTTTAGGTGCGAGCGAGAGGAGCCAGTCACACAAGACCGCACAGCGTTTGGTTTTTAGAAAATGTCTCGAACAGGCAGGTCAGTGGCTTCCAGGGGTGGAGGCAGGGAAGGGAAGTGCCCACTCTGGGTATGGGATTTGCTTTTGGGGGCTGATAAAATGTTCTAAACATAGACTGTGGTGATGGTTGCAAACTCTGTGACGATGCCATACACAGCCGACCTGTGCAGTGTAAATGGGCGAATTTATCATATGCAAATTATTTATCTTCTTTGTGTGTTGTTGTTGTTACTAGTATTTTAGCTTTTGTGCAAATTATATCTCAATAAAGCTGTTTAAATACCAGGCTTGCCATTTTTTAGGGAATTTCTCTGAGAAATTCAATTGGACTATGGTTTGGGTTCAGGCTGCAGGTAACTGCATACTTTATTTCTGGAAAAAGGGAATGAAATTTATATGAGGACTGACCTCTTGTTATCTGAAAAATGAAGCTGGGTTCCTATTTTTCCTAGATGGTGGCTTATTGTAAGACAACTCGACTTCTGTATGCTAACGAAGCTAGTTGCAATTGTATTGCATTTAAAATGATATTTGATCTTAGATGTTTTGGACTCTGTGTTTTGGACATGGAGTGGGCCCTTGGGGGTTAGAGGTAAAGCATCTTTGCTAAAAGCACTTTAAAATTGAGTGAATATCATCGAAATTAAAAACTTTTGTGCATCAAAAGAAAATGAAAAGACAACCTAAGGAATGGGAGAAAATATTTGCAAATTATATATCTGCTGCAGGCCTATTACTCACAATATATTACCCAGAATAATGCTTACAACTCAACCACAAACAGATAAACTACTCAATTAAAAAGCAGGAAAGACTTGAATAGACATTTCTCCAAAGATGATACACAAGTGGCCAACAAGCATGTGAAAAGATGCTGAGCATCATTGGTCACTAGGGAAATGCAAATCAAAACCACAATGAGATACCATTTCATACCCACTGAGATGGCTATCACCAAAAAGTCAGATAACAGCAAGTGTTGGTGAAGACGTGGAGAAACTGAAACCCTCGTGCATTGCTGACGGGAATGGAATGTGGTGAGACAATATTCAACTCCTGGGTTTGCACCCAAGGGAAAGGAAAACATCCTTCCATCCAAAGGCTTGCACTCATTTGTCCCAGCATATTGACAGTAACTGAAGAGTGATAACCCAAATATCCATCAACTGTCAAATGGAAAAGACAGTGTGGTCTATCTTTGCAGCTGGAGGCCATTCACTCATAAAACAAATAAGCTAAAAAGGAAATAACTGCTGTGAACCATGTTGCCACATGGTTCAGCCAGGTAAGCTATGTGATACAAGTCCCCATCTATAGATTTTCTGGAAAAAGAACCTCAGTGGAGCCAAAGAGTAGATTAGGGTTTGTGTAGAGCTGAGGGTGTGAGGGGATGCTCTACAGTGGGCAGAGGGCTTTCTGGGATGATGGAGCATTCCAAAACCGAACGAGGGTGACAGTTGCTTAACTTGGCAAATTTGCCATCAGGCATTGAGTTGTGTACTTCATCTGGGTGGATTTCACGGTGTGTAAATTATTCTTCAAAAAGTTAGAAAACGTCATGCAACATGGAGGCCCCTTGAGGGCTCAGGGCACCTTTGGGGGAGAGCAGGGAGACACCTCCCGGCACCTGCCTCCTGGCTGGGGGATCCCCGAGGCAGTGGCCGGGAGGACAGCCGCCTTTCTCTCCCTCTCTGCAGGGCAGGGGTGGGCCCCACGTGGGCTCCTGCGCTGCCCCGTCCGCGCCCAGCCGGGCTTTCCTGGGGCCTGGTGCCCGCAGCTGAGCCTGCGCCTGGGTGCTTTTCTGGCCGCTCCAGGGAGATGCCTGCTGTCTTCCTTAGAGATCTCCTTCCAGGACCAGAGCCTCCCGCTTCCCTTCCTTTCAATGATCCTGTGTCGTCAGCAAAAACCAGAGACCAGAGCTGCCCAAACGGAGTGAGTGCCTGCAGGGGCACCAGGCGGACCCCGCACCTGGCCTGGGTGGGGGGCGGGTGGGCTGCCCACCTGGACCCCCTTGGCTTCTGAGGCGCCTCCACCAGGGTTTGTGGACTGACGTGGCTTCTCAGAGCTGCCCACCTGGCCACGGACCGGCCCGGGGCAACCTACAGGCCCCCCTACCCGGGGAGAGCGCATCTTCCCCGGTTTTGTTCCTTCTTTCTTTTTCAATCTCACGCTTCAGACGGCCCCGTTCAGGGGAACCCGGAGCTGTTATTAAATCGTCGGTCTCCTTGGCAGAAAAGGGATTTACACTTTAAAGGGAACTGGAGAGCTGTGGTTTTAAAAACGAATTTGGTTTACTCCCCAGCATTTCAATTACGCCCTGGAACATTAAATGATGATGCACACAGGCAGGATATGGTATTTGTGGGGCCTGTCTTTCACCCTCTGGAAGTGGGGTGCAGCCAGCCTATTGCATCAGGCTGGGTGGCTGGGGGCTCTGGGGTTTTGGGGTGCTGCAGGATTGGAGCAGGGTCCGAGCCAGCCCAGCAGGGGCTCCCACATTTCTGCACCTTCGCGTTTTCACCTGCAGATGTGGGTCTCCGGCTGGGGTGCAAACAAGAGGCCCGGCTCTGGGGCACAGCCCCCTGCTGATCTTCAGCCTGGATGGGTTGACAATTTATTTCAGGAATGTGTTAAGGCTGTGGGTTTTCTCCACGCGCACCCCAGAACATAAGACTGATGTACACACAGCACAGACAGTTTTTATTATATACGTGCTTATTTTACAAAAAGGAAAATCAGACAAATTAGGATTTCTTTTCTCTAAGTCTCTTTCCATAGGAAAATTATTTACAGTAGATTTAAAAAAAAATTCCTCTCCCTCTATTCCTCCAAAGGCAATGAAAAGCAATTCTGAGAGCACAGCAGAAAATCAGTTTTTAATAGTGAAAAAACAATCCATGGGAAATAGAGATGTGCTGTTCCACCTGAAAGAAATGTCAGCGGCCTCTGGCCACGAGCTGCGGCCCGGCAGTGGCTGAGGCTTTGTGGGCTCTGGGGAGCTCTGGAGGCTCCCGGGCCGTGCCACCTGCTCTGGCTGGGCTGGGGGCACCCCTGACCCCAGCCCCTCTTGCGGCTAGGCGTGCCGCTCTAGTCCGCCCTCAGCAAGTGTCTGGTTTGCGCAAGTGCCCCAGAACGCCTCCCGACGCGCTGCTGCAAAGGGCCACGTGGATGTGCCCCAGGCGGGCGTGGCTCCCTGGACGTGGCTTCCCTGCCCAGAGGCCAGGCTCCTGGGTCGAGGTCTGCAGCCGGGGCCAGGGGGCAGGGCTGGAGGGTGTGCGGGAGCTAGGGGGCCATGGTCTCTGAAAACGGCTGCCACTGTCCGCCCCTGGACAGCCCTTGGGGACAGTCCACTTCCCTGGACTCGGGGCTCATGGGACAGCAGGATGCAGGGAGGCCCTGCTCTGGGCTCAGGGTTGCACCTCGCGAGCCCCAGGGAAGCCGCCGCCACGCCCTGGGCATGCCTGGGACCCCCCGGTCGTGCCTGGGACCCCCCAGCCACGGGAGACGGCTGTGTGGCGAGATTTGTTATGCAGCCACGGCCCAGGCCACGTGGGTGAGCAGCTGCCCCCTCCCCTCCCCTCTGGGGAGTAACAGGGGGGTGGCGCCCCCCACCCAGGGCTGGCGAGGGCGGAAAGACCCCCGCCTGGGGGGTGGGGCAGGGGCTCCCAGCCCCTCTGAGTCTGAGTCTTGGAATGAAGGATTTCCATGTCACCCTGCAGGAACCACAGTTGACCTTGTGGGGAATGGTGCCTTTTTCCCAGGACAGAGTCTGGCCAGACAGAGCCTGGCCTGCTGGTTGCCTGGAAACCCCAGCCTCTGTGACAGGGCGGCCTCCCTTCTCGACGTCTCAATTGCTGGGTATCGATCTGCTGCCTGGGAGCAAATCCCCCGCAAGCCCTGCTCGACACTGCCCCCACGACCACTGGGAAGGGGGGTGCGCCAGCCGGCCCCCAGGCAGGCTGTGGGATGGGAGGGCCTTCCTGCCACCCCAAGGGGGGCGCCCCCCGGCACAGGCTCCGAGAAGGGCCTGGCTAACGCCCCCCGGCCTCTTGGGGGTCCCTGACGGCGGCACGAGGGCAGAGGTGGGCGGTTCCCACCCTGAACCCACGCCCTCCGTCCCCCACCTGCCCCCACAGGCTCTGCCTGCCCAGCCCTCCCGGCTCTCCTGGGGGCCCGGGGACGCCCCCTCCTCACGGGCCACCTGTGCTGGGCGAGCAGCCAAGGAGGCTGTTCTGGAGCCGTGGCCCTGGTGAGGGCTGGACCACAGGAGGCCCGGCCACCCTGACCCGCACCCACCTCCCCGCCCTTCACGCAGCTCTCTCCCCTCCCCATTCCTTTCCCACTCCATTCCTTCTCTCTCTCCCCCTTCCCCTCCCCCTCCCCCTCTTTTCCCCTCTTCTCTCCCCCTTCTCTCTCCCCTTCCCTCCCTCTCTCTCCCTCCCTCCTTCTCTCCCCTTCCCTCTCTCCCCCTCCCCCCTCTCTCCCTTCTCCTTTCTCCCTCACCTCCTTTCCTCTTCCCCTCCCTCTCCCCCCTCCCCTCCTCTCTCCCGCTCCTTCTCTCCCCCTCCCTCTCTCCCCTTCCTTGTTCCTCCTCCTCTCCCTCTCTCCCTTCCCCTGCTCCCCTTCCCTCCCTTCCCCTCCTGCTTGGGTTTTCACTTCCTCCACACAACATAACTGCTTCTGGGTCCCCCCTATCTGAGGACTGTGAGTCCAACTCCTGCCTCCTAAGGAAAACATGGCTGCCTGGGCAGGTGCTACAGGTGACACTTTTATAAACTTTCGCCTGATAAAATTTATAACACTCATTGAAGAAATTTTGGAAATTACAGAAAAGGTTAAAGGAACAAACACAAGAGGACTCATATCCCACCACTGTGGCGTGACCCCTGCCAAGGTGTGCGGCTCTCGGCCTCCCCTCTGAATTCCTTCCAGCACATACAGTGAAACACGATGCAACCTTCTCCCAGAGCCCCCTGCTCCCCACATGCCGCGGGCGCTTTTAACCCCGTCTTGTTATCAGTCAGCGGCAGGGTGGGCTCCGTGCCCCATCCATTCTGCCTTGTAGCAGCGTCAGGGACACCAGGTAAACGCCAGCTGCCGATAAAACTTTATTTAGAGATCAAGCGGCATCCAGTTTACTCTTCAGATCTGTTTGAAAAGGCAACACAATCTTTCCAAAAAAATCCCTGAAATTGAGTTGGCTCAATTAGACAAAGACTGTTTTGTGGTTTTTTTAAAGATTTATTTATTTTTTATTTATTTCTCTCTCCTTACCCCCCCCCCCCGTTGTCTGCTCTCTGTGCTCGTTCACTGTGTGTTCTCCTGTGCCTGCTTGTATTCTTGTCAGCGGCACCCAGAATCTGTGTCTTGTTTTGTTGCGGACGTTTTTGTTGGGGACATGCTTCCCCAAATGCTCGTCTGCGCGCCTCATTGAGCCAGGTGCCGCCTTCCTTCCTTGGTGGCCCAGGCCTGGAGCGGGCCGCGGGCCTCCCGGCACCCCTGCGTCCCGTGGCTCGGGGTCGGGCTGAGCGCCGCCTCCTCCGCCACATCTTCCGCTCCGGAACGACTCAGCAGACTGGTTCAGAGGAGCTAATCGTTGATGAGAAAAGTAACGAAGCGCAAGAAGGTGAGGCCGGTGGGGTCTGTGTGGGGAGGAGGTAGAGGGCAGGGCCATCTGGGGACCCCGGGCTGGGACGCTGTGGGGACGGGCGCCTGCAGGAGGAGCCCCCCAGGCCCGGTGGGGCAGCTGAGACCCCAGCCCTGCTCCCTTCGTAGCAAGAGACCAGCGGTGGCGTGGGAGGGGAAGGGACCGGCCAGCACCAGCGCTGCAGGGGCCATTGACCGAGAGCCTGCGCACGTCGGGCGGCCCTGGGGTCCCGGCCGCAAGGCCCCTGGGGGCGCCTGGAGATTGAGTGAAGAGCCTGCAGGGGTCCTCCTCCCAGCCAGGGCTCCGGGGTGCGTGCAGGCCTCTGACCTCCCGGACTGGAGGCGAGGGCGCAGCCGCGGGTGCAGAGACCTCTGCCGGGGATTGAGTCGTGACCCCACAGACTGCGTGTTCTGGGCCCTGGGCCTGCGGGCACGAGCCCCTTTGTGAACAGGACCTTGGAAGATGCTTTTGGGTGAGGCGCCCGGATGAAGGAAGTGGAGCTTGACCCACCATGGGCTGAGGTCCTCGGACGCAAAGGAAATTGGGGAGAAGCCACGGGGCGGCTAGAGGCTAGAGGTCAAGGGTTCCTGGAAGAGAAAGGAGCAGAGGCCGCCACGGGCGTCGTCTTCTGATGGAAAAGCCAGGGCCAAGGAGCGCGGGCGGCCGGAAGGCGCCAGGGCTGCCCCCTGCAACCGTGAGCCAATCAACTCCTACTGTCTAGTGGCCCGTTGGTGCGTTTGTCTCAGCAGCTGGGAAACTGAGTCCCTGAACGTGCCAGGTGGGAGGTGCGGCACGAGAAGAGGGCGTGCCCTCCAACGCCAGCGCAACCCTGGCGCGTACTTGCCCCGACGGCCCGCTCCTCACCAGAGCGCACTGGGGACATGCAGCCAGACACAGGGGAGCTTCGTGTTTGGCTGGGCGCGACTGGCTCTAAGCCCTGCCCGGGCTCTGCTTGCGCTCTCACCTGCTTCTCTCTGTACTTCTAAGCAATAGTTACTTTGCTCTTAGTTGATTTCCCGTGTTTCAGCTGTCTCTACCAGCCTCCCCTGTGACAGGTGGAGTTTCTCCCACGCGCTGCGGGACGTCTCCCCAGTGTCTTTCCCATCCAGCGTATATGCGTTTATCACTCGTTCTATCATCAGTTAAATCCAGAGTTTTCTCTAGTTGAATCATTTTTATTTACTGCTAGGCCCAGACACGCACTATGATTATGTTTCCTCTGTCATATAATGTTTCATTTCTCTTGGCATTAATATTTGCGTGACTCTTCATTGCTTAATGTTCTACGGAACAAGTGCTGTTTTTTCGTACATGTTCTCGCTGATCTGTTATATGCCTAGTAATGATTTCCCCCAAATCTCCAGCACCCCATGTCCCCTAAGGGCTCCCCTCCCCAGGCCACCCCGCCCGTCCCCCCCAAGCTCTCCATCTTTGGGTTGACCAGCCTGGCTGTCCACTCCGGGGCCCGGGGCTCAGGAGCTGGACTCCAGCCTTGGGCCTCCCTGCTGTGCCCCTTTCTCTTCACACTGAAATGTCTCCTTTCCTGATTTACTCTCTCTCCTCTTCTCTCTCGTTTTGCTAAAGCCTCCCATTAGCTTCCTAAGAAGTAAACTCGGGAAAGTGCAGTTAGAGCCACATTTTTTTTTTTTTCTGCGACCTTGAATGTCTGAAAGTGGCTTTACTCCCGGGCTTGGTTGAAAATTTGGGTGGGTGTAGAACTCCAGTTTGTAAATCATTGAGCCCCAAATTGTTTTAACAGCTTTACTGAGATGTAATTTGCATGTTGGAACATTTTAAGTGTTAGAGGATTTGACGAGTTCTAATAAATTTACACTGGGTGCTACCACTACCCCAATCCAGTTTGGGGGCATCTCTGTCACCCTCCAAAATTCCGTCATGTCTGTGTGCCGGTTCCCACTTCCACTCCTCGCTCCAGGAAACACTGCTCTGCTTCTTAGGTTTTCTGACTGTACAGTTTTCCTTTCTCCAGAATTTTAATACAAATGTAATCAGACGTTATGTGGTCTTACGGGGGCGCTTCTGTCGCTGAGCAGAGCACTTTGGAAGTTTTCCGTGCGGTAGGAACCAGTTGTTTGCTCCTTGTACGGCCAGGTCGTGTCCCGCGGGTGGCTGTTTTGCACCGTGGTTTCGGTCATCAGCTGGTGGACACTGGCTTTGCCTCCAGTTTTCGGCTGCTGTGAACCAAGCTTCTGGGAGCATCCCCTCCCTGGGAGGACAAGTGCTCTGGTTGGTCCCAGCATGCTCGTGAGAGTGTGGCTGGAGTAGATTTGTGTGCTCTTGCTTTGAGAAAGTTCAACATTTGTGAAGAATAGATCATTCAGACGGAAGAATTACTTACAGAAGGGCTGCAGAGACTCTTTAATTCTCTGCTTGTGCTTCTGGGGGAGTTCAGTGGGTTGATATAATTGAACTCAATTATAGAGTTAGACCCCTTCTAAAATTAGACCCCAATTAGATAACAACAAAAAAAGGTGTTTGAAATGAAATCAAGGATCAGATGGAAAATATACTTCGATCTTCCCTTGTGCTTTAAAAAAAAACTTTTTCCCACTTTTGAGAAAAGGAAACTGTACCCAAAGAGAGGGCTTTTCCTGAGAAAGGAGAGGAACAAAAGCAGCTCAGGAAAGTTCCTAGCTAGCGGGACCTTGCACTCACCTGCTCCTCCGTTACCATACCTCACGTGAGAAAACCCACGTTACTTCTGTCTGAGTGAGCGCCGCCGTGGGCCCCCTGGAGGACGCCCCCCACTGCTGCCCTGGGGCTCCTTGCCCCTTTCTAGAAGCAGTTAGCAAAATCTCAGCAGAGCTCAGTGCAATTATCGTGGCCTCCAGTTTCCAGCGGTTGCACCAGATTTTCTCTCTCGAACCAGTGGGGATTTCACAATTGCCTGAAAGGTGGCCTGACCAGTCAGGCATCCAAATTCCCTTCTCCTTCCACACGGCCAAGCAGAGGCTCCTCGGCGGCCGCCACGCCTGTCCCGTGCTTCTGCCGGGACCAGCTGCCTCCAAGCCATGCTTGTCTCCTCTCTGGAGAGTGGCTGCCTTTTTTTTTTTTTCCTGCCCCTTGCATGATTTTGGCACAAATTAGATCATAATCCAAGTAAATGAAAGTGAGCATCGTGGCTCTCTTTTGCCTGGGAATTTAAGGAGAGAATTTTTTTTTTAAATATTTTTTTTCATTTATTTTTAAAAGATATATAGTTCACATAAAATGTTACCTTAAAAAAATATAGGATGGGAAGCAGACATGGCTCAACTGATAGAGTGTCCATCTACCATATGGAGGGTCCAGGGTTCGAGCCCCAGGGCCCCCTGACCCATGTGGTGAGCTGGCCCATGCTCAGTGCTGCAGCACGCAAGGAGTGCCGTGCCATGCAGGAGTGCCCCTGTGTAGGGGTGCCCTGTGCACAAGAAGTGCCCCCCACAAGAACAGTCACCCTACGTGAAAAGAGCACAGCCTGCCCATGAGTAGCACCACACACACACAGAGCTGACACAGCAAGATAATGCAACAAAAAAGAGTTGCATTTTCCCAGTGCTGCCAGATAATGCAAACAGATGCAGAAGAACACATAGCGAATGGACACAGAGAGCAGACAACGGGGGGTGGGAGGGGGAGAAATGAATAAAATAAATTAAAAAAAATTAGGAGATTTCCCATATGCCCCACTCCCCACACTCCCCACTTTTCCCACATCAACAACAACTTTCATTAGTTTGGTACATTCATTGCATTTCATGAATACATTTTGGAGCACAGCTACACAGCATGGATTATAGTTTACTTTGTAGTTTACACTCTTTCCCAGTGCATTCAGTGCATTATGGTGGGATATAAAATGTCCTACATCTGTTCCTGCATTATTATTCAGGACAACTCCAAGTCCTGAAAATGTCCCCAAATCACATCTCTTTTCCCTCTTCCTGCCTTCAGCACCTCCAGTGGCCACTGTCTCCACACCAATGATATCATTTCTTCCATTGCTAGAGTCACAATAATTCTATGGTAGAATATCAGTAAGTCCATTCTAGTCCACATTTTATTCCCCAATCCTGAGAACTCTGAGATGGTGATGTCCACTCCACCTCTTAACTGAGAGGGGCCTTTGATCCCACATGACTCATGGATGGGATTCTCCTGCTTGCAGTTGTAGACTCTCTTGGTTCCTTGGTGTAGTGGTTGACCATCCTCACCTCCTTATTAGTTGACCTGGGTAAGTCCAATGAACTGGAGAGTAGGTGTTGCAACTCTGCTGAGGCTCAGGACCCAGTTGGCACATGGACAGTTAAGAGTCAAGTCTCCTGGACATACACCAATCCCAGTGCCAACCACTGTTCAGTAAAAGGGACAGAAGAGGCATGTGTACAGAAGTCACATCTGAGTCTAAGTCCATGATACTCAGGAGCACAAATTCCAAAGTAGGGCCTGCTGACAAGGCACCAAACTCCAGAGCCATCTGCAATTACCCTGGGCCTGGGTGTCTCTGTAGTACTCAGGAGCACCAGTACCTGGCGTAGTATCTACTTTGGCTGTCTATGAGATCCTGCTGAGATGTGCATAAGTGTGACCCCTCTGATAACCTCCTGACTCATTTTGAAGTCTCTTAGCCATAGAAATTCATTTGTCTTCACCATTTCCCCCTTTTATTCCAAGTCTTTTTCCAGTTGCATCACCAGCCAGTGCTTGGTAGTAATTCCTTGGCACCAGGGAGGTTCATCCCCAGGAGTCATGTTCCATGCTGGGGGGAAGGTAATGCATTTATATGCTGAGTTTGGCTTAGAGAGTGGCCACGTTTGAGCAACATGGAGGCTCTCAGGTGATAACTCTTAGGCATCTGGCAACACTAGACCAAGTTGAAATTTCAAGCACAAAGGTTTATAAGCATAGTCATCAATATCAAGGACCCATCATTGGACCATCCTACTTTACTGGTCATTGTCCCTGCACTTGGGGGATTGTTGATATTCCATTAGAAAATGCAGCAGAGCTCCCAAGGATGGGAACCCGGCACTCCCTCAGTTCTCACGTGAATCTCTACCCACTGGGTCAATACCCAATGAACATCCGAACATATCTTTATACCCTATGTGCATGCCCTGGAGAACTCCTTCCCACCCATGCATCCCCCATCAATGACACCCCCCTTCAGTGCTTCTCCCCTGTCATAGTTGAACCCCTTTGTGATCCAAAATTTCTTAAAGAATGAAGCCTAATATATTGCCAAATTCAATTAATAGGAAAATGAGATTGTAATGATAAGTTCAAACATAAGAAATAAAATACATAATGATTTAGAAAAACTAAAATAAAGTAAAAAAATTTGGAGTATTAAAAATTGTTTTATCACTGTAATAGGTGTTGTCAGATATGTACAGTAGCAATTTCTTCCATTTCTTCCTCGTGTCTTACCTCTTTTTTTTTTCATTATGTCTCCAAAGAAGTTTTAGTTCACAGTAAAGTCACATACAGAATATAGGGGACTTCCATATACCCCAAATCCTTCCCCTTTCCCCCCTTCCCTATTAATGATCTTTTCATATGTGGATGTTACATTTGTTACAACTGATGTACAAATATTGAAACATAGCTACTAACCATGGTCAGTAGTTCACATTATGGCTTACATTTTAGACCATACACTTTTATTAATTTTTGGTGAAATTTAACATGGCCTGCATCCATCATTGCATGACCATGCAGAACACTTCCATTGCCCCCTAATTAGCCCCTCATCCATCTACTCTATTCCTCCCTCCCCCTCCCCTCTGGGCCCACAGTGACAACCAAGCTTCACTGCCTGAAGGACAAGATTCATAGATACTTGCAACAATGCTGAGGACTTGACACATTAGTCTGTCCTCCCCCATTGGGAGCCACCCATGCTCTCCAGAGACACCCTCCCCTCTGTTTGAGAACATCAGGATGGGGGTATAACACCTTCCTGCTCATTGTATGGGTCTCCACCCACTGATGTAACATACTGTGACAGGATGAGCACTCACACACTTCCTAGAAGCCTGCCCCAGGTGCACCCTGTGCTGAATGCCCGCCCCCACCCAACACCCTAAACCAGTAACCCTTCCTTATTATATTGCCAAAAGAGTTTTCTCATTATTATAGTTTCAACCACATACCTGTCAATCCCCTGTGTTCACCTGCTCCCTCTCCAAACCAACCCCCCCCCAATTCCTTGGACCATCCAACCCATCCTCTCAACCCCAGACTCCATCAAGCCTTCACCACCCAACCAGAGAGTATCCCTACACCCTTGTCATATCCCTTCACTGCACAGCTGCTTTCCTCCACTTTATCATAGATTTCGCCCATGTGGGCATTGTCTCACAAACTTCCTCTCCCCCACTATTTCCTCTAAGCCTATCTTCCAGTCTCTAGCTCTCTGAGACAGCTTGATTTGCTTAATGCATATCAAAGAGGCCATGTAGTATTTGTCCTTCAATGCCTGGCTTGCTTCACTCAACATAAGGCCCTCAAGATTCATCCATGTTATCCCATGTGTTAGTACTGTATTCCTTCTTACAGCTGTGTACTATTCCATTGTATGTATATACCACATTTTGTTTATCCATTCATCTGTTGATGAGCATTTGGGTTGATTCCAACTTTCGGCAATAGTGATAATGCTGCTATGAACATTGGTGTGTATATATCTGTTCATGTCCTTATTTTCAGTTCTTCTGGGTATATACCCAGCAGTGGAATTGCTGGTTCATATGGCAAATCTGTAGCTAGCTTTTTGAGGAAGCTCCACGATGGCTGGATCCTTCTACATTCCCACCAGCAGTGGATGGTGGATAAGCATTCCCATTTCTCCACATCGTCTCCAACACTTGTTCCTCTGTTTTTTAAATAGCCTCTAATCTAATGTGTATAAGATGGTATCTCATTGTAGTTTTGATTTGCATTTCCCTGATAGCTAGTGAGGTTAAACATCTTTTCATATGCTTTTTAGCCATTTGTATTTCTTCTTTGGAGAAGTGTCTGTTCACATCACTTACCCATTTTTTAAATGAGTTGTATGCCTTTTTATTTTTGAGATATAGAATTTCTTTATATATGCTGGATATTAGGCTCCCATCAGGTATTTGTTTGCCAAATATTTTCTCACATTGGGTAGATCGTCTTTTCACTTTCTTGTCAAACTCCTTTGAGGTGCAAAAGGTTTTAATTTTGAGGAGGTCCCATTTATCTATTTTTTCTTTCATTGCTTGTGCTTTGGGTGTGAAGTTCATGAAGCCATTTCTTTTTTATTTTTTTAATTTAATTTAATTTTATTTTTTTATTGACTTTGTAGTAATATTACATTAAAAATATATATATGAGGTCCCATTCAACCCCACCCCCCCACCCCACCTCTTCCCCCCCCAGCAACACTCGTTCCCATCATCATGACACATCCATTGCATTTGGTAAGTACATCTTTGGGCACCTCCGCACCTCATGGTCAATGGTCCACATCATGGCCCATACTCTCCCCCATTCCATCCAGTGGGCCCTGTGAGGATTTACAATGTCCGGTGATTGCCCCTGAAGCACCATCCAGGGCAGCTCCATGTCCCAAAGACGCCTCCACCTCTCATCTCTTCCTGCCTTTCCCCATACCCATCAGCCACCATGTCCACTTTTCCCAATCCAATGCCACCTCTTCTATGTGGACATTGGATTGGTTGTGTCCATTGCACCTCTATGTCAAGATGAGGCTCAGATTCCACATGGATGCTGGATGCAATCCTCCCACTTTCAGTTGTAATCACTCTAGGCTCCATGGTGTGGTGGTTGTCCTTCTTCAACTCCATCTTAGTTGAGTGTGGTAAGTCCAATAAATCAGATTGTAGGTGCTGGAGTCTGTTGAGGCTCAGGACCTGGCTATCACATTGTCAGTCCAGAGATTCAAATCCCCTAAACTTATTACGAGGTCATGTAGATGCTTCCTTACAGTATCTTCCAAGGTTTTTATGGTCCTGTCTCGTATATTTAGATCTTTGATCCATCTTGAGTTGATCTTTGTATAAGGTGTGAGAGGGGTTCCTCTCTCATTTTTTTGCATGTGGATATCCAGGTCTCAGAGGGGAGAGAACTTGTGATGCATTTCTATCCCCAGAGTATCATGCTCTGATACTTTTCCCATGTTCTTGTTTTTCTTCTCCTGGTTATTAGAGGGGCTCCAGTGAGGACTCAGCACTTCCAGGAGTGCCGAGTCACGGTGTCACACGTCAGAGACCTGTGCGTGGGGTCCTGGCCCTTGGGCCGGGGCCCCCCTCCCCCTGCCGGCATTGCCCCATTCCCCAGCTGGTCCTGGCTCAGCGCAGGGGAGGGGTCAGTGTTTTTGGTTGGGTTGACTGGATACACTCATGAATAAGATTCAGGTATGACCAAGAATTGTGAGGACGGTGGCTTCAGCTGATGGGCAGGGCGCCTTCTATAATTCTGCGAGTGCTCCTCTTGTGAGCATGTTAGAAATTACGTCTGGATTTTGGTGTGATTTGACCATGGACAGAGCAACACAGCTTTGTTTCCATCTGACTGCACCTTCCCTGTGTCAGAATGAACCCAAAAGGACCAGTGACAGCCAAAGACACCGAGCGAACTCCGAGCCCTGGCACCCTCTCTGAGATTCAGCTAAGCAGAGTGGAGGGAGCGATTTAACCCTCCTCACGTTAATTCACGGGGGACTGAGCACAGGGGTGTAGAATTTGAAATGTGGAATATTGAAGCTAATAGTCTAAACCTAATTTCTGAGAACAGAAGTGGATTTCGGGGATCACAAAGAAGGAGCTCGGCAGGCAGCAGCTTCTGAGGACTAAGTGGTCAGCCCTGGACCAAGGGGAGGGCTGGCTTGGGTGAGGGAGGGTGGGAAAGCAGCCTCCAGGTCCTGGAAAACCTCAGGCAGCCTTCCCGGAGGGAGGAGAAGGCTTCGTGCTTTCCTGAGGGGGAGACTTTCCGGCCACACCGGTTAGGCGGTGAGGCATGCCACTGGAAGAAACAAGCTCCGTAGAGAAAAGCACCTGGTGGCCGGAAGATGATCCCTTCCATCCCTCCTCCACAGCCATAACGGACCCCAGGGTTCTCCGACTTTTTCATAAAAACTCCAGATCTTCCACATTCTAAAGTACTGATGATCAAAGAGCAAGTTGGCGCCCATTCCTAGCATATGAGTAAGGTGAAAGCTGGCTCTTGGTTCAAAAAGTACATAATGGCCTTTTCATCTTTGCAAAAGGAATTTCAAAGCTACAGAGAAGCAAACAACGGCAGCGACAATGAAAATCATCTCAGCCCCAGAGTTGGCCAATGCTAATCTCTTGGCACGTAACACCCATTCTTTTTCAATTTTATGTCGAACCCCAAGAAAGAGGGATGTGTAGATCTTGATTGTTCAGTTTTAATGTATTCCTATGCCCTTAAATGCACCTCCACAACTGAAAAGCTTTTTGTTCTCTTAACTTACGCATCAAGATGGCCACATTTGTTAGCTCCTGTCATCTGCACCTGTTTATAAAGGCAAGCACCCTAGAAACAGTTTCTTTCTGAACTCCTGCATTGTGTTGTCACTTCTGAACTTCTCTGATATGAGCGTTGGAACGTTTCTCCCTTTTTTCCTTCTTCCCTCCCTCCCTTCTCTGCTTCATAGCGCTCCTGGATTTTGAGACAGAGGATCTTGTCTGTGAAAGGCTGGGTTTTGCTGCTGTTTGAAAATTGCTCTCTCCGTCTTCTTGACCTGTCAGAAAGCTGCAGCTGCGGGCCAGGGACAGTCTTGCCTCAGCAGAGGGGAGTCACCCCAAATTCCTGCTGAGCTCCCCCCTCGGCCCAGGCCCTTCCATGTGTCAGAGAAAAGAGGAAGGCGTGGAGGTGGGGCCTCATGCATGGACTCTGAAGAGGGCAGGGGTGAAGCTTCCAGTAGGCTCCCTGAGCACCGGCCCCATGTCTCTTGCTGAATCAAAGTACCTGTGGTCCCCGACAGTGTCCCCTGCGTTCAGTAAGAGCACAGCCTCCTCCACCCGTGGTTCCAGCGCTCGGCCTGGGGAGGGGGACAGGGGAGTGGGGTGGGGCCGGGAGCAGGGGACCTCAGAGCAGGCTGCCCCATGAGACCCTGGCTTCAGTCACGAGACCGGGCTTCCTGGCCAGGTGACCGGCTCAGGGCGGAAGGTCCCCCAGCACGGAAGGGGCGCCGCGGAGTCCCTAGCTCCTCAGGACTTTCTGGTCCGCGCCCCTGAGGCGGGTGTGGACGTGCAGCCCCTGGCCCTCTGGGTGGAGCCCGTGTGTAAGTCGGATCTTGGAAGGTGGCATTAGGTGAGGTGAGGCCACGTGGGGTCAGGGTGGGCCCGAGCCCACGTGACTTGAGCTTGAACGAGCAGAGGAAATGTGGACGCGGGGGGCAGTGGGGGGCAGGTGGCCACGGGACGGAGGCAGAGCCTGCGCCAAGGACAGCTGGCAGCCAGCGCCAGGCTGCTGCGGCCGCAGGGAGCAGGGTCCTGCCCACTCGATGGACGTGCAGCCTCCGAGAGAGTGACCCCCGGTCGTGGGGCCACCAGGTGAGGCCCTGGGCAGCCCTGGCAGGCGAAGGCAAAGGGCAAGGAGATCACGAAACCAGAGTCAGCTCTCACTTCTTCGGAGGGCCAAAGGCACTGGCCACATTTTTAAATGGCATCGGCTTCCCTCAACTGTAAATTCAGTTAATAAAAAATTGGATTTAATGTCAGGCGTGTGAGTGTCTTGTCCACAGCTGCATCCGCTCTCCTCTGTCCAGAGAGGTGCCTGGGTCACCGTTGTCGGTACATGGCCAAAGTCTACAGTGTGGCTTCCTCACAAGTAGGACCCCAGCAGACCTGAAAGCAAAGAAGTGCAATGGTGCGGGGCCAGGGTCTCCAGGGTGGGGTCTCCACGAAAGGTCAAGCTCCTTTCATCGTTACAAACACAAAGGAGGCCAATCCTTAATTCATTTTATTTTTATGGCTGATCAACCATTTTGAAATTTGTGATTTAAAAGTACGGAATAATCGATGAAGCGAATTAGTTAGCGTGAATACAGGGTCGGCTGCTTGTATCACTATTTAGTGACATTGCGTGGCGGCTCTGGCCTCGGCGAAGGTGCTGCTTGGGCCGAGCATCCCTCAGTGAAGACGTCTCCTCCTGAGGGAGCGCCAGCCCGCGCGGGCCGCGCCGCCGCCAGCCGTGGCTTCGGTTCCCCGCAGGTCGCCACGGGCCGGCCGCGGCAGCTTGCCGGCCGTCGTCCTCTCGGCCCGCGGCTCCGTATCCCGACCGTGCCCTCGGAAGCCCCTGGCAGGCTCGGCGCCTCCGCCCAGCGCGCCGTGCACCCCCACCGCTCCCTGGGGTGCGCTGTGCTCGGCCAGCTGAGAGGAACAGCTGGACGCCTGCCCCCGCGGCCAGGTGCCCTCACGTTGGCCTGTGCACCTCGAAATCCAGGGGTCTCCTCCCAAACCAAAGCCGCTGCTCCTTCGGAAGCGCTCTCTCTTTCGTGTGAGCGCGTTCACAAAGAAGCAAGGCTTCTATCCTTTTGGGAGCGTCCCCGGTACTGCGTGGAAGCAGCGACCACGCACAGCCAGGCTGAGAAGCCCGTGTGGGGAGCCAGCACGGCTGCAGGGGGCGGGGCCCCTGTGCGCCCCCAGAGTTTCCAGGTATGCACAGTGGAAACCCAGGTGTCGGCGAGGGTAAAAATTACGGTTTGTTAGAATTCCTTGTAATTGCTAAGATATAGTGCATTAAATCGGAACGTGCCTCTGGATCCTGTGTAAAATTGTGTCTTCAACCAGAAGTGTGAGTTTATATTAAGGACAAGTAAACAAGAGTTTTCAGAAAAAGAGAAATGAAGAGAAATGTCAGCTCAAGAACAGGCCGCATACTAGCATTCTCTCCTGTTCTCACCACGACGGACCATCGCCACATTCTACAGCAGAGGCTGGCTGCAGCGGCGGACACCGGCACCTTCCCGTGGCTTTGTGTTCACACACCTTGCTATGTGGACGCCGTCCTGCCTCTGGAAAAACCCACAGAAAACCTGAGTGAGCTGCGTCCAGTTCTCATCAAAAGAAGAACACCCCGCGCAGAACCACATTTTAAGCTGTCACGAGTTCCGGTTCCTCAGTATAGTCGACACCCTGCCTCGAGCTGGAAAAAGCACTTGCCCTCCTCGGCGCGGGCGCGGGGCTGGAAAGGCCGAGCCCCTCGCGGCTGACAGCCTCGGCCGCCTCGCCCTGCTCCCCAGAGCCGGGCTTCACGCTGCTCCCTGCTCCAGAGAGAGAGGCGCCTCGCTGGGGTTTCGCTCGCTCGTGGGCTTAGAGGAGGAGCTGTCAGAACTAACACCTGTGCCCTGTGGCCGAGTGTGTGTGCGCGTGTGTACCTGTGAGTTAGGGCATGCATGTGTGTGACTGTGTGGCTATAGGTATGCGAGTGTGTCTGAGTGTGAAGAAGTGAGCATGTGAGCAAGTACGAGTGTGCATGTGAGCGTGTGATGGTGTGTGTGAATGAATGTGAGTGCGTGCGCACGCCCCGACTCCCAGCACACCCGTGGCTTGCCCAGGCGAGCTGTCGCCAGGTGGCCCCAGGGAGGCTGGCTGGGACCTGCACTTCCCAGGGTGCAGGGCGGCCCCTGGCCACCAAGCCCCTGCGGGAGGGTCGCCTGAGCTCCCCGGGGTCCACTGGAGATGCCAGGCTCCCTACTGGGCCTCGAGTGTCCCCTCGATGTGGCGGTTCCCTCTCACTCCCTGAACCCACAGCTTGTGGGGTGGGAAAGTGGAGAATGTGGGGCAAGGCGGTGATGGGGCGAATGGTCCACCCCACATCGGCCGCAGATCTTGTAGTGCATGACATGTGCTGAAGGTCCAGGCTGATGGCCGCAGCCAGTTGCTGGGTCCAGGGTGGTGGCCGTAACCATGGCTGGGTCCAAGGTGCTGGGAGGGCCAGGGGGGCCTGCAAGGTGAAGCATGCCCCTCTGCCTCCCACCCTGTGCTAGAGGTGGGTGGGACTGTGGGAGCAGCACCCCCATCTGTGCCTCCCAGCCTTCCCCTCTGGGCCAGAGGGGCACAGTCCACGACCCAGCTCACACGGACAGGGTGGGGGTGAGCCTCCTCCTCCAGCCGACAGCTGCAGCCCCCCCGGGGTGCGGCCAGCGCCAAGGTGCCTCACCTGCATTCCCGAGCTCCCCCGGCCTCTCGGCCTCCTTCCTGTTTTCCAAGCTGCACCAGCCGATCCCGCAGGAACGTGGCTCGCTGCATTCCTGCCCCTGCTGGGACTCGTCCCTGCCCGTGGGGTCGGCGGCCCGGCCAGGCGGCCTGCTCACCGCTCCAGGCACTGACCGCTCTCAGGGCCCTGGCCCCCTCCGAGCTGGGCGCCCCTGGCACAGCCACCCGCCACGGCCCCTGCCATGCTGCGGTGCCGTGGTCGCCGCCCTTCTCTCTGCTCTGTGCGCCTCTCCACTCTGCCCTGGGGAGCGCTGCTTCTGTTCCGGGGTTAACTGCTTTGGCTCCCTTCGTCCAACCTCCATGGCCCTGCAGGGTGGTGGGGGGTCCCTGCGTGGCTGCTCTCCCGGGGCGCAGTGCCCCCACCCCTCCACCACCCACCCTGGGAGCCCAGAGCGCGGAGGGTCGGCGTCGGGGCTGAGAGTTCGAGGCTGCAGGTGGATATGTGGGGCCCTGCCGCGGGCACCTGACGGCTTTCCTGGGAATGCCTCTCAGCCTGGGCACCCCGGGGCCCTCGCTGGTGGAGACCCGCGCGGGCTGTGGGCGATGCGGGGCAGGGCTCGGCAGGTGAGCCTGGGTGCGCGGGCTTGGCTGCATGGGAAGGGTCCCCAGGGCCCCGGGGGTCCCGGGCCACCTGCTGCTGTCAGCAAAGCGGCAGTTTCCACACGGTGAGAAATCAATGGCAGGGGAGAGCAGGGGAGAAGTTCTTTCAAATGCTCCCAGTCTCCTGGGCTGTGTTGTACAACAAAATGAATACATGAACCGCTCGGCAAATATATCTTTCAATTTCAAGAATTGTTGTTTACTAAGAATAAAGCTCTAATCAACTGGGATTTTAGAACCTCAGCAGTTTCAGTAAATTAAAGCCGAGGATATTTTTAATTTCCAAATCTTGTGTGTGAAAGCCGAAGAAACTCACCCCAAGTTTGCAACATTATTTTCAAAATAATTTTAAAGTCATGGGTTCCAAAATATTATGTTTAGAGCATCACCTGCAGAGGAAATATTGTGATCTTCTTCCAAGATTTGTGTGTTATCCAGTGAATCTACCTTTATATGGTCTGCTGCTCTGGCACATGAGAGTTTAATGAGTAGAATGGTCATTTTTTTGGGAGAAGGGACATGATTTACACATGATTTTCCATTAGTCTAAAAGTAAAAAAAAAATAACTAATTTGAGATATTTACTTTTATATTTTAGAATGATGTCAGCATTACTAAGAGAATGAGAGTATACTCATGATAATACCCTTGCAGGACCTATACAAATCTATTTTGTGGAGAAGTTGCTGATTTTGGGAGCAGCAGATTTTTGTAAGTAAGTCAACCACACACACTTTTCTCCTTTTCTGGTAAGTTCCAGAGCAACTGCAGGTGTGCAGTGGTGTGTGAGTGCCAGGGTGAGTATCACGGAAGACTCTGAGCTCACAGGTTCATCTCCCTGACTTTGAAATATTGCTTTTATAGACCCTCTCTCTTATGAGACTTTGAAAAATACTTGGTGAGATGGCTTTCAAAACTCACAAGAAACCTTTCCTTGTTATTCATTTTTTGGTAATAGCCAGAAGCTCGAATTGCAGAGACAGGTGAATAAAATTATTAAATGGTTTAATAAATGTTAAGTATCTATAGTTTAAGGGAATAAGGGTCTAAAATTAATATATAAGTGCTTTATCATTTCTAGCATAGCCAATATTGGAAAAAGAGGTCCTCGCTTTAGCTCAGGAATGACTGCTTTTAAAGGAATCTGCTCAGATCTGAGTGTACAAAATGGCTTCCTCTTCATTCACCATGGCGTCTTGTCTGGTGAGTGCAAAGGAATTCACATACATGATAAATAATAATATATGGGGGTTGTGCCAAGTGTCAAATGGGACAGTTTGGAGCTTTTTGTGGATCCCAGAAAAGGTCATCTTCTTGAAGCTAATCCACCCCTGTGGGTGAGTGCCATTGCGGGGCGTTTGATTGGATTAATTCAGCGATTTGTGACCCACGTCTTGGTTCTGTTACTGGAGTCCTTACCTAGTGGAGGATTAAAACACTGAGGACACACAGATGAGTGCTGCAGGGACAGAGAGAAGGAGCCCAGGAGCTTAGGAGGAACCCGAGAAAGAGGAAGCCACAGACGGAGCAGCCAGAAGCTGAAGTGAGACCCGGAGGAGAAGCAGATGCCTCCACGTGCCTTGTCACATGGCAGGAGTCCAGGATCACTGGCGTTCCATCTCCTGATGGTGCCTTGATTTGGACACTTTCATAGGGAGAGAATAGCAAACTTTTAACCTAATAAGTTCCCAGTATAAAAGCCAACCCATTTAGCAACCATTTAGCAAACCAAAATACCAAATCTCGTGGTGATTCAGGCATTTGGAGGAAGGAATGAGATAACGAAAGGCTCTGTGCTGGTCCCAAGCTGCCCGCTAGACGCTGCCAGAGCTTAGATGAGCCACGTGGGTCATAGTTGCCAGGTTTTCTCACTGGTACATTGGCACTGGTCCACTCTACCTGGACGATGGTGCCTAACTTTAAGTTTCCTTAGGGAAATAAAGCCAGCAGGCTGTAAGGATGCATTTTGGTCATCTATGCCACATAACAAACCAGTCCAGAGTTAGTGGCTTGAAGTCAGTGTCTTATTTGGCTCTGGGTTTTGTGATCTGGAGCTCAGGAGGGGTTTGGATGGATGGGAAGCCCTTGATGTACATGGCACGATCTGGGGTACTCCCTTCCAGGATGGGGTCTTCACTCTCTTGCCTGGTGTCCGGAGGGGCAGCTGGAAGACTGAACTGAGTTGTGCCCCCTGCCCCTCCATGGAGTCCCAGGGCCTCCCCACATGGTTCCTCCAGCAGGGGAGGTGGGCCACTTCCATTTCATCAGCCAACGCAGCCATGGGGCCACTCAGACTCAGGGCAGGGGGCATAGACCACTCCTCTCATTGGGAGGATAGTGAGTGCTTTTATGTCCACCTTGAATCTGCCTTGTTTTGCCCTCAGTCACAAATTATTTATATTCCTCCTCCCTGTGAAATATGCTCATCTTGATGTCCAAGACCCTGGAAGTCTTCAACTTATTACAGCACCATGTTCAAGCTCAAGGTTTGAGAGCTCTTCAATGAAGGGTAAGGGTCTTTGGGCACAGTGTTTTTTTCACCTTAAGGCCTCTGACCTAAGGAGGTCCCTCACACAGCTGATGTAAAATGATGAGAGAGGCACAGGTTGACCACAATGGACAGACCTGCTTGAAGTGTGTGTGTGTGTGTGTGTGTGTGTGTGTATGAGGGGAGAGAAGCATACCAGGCACTGGTCCAGCGAGGCACATGATGCTAGGTCCTTGATCAAGATCCCTCCTGCAGGTTGGACTCTGTGTTCTGCCCTCTGAGTCATCCATCCGTTTCCAAAACTCATGGTCTACATCTATAGATATGAAGCCTTATCTGCCTGCTGCATGCTTGTAACAGGTTGGGGGAATTCAAAGTCCTGCATCTGCACTGTCTTTGCCCCTTTTGATGTTAGCTGATACAATTCCTTTAAAATCCTCGTGGCCTTCCTGTGTATCACATTATAATCCATTGTAATCTAATTATAATCCATTAGAAGGAAGCCACATGTCACTTCTTTCTGTGACAGGCCTTTCTGGGAATGGGTTCAGTTTGTGTGGGATGAGGCCCTTGAAGATCTCTTATACCTTTTATCAAGTCAAAAGAGTCTGGAACTCATTCCTAAAATTCTTCAAGTACTTATTAGGCATAACCTAAGGTATTAGTGAGGTCTCCACAAAGGGTCTCATAGCTTCCCCTGGAGATCTTCACCCTGAGGGTATTGATTTACTGGAACTGCCCTGAATTTGATATTTTTCCTAAGATTGTTCCTTACTTTGAGAGCCTTCTGCAGTCTGGAGAGGACTGGGTTGAGAGGTAATGTTATTTTTGAACTCAGCAGGTCCTGGCTTCTTAATGTTTCCTCAAATGAAATGCTTCTTATATTTGTGTATTTTATCCCCATCTCTATATCTCAACACATGTGGTGAGGAAATTACATGGTGTTTTCAACTCTTTCCTGGAAATCTCCTTAACAAGCCCACCAGCTCTTTAAGTGCATGCTGCCTCAGTGGGCCGTGCTGCTGAATTTCTTGCCGTGACATAAGAGGGGCTGCCTTTTCTCCAGCCCTCAATGACAATCTTCCCACTTCCTCACCAAGACTCCTCAGGGCCCTTCCATCTTCTGCTCACCACCCAGCCCCAAAGCCAGAGACACATTTAAGACTTTTGTCATAGCAGGAATCCACTCCATGGACCCGGTTTCTCTTAGTGACTCCCAAATGACTTTTTGCTTAAGATTTGGAGGCTCAGGAGCTCAGGAAGAGTTCAGCTGAGTGAGTTTTCATTCACCTATGCTGACGACTGGGGCACAGGGGCAGGAGGACCCGTTCCTAAGGGGCATTCATCATCCACTTTCCTGGTACCTTGGTAGCAACAGTCAGAAGGTGGGCTCATCTGGGCCCCTTTCCCTCTCCCATAGCCTAAGGGTTTCTTTATGTGGTCTTTCCAGAAATGCAGCCAAACTTCTTTAATGGTTGCATTGGGCTCCAAGAGTAAATTTCCCAAAAGACAGGCAGTGGAAGTTGCCAGTCTTTAGGGTCTGGGTCTGGAAATCTCACAGCATCCTTTCTGCTAAATTCTGTTGGTTAAGCCATCACAGAGCCTACCCAGATTCAAGGTGAAGGGATCTGGACCCCACCTTTCTATGGAAGGAGGGCCAAAGAATGTGACTCCATCTTTAATCCCCACTAGCTGGAGACCATACTATTCAGCTGGAGATAATTTCTAGTTGGAGACCGTAACTTCCAGTTGGAAACCATAACATCTGAACTCAAGGGGAGGATGATTGTTCCAACAATGTTTCCTGATTTGTGAATTTTTTCATACTGAGTTTTTAGAAAGCTCTTAAAGTAAGATACACTTGATTCTGAGTTAATCAATGGTCATACTTGTGAAGACTAAACTCCAAGAACACAGTGATTGTTACAGGAACTCTGGAGCATATGGCATGAAGGCAAGCGCAGTTTATAATTAGACAATTTGTATGGGCTATGAAGTCTCTAAAGGAGCAAATTGAAGATAATTCTTTGGAGAGTGGGTAGAGCAGGAGATCAAGGTTCTAATTTATTCCAAAGGTGAGTTTACTGGTTTGTGACTGGCCCACTCACAACCTGGTTAAAATGAAATTTGTTTCCATTGATTGGCATTTCCACATCTTGTATCTAACCACTGGACTTTCTTAGTTTATTTCATATCCAGTTTCTGGCCAGAAACTCCTGGGTTGCATGTTCTTTTAACATCAATACTTCCTTCAATTTTCCTTGCAACATAAAATCTAGAACAGTTGCCTGTGGACTTTCCAAGGAATCTTGCTCCAGGGCTTCTATCATCCTCTCTTGAGGCCCTTTCTAGCTTCATTTTTCTCTTTGATACCAAAGCAGTTTGTCATTCCATGTTGGGTAATTATGACATGGCTGAGATTACAGGACATATTTTAAAGCCTGGATGGATGTCTCAGATGTTCCCTTCCATGTTTCATCCTCCTCTTAAAAAATTTTTGCTCTATTAAGACTCAAACTCTTCCCTACTAAATGTCACATGAATTATTATGACCGTGTCCAGTAGTGAGGGAAAATATTTGTAAATGTTTGAAGTATCACAAGTACAAAAGTACTTGATGCTAAAAACACCTCAACCCCTTCAAAAGTGCAGGTTCTCTCCACAGTCACCTACCTGCTGGACAGTCTTCTGTCAAACTGGCCTCCTGAGGATGGACAATGGGACCATCTATTTGTCAAAGGGAACTGATGGCCTTGTAGAGACAACTTGACAGCCCATGAGCTGTCTATGTGTGCAAATACACATGGTACAGAACAGAAGGTCCTGGGGTCATCTACCCAAACTCTCTCAGTGGTGGCTTCAGGAAGGGGTGGAGGAGCAGTGCTAAGTGGCTCCCACAGTGAGCGTTTGCACTGCTTGGAGAGCGAAGACAAATCCAGTACTGTGGATCACTGTACCATGAGAGGAAGAACCAGGAGGCCCTTTGGGAGGAAATGCACCTTATGGCCCCACCTCCTGGGACCCATGCCCCGTGTGAGACCCTCCCCTGCATGAGCTGAGCCTACGGATGCACTGCCAATGAATAGAGTGCAGAAAAGATGATGGGATGTTCCCGTGTCTGTGTCATTTAAAACAGGATTTAATCTGTCTCCCTTAATTTTGATGGCTAATATATTTGGTCTTAATTTTACTATTTAAGTTTTTTCAAATTACCATTTAACATTTTTATGGCACATTTCAAATATACAGATAATTGAAAGAATTTAACCATAAGCACTTGTATACTCTCCACCTCAATCCTATCAGTTTACTCTACTTGTTTTATGGCATATTCTAACACCTACTAATCTCTCTATCCATCTATCAGTTCCTGTTTTTGATGCACGTCAAAATCAATTCAGACAGAAGTAACTTCCACCCTAAAATTTCAGCATGCCATTGATTATCTAGAGTTCAATATTTGTTTACAGTTTTTTTTTCTGCAAAGGTAAATATTATATATAATGAAATGTCCAGATCTTAAGGGACCTTCACTGTGTTTTGAAAAAGTCCTCTAAAAAGCCTCTAAAAAGACCTAGAGCATTCGGTCATTCTGTGAAATTCCTTCCAGTTCCCTGCCGGTCAGTCCTGGCCCCAGAATGCCAGACAACCAGCATTCTGATTTAATTTTCCATCATAGTTAGTTTTTCTTAATCTAGAACGTCATATAAAATGAAATCATAAAGGATGGACTCATTTGTGTAAGACTGTTTTCACTCAGCTGAACGTTCTTGAGATTGATTCAGTCCTTGCAGGTGGCAGGACATTATTTCTTTTTATCGCAGAGTAGGAACCCACTGTATGGATATACTAGTTTAATTATTTTACTAATGGGCAGCTGGGCTGTTTCCAGGTTTAGGCCCCAATCAATAAACCCACCATGCATGTTTGCATACAAAAATAGTTGTGAATACATATATTCATTTCTTTTGAAAATACCTAGGAGTGGAATTGTTGGGTAATAAGTGTATATTTAACATTAAAAAAAACACAAAACCAACAAATCTTCTTTTTCCAAAATAGTTGTACCATTTTACATTTGCCCCAACAAAATGTAAGAATTACAATTGCTTCACATCCTTACCAACATTTGGTGTTTTCAGTCTTTTTAATTTTAGCTATGCTGATAGGGGTATAGTGATAGTTCATCATGTATTTATTTTGCATTTTCCTGCTGACAAATGATGTTGAACGTGTTCTACCATGTTTTTTGGCTATTACATATCTTCTCTGGTGAAGTAAATATTCCGTTCATTTTTTAAAAAATTGGATTCTTTGTATTTTTAGGATGGAGCTATAGGGTTTCGCTATAGATCCATAATTACCAGTCCTTTGTCAGATAACATGCTTTTTTTCCTTTTTTTTTTAAATGTTACATTAAAAAAATATAAGGTCCTCATATATCCCCCACCCACTCACCCCACTCCTCCCACATCAAAAACCTCTTTCATCATCATGGCACATTCATTGCATTTGGTGAATACATTTTGGGGCACTGCTGCACCATATGGATAGTGGTTTACGTTGTAGTTTACACTCTCCCCCAGTCCACCCGGTGGGCCATGGCAGGACATACAATGTCCAGCATCTGTCCCTGCAGTACTGCCCAGGACAACTCCAAATCCTGAAAATGCCCCCACACCATATCTATTCTTCCCTCTCCCTACCCTCAGCAGCTACCGTGGCCACTTTCTCCACATTGATGCTACAATTTCTTCCATTACTAGTCACAATAGTTTCATAGGAGAATATCAGTAAGTACACTCTAATCCATACTCTATTCCTCCATCCTGTGGACCCTGAGATGGTGATGTCCACTCCACCTCTATATCGAGAGGGGGCTTAGATTCCACATGGATGATGGATGCAATTCTCCTGCTTGCAGTTGTAGGCACTCTTGGCTCCCTGGTGTGTGGTTGACCTTCTTCACCTCCCTGTTAGCTGACCAGGGTAAGTCCAATAATCCAGAGGGTAGGAGTTGCAGTCTGCTGAAGCTCAGGGCCTGCCTATCACATGGACAGTCCAGAGATTCAGGTCTCCTGAGTATACACCAAGCCCAGCAACAACCACAGGTCCGGTAAAAGTAACAGAAGAGGCATGTGTAGAAAGGTCATATCTGAGTCCAACTCCATCACACTTAGGAACACAAATTCCAAAGTAGGGCCAACTGACATGGCACTGAACTCCAGAGCCATCTGCCATGACCTTAGAACCTGTGGGTCTCTGTAGCCCTCAGGAGAACCAGCACCTGGGTTTCCATCTACATTGGCTGTCTCTGGAACCCTGCTGAGGCATGCGTAAGCATTACCCTTCTGATGACCTCCTGACTCTTTTTTTGAGACTCATAGCCATATAAACTCATTTGCCCTTTCCATTTCCCCCTTTTATCCAAAGTCATAAAGCAGTTTTTAACTCCTGATATTACATGTAGGCTGAGATATTCTGTCGGTCTGCGTTGACCTTTTTATTCAAGGTCTATTTCTAGTTACATCATCAGCTGGTGCTTGGTAGTAATCCCTCAGCACAAGGGAGGCTCATTCCCGGGAGTCATGTCCCATGCTAGTGGGGGAAGGTAATGCATTTACATGTTGAGTTTGGTTTAAAGAGTGGGCACGTTTGAGCAACATGGAGGTTCTCAGGAGGTAAATCTTAGGCACCCTGCAGCTCTAGGTCTAGTTCATATTTCAGGTGGACAGGCTCATAATCGTAGCCATCAGTATCAAGGGCTCATTGTTGGACCATCTGTCTTTATTGGTCTTTGCCATTGCACTTGGGGGATTGTTGCTGTTTCATTGGGGAATGTGATAGAGCTCTCCTGGCTACAAACTTAGCACTCCCTCAGTTGTCGTTTTTAACTGAAACCACTATGAAAATATTTAAACATTTTTATGTACCCTGTATATATGCCCTGGAGAACTCCCTCCCAACCATGTTCCCCTTACCAATAACACCCCACACCAGTGTTCCTCCCCTGCCATAGTTGAACCTCTCTGTGGTCTGAAACTTCTTTAAAAATGAAGCTTAATATATTACTAAGTTCCATTAATAGTAAAACGGAATATAGTGATGGGTTTAAAGGTTAGATGGAGAATACATTCTAATTTAGAAAAATTAAATAAAGTAAAAATAAATTGGTGTATCAAAAAAATGAAAAAAATGAAAAAGCTTTGTTTTTGATGTTTTGCTTTTCATCACTGTTGTAGGAGTTGCCCTGTATGTACAGTGGCAAGGCAATTTCTTCCATTTATTCCTCAGTGTCTACATCCTTTCTTTTTTTTTTTCTACTTATTAAGTTTGTCTTCACAAAAGTTTTAGATCACAGTAATTCACATATACAATATACGGTACTCCCACATATCCAACATCAAACATTTTGTCCCTTCCCAAGCAATGATCTTTTTACATGTTCATGTTTTATTTGCTGCAGCTGATGTACAGATATTGAAACAATAGCTTTCAAACATGGTTACATTTGGGTTTACATTATGGTTTATAATTGCCCCACAGTTACACTGATTCCATCTATTCAATACCTCTTTACCCCTCCCCCTCAGGGCCCACAGTGACAATCAATCTTAATCACTAGAAGGGCCATATTCAGAGATACTTGCAACAATGTTGAGGGCTTGACATACTCGACTGCCCTAACCCATTAGGAGCCTCCAATTCCCTCGAGAGATACAATTCCCTCTGTTTGAGAACATTAGTCCTCCCCAGGATTTGGGTATACCTTCACTCTCATTGTATGGGTCTCCACCCAATGATATAACCCACTATGACAAAATGAGCACTCACACACTCCCTAGAAGCTTGCTCTGTGTCAGATACTCTCGCTTAAGCATCTTTTTAAAAAAAGATTTATTTATTTATTTATTTATTTCTCTCCTTTTCACCCCCCACCCCGGTTGTCTGTTCTCTGTGTCAGTATGCTGTGTCTTCTTTGTCCGCTTCTGTTGTTGTCAGCGGCATAGGAATCTGTTTCTTTTTGTTGTGTCATCTTGTTGTGTCAGCTCTCTGTGTGTGCGGCGCCATTCCTGGGCAGGCTGCACTTTCTTTCGCGCTGGGCGGCTCTCCTTGTGCGTGGAGCTCCCTTATGCAGGGGACACCCCTGAATGGCACAGCACTCCTTGTGTGCATCAGCACTGTGCATGGGCCAGTCCTACACGGGTCAAGGAGGCCCAGGTTTTGAACAGTGGACCTCCCATGTGATAGACGGAAGCCCTAACCACTGGGCCAAGTCTGCCGCTCACTTAAGCATCTTAAACAGGTAACCTCCCTTACTATATTTTTTAAGGAGTATTCTCTACATTATAATTTCAACCACATACCTCACAATCTCCTATGTTCAAATGTTCTCCCCACCATCCTCCCAATTTCTTGGGCCATCTGACCCTTCCTCCCATCCCTAGCCCCCCTCAAGCCCACAAAGCCTCGGCCCCCCAAAGATATCCCTATGCCATTTTATCACTCCCTGTACAAATACTTACCTCCAACTTATAATAGATTTCATCCAAGTAGGTGTCAGCTCGCAATCTTCCTCTAACCCCCAACTTCCTTTAAGCCTATAACCAGTCTCTAGCTCTCTGAGTCAGCTTGGTTTACTTATTTCATATCAGAGAGGTCATGTGGTATTTGGCCTTCAATGCCTGGGTTGCTTCACTCAACATAAGTTTCTCAAGATTCATCCAAGGTTATCACATATGCTTGGACTGTATTCGTTCTTATAGCTGAGTAGTATTCCATTGTATGTATATACCACAGTTTATTTATCCATTTATCTGTTGATGGGCATTTGGCTTGATTCCAACTTTTGGCAATAGTGAATAGTGCTGCTATGAACATTGGTGTGCATACATTAGTTTGTTTCCTTGTTTTCAGTTCTACTGGGTATATACCCAGCAGTGGAATTGCTGGATCATACGGCAAATTTATAGGTAGTTTTTTGAGAAACCGCCAAACTGTCCTCCAGAATGGCTGGATCCTTCTGCATTCCCACCAGCAGTGGATGAGCGTTCCCATTCCTCCACATCCTCTCCAGCACTTGTAGTCTTCTGATTTTTTGATAGCTGCTGGTCCTATGGGAGTAAGATGGTATCTCATTGTTTTGATTTGCATTTCCCTAATAGCTAGTGATTTTGAGCATTTTTTCATGTGCTATTTAGCCATTTGTACATCTTCTTTGGAGAAGTGTCTCTTCAAATCTTTTTCCCATTTTTTTAAATGGGTTGTTTGTCTTTTTATTTTTGAAATATAGGAGTTCTTTATATATGCAGGATATGTCTTCTATCAGATATATGGTTAATAAATATTTTCTCCCATTGTATAGGCTCTATTTTTCACTTTCTTGGCAAACTCCTTTGAGGTGCAGAAGGCTTTAATTTTGAGGAAGTCCCATTTATCTATTTGTTCTTTTGCTGCTTCTCCTTTTGGTGTGAAGTCCATGAAGACATTTCCTATTACAAGGTCCTGTAGATGCTTCCCTACTTTGCTTTCCAAGGTCTTTATGGTCTTGGGTCTTATATTTAGGTCTTTGATCCATCTTGAGCTGATTTTTGTATAAGGTGTGAGTTGATAATCCTCTTTCATTCTTTTACATATTGATATCCAGTTCTCCAGGCAACATTTGTTGAAGAAGCCATTCTATCCCACTTGAGAGGGTTTGGTGGCCTTGCTGAATACCATATGGCTGTATATATGAGGATCTATATCAGGACTCTCAATTCAGTTCCATTGGTCAGTGTGTCTAACTTTGTGCCAATACCATGCTGTTTTCACTACTGTAGCTTTGTAGTATGTTTTGAAGTCAGGGAGTGTGATTCCTCCAATTTCATTTTTCTTTTTCAATTTGTCTTTGGCTATTCGGGGCCTCTTTCCTTTCCAAATAAATTTCGCGGTTAGTTTCTCTAGTTCATTAAAGAATGCTGTGTTGATTTTTATTGGGATAGCATTGAATCTGAAGATAAGTTTTGGTAGGATAGACATCTTAATAATATTTAGTCTTCCTATCCATGAACAGGGAATATTCTTCCATTTATTTAGGTCTTCTTTGATTTCCTTGAGCAGTGTTGTATAGTTTTCTGTGTATAAGTCTTTTACATCTTTAGTTAAATTTATTCCTAGGTATTTGACTTCTTTATTTACTATTGTAAATGATATTTGTTTCTTGATTTCCTCTCAGATTGCTCATTATTGGTGTACAGAAATGCTTCTGATTTTTATGCATTGATCTTGTAACCTGCGACTTTACTGAACTCATAAGTTCTAGAAACTTTGTGGTAAACTTCTCAGGGTTTTCTATGTGTAGGATCATATCATCTGCAAATAGTGAAATTTTGACTTCTTCCTTTCCAATATGGATGCCTTTTATGTCTGGTTCTTGCCTCAGTGCTTGAGCAAGCACTTCTAAGACTATGTTAAATAGAAGGGGTGATAGTGGGCATCCTTGTCTTGTTCCTGATCTTAGAGGGTAAGATTTTAGGATTTCACCATTGTTTTTCATATATACTTTTTATCATGTTCAGGAAGTTCCCTTCTATTCTGATCTTTTGCAGTGTTTTTATCAAGAAAGGGTGCTGTACTTTGTCAAATGCTTTTTCTGTATCTATAGATATGATCATGTGATAATTTTCCTTCAATCTGTTTATATGGTTTATTACATTAATTGACTTTCTTATGTTGAACCATCCTTGCATACCAGGAATGAATCCCACTTGGTCATGGTGTATAAGTCATTTAACGTGTTGTTGAATATGATTAGCAAGTATTGTGTTGAGGATTTTTGCATCTAGGTTCATTAGAGAGATTGGTCTGTAATTTTCCTTTCTTGTGGTGTCTTTGTTTGGCTTTGGTACTAGAGTAATGTTGGCATCATAGAATGAGTTAGGCAATGTTCCTTCTATTTCAATTTTTTGGAAGATTGGTGTTCTTTCTGAAATGTTTGGTAGAATTCACCTGTGAAGCCATCTGGCCCAGGGCTCTTCTTAGTTGGGAGGTTTTCAATGACTGATTCTATCTCTTTACTTGTGTTTGGTTTGTTGAGATTGTCAATTTCTTCTTTCATCAATGTTGGCTGCTTATGTATTTCTAGGAATTTGTCCATTTCCTCTAAATTGTCCTTCTTGTTAGCATATAGTTTTTCAAAGTATCCTCTTATGATAGTCTTTATTTCTGTGGGGTCAGTAGTGATATCTCCTTTCTCATTTCTTGTTTTGTGCATCTTCTTTTTTTTTCTTTGTTAGTCTAGCTAAGGGTTTTTATTGATCTTCTCAAAGAACTAGCTCTTGATTTTGTTTATTTTTTCAAGTGCTTTCTTATTTTCTATTTCATTAGTTCTGTTCTGATTTTTGTTCTTTCTTTCTTTCTTTCTTCTTCCTTTGGGGTATTATAGTTTTTTTTTACTAATTCCTCCAAATGTGCAGTTAGGGCTTTAATTTTAGCTCTTTCTTCTTTTTTGATGTATGAATTTATGGCTATAAATTTCCCTTTCAGTACTGCTTTTGCTGCACCCCATAAGTTTTGATATGTTGTGTTATCATTTTCATTAGTTTTAAGGTAGTTATTAATTTCTTTTGAGATTTCCTCCTTGACTCACTGTTTTTCTAAGAGTGTGTTGTTTAACTTCCATATCTTGTTGCCAAATCTGGGTCTCTGGTCCTTGCAGATTTCCAGCTTCATTCCACTGTGGTCAGAGAAATTATTTTGTATGATTACATCTTTCTGAATTCACTGAGACTTTTTCTGTGGCCTAGCATGTGGCCTATTTTGGAGAATGATCCTTTTTCACTTGAGATGAATGTATATCCTGCTGTATTTGGGTATAATGTTCTGTATATGTCTATTAGGTTAGGCTCCTCTAATATATTGTTCAAAGTCTTTTTTCTTTATTGATTCTCTTTTGAGATGTTCTGCCCAAAGTTGATAGTGGTGTTTTAAAGTCCCCCACTATAATTGTAGAGGCATCTATTCCTTCACTTAGTTTTTCCAGTGTTTGCCTCATGTATTTGGAGGCACTCTTATTAGGAGCATAAATGTTTATAATTATTCTTTCTTCTTGGAAGATGATCCTTTTCACTAATATTTAGTGTCCATTTTTGTCTCATAATTGTTTTGCATTTAAATTCTATTTTGTCTGATATTAATATAGCTACTCTTGCCCTTTTTTGGTTATTGTTTGCTTGTAAGATTGTTTTCCAACCATTCACTTTCAACCTCCTTGAATCCCTGGATATAAGATGTGTTTCTTGTAGACAGCATATTGATGGGTCATATTTCTTTATCCAATCTTCCAGTCTGAGTCTCTTGACAGGTAAGCTTAATCCATTGACATTCAGTGTTATTACTTTCAAGGAATTACTTATATTAGCCATATTTTCTTTGGATTTGTGTTTGTCATATTTTGGGTTTTTTTCCTTCTGTTTTTGTCTTTTTAGTTGCTCTCCTCCAACTCTGCTTCTCTTGTTTTTTTCTTTCTTCCTGCTGAACTCCCTGTAATATTTCTTGAAGGGTAGGATTCTTGTTGGCATGCTCTCTTAGTTTCTGTTTATCTGTTAATATTTTGAACTCTCCATCATTTTTGATTGCTAACTTTGCTGAATAGAGTATTCTTGGTTGGAAATTTTTTTTTTCTTTTAGTACCTTGATTATGTCATACCACTGCCTTCTTGCCTCCATGGTTTCAGATGAGAAATCAGCACTTAATCTTATGGAGCCTCCTTTGTATGTGATAGTTCTCTTTTCTCTTGCTGCTTTTAGTATTTTCTCTTTGTCTTGAGCATTGGATAATTTGACAAGTATATGTCTTGGGGTAGACCTGTTGGGATTTATGCTGTTTGGGGTGCATTGTGCTTCCTGGACATGTACATCCATCTCCCTCAATAGGTTTGGCAAGTTTTCAATCATTATTTCCTCCAAAACTTCTTCTGTCCCCTTTCCCTTCTCTTCTCCTTATGGGATGCCTATAATGTATATGTTTGTATGTTTTGCATTGTTTTTCAGGTCCTAAGTCCCTGCTGGATTTTTTCTATCTTTTTATCGATCAGTTCTACTATCTGTTTGATTTCAGATGTACTACTGTCTTCCACATCACTAATTCTTTCCTCTGCCTCTTTGAGTCTGCTGTTATTTGCTGAGGGTGTGTTTTTGATTTCTTGAACTGTGCTGTTCATCACTATCATATCCATTATCTTTTTGTGTATGATTGCAATTTCTTCTGTATTCTCTCCAAGCGTTTTCTTCATATTCTTAATCTCTTCCTTCACTTCATCAAATTGGTCCCTAATATATGTTTTGAGAGCTTTAATTATTTGCTCAATGTTCTGCTCCTTTTCCTGGCTTTTAGTTTGTTCATTGGACTGGGGCATGTTTTCCTGATTATTAGTTTGGTTTGTAGCTTTTGTTGCTGTCTGGACATCATTTTTTCTTGATGGGTTTAATCAGTTGCTTAGCTAATATAAGTTGGGGTTTAATTAGTTGTTGTTTTTGCATGCGTGTTAAGTCTTCTCTTTGTCATTTTGTTCTTCTTATTCTATTTTCTTGTTGTTGGCTAAGTTCACTGAAAAGGCATAACCAGCAACATTCAGATAATATGTTTTTAAATATTTTCTCTCAGTCTGTGGCTTGTCTCTTCTTTTTGTTAATGGTGGGTCTTGATAAGCAGAGTTTTAATTTTAATGATGCCCAGTTCATCAATTGTTTTGTTTTACAATTATTGCTTTATTTTTTAAGAAACCTTGGCCAACCCCAAGTCACGAACTATCATGTATTTTATGGTCTATTTGCCATGGCTTTTGTTGTGTCCCATCCAATCATTCTTGCTTTTTATTAAACTGATAGAATTTACTGTACTTCCTTATGTTCCTCTATGCTTATTTTTAAAATTTTATTTGTTTATTTTTAATTGTATTTTTAAAAAAATACATAGATCACAAAAAATGTTACACTAAAAAATATAAGAGGTTCCCATATACCCCACTCCCATCCCCACCCCCACACTTTTCCCACATCAAATACCTCTTTCATCATTGTGGCACATTCATTGCTTTTGGTGAATATATTTTGGAGTACTGCTCCACTGCATGGATAATAGTTTATATTGTAGTTTACACTCTCCTCTACAGTTTTGATACCAGATCTAACTATAAGTTGGCTAACGTTAAGCAATACTTCTATCAAGATTTTGATTGATACAGAGACTCTCAAAATCTTCAACTCGTATCTTCTTCCCTTCTGCCCCAGCCTTCTAATATGTTGACATTGTTTAACATTTTAGTGTCTCATCATGTTTACACTACACTAAGATTGGCTCAAGTGTTTAAAAACTTCTTTGCTCACATTGCTCTTTGCCTCTTCAAAGCTCTTGCCTATGGGTTAGTATTATTTTCTCCCTACAGAATATCCTTCCATGAGGGTTTGGGAGCCATATCTTTTCTCAGTCTTTGTCTGAATATGTGTTTATTTTTCCTTCAATCTTGAGTGACAGTTTGGTTGCTTGCTGAATTCTAAGCCCACAGTTCATTTCCCTGTCGTCACTGTAAAGATCTTGTCCCCGAGTCTTCTGGCCTCCTTGGTGCGGGTGGAACGTCTGCGGTCAGCTAACTGGTTCTGCTTTTCAGAAGATGGTTTCCTGAGGCTGCTAAGCCAAACCGCTGCCAGTGGTGGCTCTGACCACAGAAATGGATTCTCTGTCCGTCTGGAATCAGGGCGCCGGCAGGCTTGGCTTTGGAGGGAGCACCTGCTCCCTGCCGCGCGCCTGGCTCCTGGTGCTCCTGGGCTTCGGCTGCGTCTCGGCTGCCTCCGCCTCTCGGGGCCCCCTCCCCGTGACTCTGGTCCCAGATCTCATCCTGACATTCTTAATTTGATGACGCCTGGAAGGACCCTTTACTAAGGAAAGGCATAATCACACATCCTGGGGGACTGGGACTGGACTTGCCTTTTTAAAAAAACCGTATTTCAACTTCAACAAGTAAAACAACAGACAAAAGGCAGAAGGCAGCTTCACCAATAATGGAATCGTTACCTAAAAAAATCCTGCCCAGGCACATTTCTCTTAGTTAATCCTGAAAGCAAACTCAGTTGTGGGGATGCCAGGACAGGCTCCACACCCAGAGGTGGCCAAATACGGTCTTCCCATTTTTTTTCCAACTGGGGGCCCTAATGCGGTCAGGGTCCCTGATGCTTTCAAGAGTGGGAGCTGGGGGAGCTTTTATAGTCCTGCTGACAAGTCCCCTGAGGGCGGGGGACTCAGACCCACTGTCGACTCACAGAGGCTGAGGGACTGTCCCCTACTGCTTAGCCCCAGGTCTGCATCTGTCTGTGTCTCTGGTTGCCCACCTGCACCCTCCTGTATCTACCTGAGTCCACCTGCACCTGTGTTTATCCACCTGTGTCTACCTGTAACCACCTTTGTTCACCTGTGTCCATGCTGCCTGCACCCCAGTGTTCAGTGGCCATGGCTGTCACTTGTTGCTTTGGCTTTGAGTCCCTCCTCTCATGCTTGGAAACACCTTTGCGTTGTGGGAGCCACAGCTTGCCTCTCCTCCACACACTGCCTGGAGAGCCTCTCATCAGTGGGTCGTCCTGGAGCCCTCACATGTGCTTTGTACAGTGTGCTCTGCTCGGTGCTCCTGGCGGGCACGTAAAAAGGAAAGGTAGAGCCCCTGGCCTCAGGTGGCTTCTCGTAGAGAGGGAGAAGTCGCCTACAAGTTAAAATCTCAGAGGCCGTCTTTTGACCAGGGGTGGGCTGAGCCTACAGAAGGTGAAGCACTACAGGCAGGCACGAGGGATCAAAAGGAAGGGCCAGGGAGTGGCCAGCCGGGGGCCACAGAGGCCATTGCCCCTGGACCCTGACGTGGGCGCAGTGCAGGGATGGGGTGTGCGGGGCGTACCTACTGCAGCCCTGGGAGCCGCACCTGAGGCTCAGAGGCCTCTGGGAGCCGAGACGTGGAGCCCCCTGCCCCAGAAACGAAGCCCGCATCCCCGCCAACGCGAGAGGAAGCAGCGGTGCCACCGTGGCCCGAGTGCGCAAGGACGCGTTGTAGGAGGGCGCCTCGGAGGGCTGCAGGGCTGGGCTCAGCCCTCCACTCCCATGACGGGCGCGCGGGGGCTCGAGGCCGTGGGCGTCCTCGTGAGCCTCTGGAGGCGGCGGGTGGCGCGCCACGTCTCTCCGAGGGGACCTGCACCTGCTCCCCACGTCCCGTTGAACTTGGGCCTTTCGGGACCCGGCCCGGTCCGGGGCCGCCTGTTCGCAGCCAGCCAGTGTCTATGCCCACGTGAGACGAGAAGACACGTGCCACCAGATGCCGCGAGGCCCACGGGGAGGCCTGCCCGAGGGCAGCAGGGCTGGCAGCATTTTGTGTCGGCTAATTAGCTTATAAACCTCATTTGCATAGTAATTCATTAAGGAATGAAGAAGAAATGTGACTCTCCGCTCGAGTCTATTAAATATACATCGCCCCCGCCCAGCAGGAATGAACGCAACGTGGAGTTCACCGAGGGACCACCGCCTCACCCGCGGGGTCTCCACGCACACCCGCCCAGGGCCCCGACCCGGCATGCAGGGCCCCGGCAGAAAAGATCAAACCAAGGTTTTATTTTTCTCTTAAAAATCAGAGCCAAGCCCGAAGGGTCCCTCCAACTCAGGCGTTTCGTCGTCTCACTGGGTGGGTCGGCAGAGGGGGCAGCACTGGTTGGGAGGGGCGTGCCCCTCCCCACCCCAGACCCTGCCCAGGTGGACAGCGTGTATTGCTGGAATTTGGAGGTGTGTGGCCCAGGGCATGGATGCAGGATAACTAAGTCTATATATAATATGTAGGTAGTCGAAACAACTTGAATATATATATATATACAGAATATATATGGAGAGAGACAGAAAGGTGAAAATATTTCCAGCGATTCCCTGTCGGGAAATATCTGCCTGTTAAGCAGCACTGCTGGCCTAGCACCCACGCGTCTGGGCTTTGCCACAAGGCGTGGGGCCCAGGCGAGGCGCAGACACAGGCGGCAGCCCCCTGGGGAGGGCGACCCGGAGGGTGACACGGAGGGCCGGGCCGGGGAGGAGCCGCTCAGCGGGGAAGCAGCGTGGGCGCCGGCTCCGGTTCCTGACTCTGCCGGGCCAACGGCGCCGTCGGCGTTTTCTCCAAGCCGTCTGAACGTGCTTGCTGGACAGGAGAAACCCAGAGGAGAAGACGGGGTCCCTCCAGGCCCCCCCCCCGGGCGCTGCTCGCCGGGCAGGCAGCCCCCGGCGTCCTTCCTGCCGGGCGCAGAGGTGCACCCCAGGCTGCAGAGGCGCACCCCACGGCCTCGATGGCGGCCAAGCGGGCAACGCACTCCTAATGGATCAAAGGAGAAATCATACCGAAAATTAGAAAATACATTTAGCTAGATAATGATGACAACAAAACGTCCCAAAATGTGTGGGATGCAGCTGCGACATGCTCAGAGTGAAATTGCTGCCCCTCAGTGCAGGACCAGGTCAGAACAAAGCCTGGAAAATCAGCCATGCAATTCGAGGAGCCAGAGCAATTAAACCTCAGGAAGGCGGAAAGAAGGGGGCGTCAAGATTAGCTTTCTGGTTGTTGTCATTAACCCAGGCTGATATTTGTTTTTCAGTTGAAATAACAAATAACGTTAGTAGCGGCCTATTTGGATTTACAGCTACCTGGTAAATCAAACACCTTGTGTTTTCTGTTTGTCTCTGTTTTCTTTCTTTTTTTTTTTTAATGTTGCATTAAAAAAATATGAGATCCCCATATACCCCCACCCTCCTCACCCACTCCTCCCATAGCCACAGCCTCCTCCATCATCATGAGACATTCATGGCGCTTGGTGAACACATCTCTGAGCACCGCTGCACCACGTGGTCAGTGGTCCACATTACAGTTTACACTCTCCCCCAGTCCACCCAGTGGGCCATGGCAGGACATACAACGTCCAGCATCTGTCCCTGCAGCACCACCCTTCTCTCCCCTTTCTTGTTTTCTTTGAGATCAAACAAATACCGTCCCCCGCCCCCCATTTACACAGTGCTGTCGTGTGAGGCCAGTGGCGCCCTGGCTTAAGCCTGACACGCATTGCTCCTTCTCCCCTTTCTCAGGCAGGCTGTGACCTTCCAGCTCCAGCTGCACCTCCTACCTCCTGATCGAGGCCTTTTCTTCTGCATCTACAGAAATCTCGCCGCCTCGGCCATGCAGCATCGGCATTGAATACTTACATTTATTTTATCACTCCCTGTGCTCATTTCTTCTTTACTTCGTGAGTGACCCCCTGGGACTGTTTCCTGAGCCCCTATGATGTCCCCCTCGACCCCCAGGAAAGTTCTCCCTGACCCCTCCCCCCTGGAAGGGACATTCCCTTTGACCCCTGGGATATCCACCCTGACCCTCCCGGGCTCCCCCGACCCCCAGGACCGTTCCCCCTGACCTCCAGGATGCCCCCCTGAGCCCCCGGGGCCTCCTCCTGTGCCCTCAGGAGTTCCTCTTGATATTTCCCTTGCTGCCGGCCGTGGGCAGACACGTCCTTTCAATGCCTCCTTTCTAGATCTTTCTGGATACTGCTTTGGAAGCGTCTTTTTACCTTCACTCTTGAAGGATTGTTTTTTTGTTTTGTCAGAAATAGAATGTTCTCTTGCCATTTTGTTCTTTCAGCACATTAAGGATGTCACTCCTTGCCTTACAGCCCTTCTCTCATAGTTCCTCTCCCTCCTGGATTTTCAGTGCTTACGTCCTTTTTGCCTTGGACTTCCTCTGCTGTCTTCAAACGGGCTCTTTCCAGCTGTGAGCTGCTCCCAGCTTGGGGCCTGGGGTGGGTGCTGAGTGCGGACGGCGCCCACTTCGGCTCCCGAACGCTCGTGTGAGCTGACGCGAGGGGCCCTCTCATTTGCCCAGGGGACGTGGACATCAGCTGCTGTCTGCTACAGGCAAGGGCGCTGAGCGAGAACACAACCAGGGCGGGGGGGGGGGGGGGGGGCGGCACGCCTTCTGTTTCTCCCTGACCCCAGCTCCTTGCCAGGAGTTTACTCTATTTGTGTCTTCATCTTGGTGTGAAAAATGAAGTTTATGTGAATCTTGACCTTCAAGTAGCTCGGAAAGACCCTGAGAAACAAGTTTTTTGCAGATAGGGAAACCGAGGCAGAGCACTAACGAGACCTGCCATCACCACCCACAAAGCGGTGCTGGGCTGACCCTGGTCTCCTACAATCCCCCAGGCTCGCTTCAGGCCCCGTGACCACCTGCTTTGGTGCCTCCTGCTTCCAGACTTGACTGGCCGGCTCCAGGACGCCTTCATTTCAATTTAACTCTGATTTCTGGGAAAGTACACTCAAACGGAGATGCACTTATTTGGCTGTTGTTTTGGCTAAGGGGGGGCACGTTTTCCTCATCCTGAATTTCTGGATGTTTACCCACAGATTCAGACAGCAGAGGGTCCCTCACGAAGGGACGGGTGTGAGGGGGGTTTCATGGGTCTGCTTGGGGGGCCTCGGTTCCCGGGTGTTTGAGCCCCTGGCTGGGGGCTGCTGTGAAGACATCTTGGACACGTCATTAGTGTCCACAGTGAGCGGCTTTAAGTAAAGGAGTGTTCGCCGCCATCTGGGTGGCCCGATGTAACGAGCGGAAAGGGGCAGCGCCAAGGCTTCCCTGAGGAAGGACTCCCCTGTGTCAGCAGCGCCAGCTCCTGCCCTTCCTGCCAGCCCGGCCGATGAGTTTTGGACTTGCCCAGGGTGGCAGTCTGAAATTATTTCATTACTCCCAAAAAGGGAAACAGTGTGTCTCAAACTGACAGCTGCTTGAGACGAGAGCAGCCCTCCTGCACGCCTGGTGCCTCACGGCTGAACTTGGGAAGAGTGGACGCTGCGACTGATCTAGGAGGCCCAGAAAGACAAGCCCCGTGCCTGGGGACTCAGAGCTGAGCCCCAAGAGAGGGCGGATTCTGGAAGGGAAGGCAGAGACTTCCAGGGAGATCAGTGGCCACCTCGCTTCACCACGTGGCCATGCCAGGATCAACAGTAGCTGACTGGTGAGAAAGCATCACTGCTGATGCCTTGACTTGGACATAAATGCCATTTTGTAAAGAAACGCCCTTTATAAAAGCCAGCGCCTTTCTGGCAGCCTGTGTCAGCAGCCCTTTGGAAGCGAAGACGCCCAGCCTGCTCGTGGGAGCCAGCTTCTGACTCTTACTGGCTCTGTCTCTCCAGTTGAACCCTGATGATACGGAAGGGAAGGGGAGTGAGTCCAGCTGGAGACGCAGGAGCGAGGACATCCCGGGGGATGAGGGAATGGTGGTAACGGACGCAGGCCAGTGGCGGGTGGAGGGCAGTGGTGTGCTCAGCCAAGCAAAGCCTTGAAGTCTCAGCCCCAGGCTCCGAAGGGTGGTCCCCTGGGGGTCTGGGGCTGCCTGTGTCCTGGCCCCTCTTTGCTTAGCAGTTCGCCCCGGGGGCTCTCCCTGCTGACAGCCTCGTGCCCCAGCTGGGCTCGGGGTCCACTTCCAAGAAGGCCGCTGGCCATCAACCATGCTTCTGCTTGGAGGGGGGAAGTGGCCTGGAAGCCACCGGAGGAGCCTAATTTCAACATTCCTGCCAACAATTTTATCTCAGTGTATATTTTCTTGGAAGACACTGAATGGACTGGGGGAGAGTGTAAAGTACAACGTAAACTATAATCCATGTGGTGCAGCAGAGCTCCAAAATGTATTCACCAAATGCAATGACTGTGCCACGATGATGAAAGAGGGTGTGGATGTGGGAGAGTGGGGGTATATGGGAACCTCTTATATTTTTTAATGTAACATTTTTTGCAATCGATGTATCTTTTAAAAAAAAGTAAAAAAATTAAAAATTAAAAAAATTTGCTTGGAAGAGCAAGACAAGTCTTCAGCTGGGGGTGGGGCTGCAGCTGGCAGGCTTGCTGGCTGTGAGGGGGGCTCCTCGGGTGGGCAGAAGTGGGGTGAGGGCACTTTGGGCTGAGGGACACACGGAGCCCACAGCGTCTGGTCTTGGGGTGCGGGAACTACTTTGCTCGTTTAAGGTGAGAGAAGAGGCCCCGTCAGAGCCCTCAGGCCGTGGAGGGCCGCCGAGGAGCAGCCTGCTGCCGGCTGGGGTCCCGCCGGAGTGGCTCCGGCCAGTAGAGGAGGCAGGACATGGCCCGGGTGCGCTGAGCGCGATCGCTACGACCACCGTGGGGGAATCATTAGGGTCTTCTCATAGGGCCACCCCAGGTTCACCCACAGCGAGGGAAGGCAGCCTGTGTGCACCCTCTCGAGAAGAACGGGGGTCCCCGATAGGTCAGTTCCGCGGCTCGTGGAGGTGTCCCTGGCGTGTGACAAGTGGAGATGCAAAGGAGGAGCGGAGAGTGGGAGGTGCCTGGCCTGGAGCCTTCCCCAGCCGTGCCGTCGTACGGCGGAGAGCAGGGATGTGGAACTTGTGCTGTCCGCGGGGACGTTCCTGTGTGACCCTCCCTCCCAGCCCGCGGTAGGCGCTGCTGGTCATTTAGAACACCGACCACGCAGCCCAGGGCGTGCGCTTGCGGCCTGTCGGAGCTCTCCACTCTCCCTGCAGACTCAGCCCCAGAGACCTTGAGTCCATCCCACAGGCTCCCGGGAAGTACGGCTCCGTCCACGTAGGGGAGGGGGGTACAGCTCCGTCCACGTAGGGGAGGGGGTACAGCTCTGCCCACATAGGGGAGGGGGTACGGTTCTGTCCAAGTAGGGGAGGGGTTACGGCTCTGCCCATGTAGGGAAGGGGGTACGGCCCCGTCCATGCAGGGGAGGGGAGTACGGCCCCGTCCACATAGGGGAGAGGGGGTGCGGCTCCGTCCACGTAGGGGAGGGCTCCCCCGGTGGCCAGGACGCCGCCGGCTGGAGGATTCTCGGGCAGTGCGGGTGGCTCTGGGCGCTGCACCCTGCTCAGCCCGGGCCTGCTCCTGGGACTCCCCGAGGCGGCTCTGGAGGCTGTCGCTGGCGCCGCCTGCACACCTGCCTTCAGCAGCTGCAGCGCCTGGAGGCGCCGGAGGCCTCCGGGAATCCTCTCAGCTCCTGGGCCCTGTGCTTCCCACCGTCCAGCTCCTCCTGCCTGCAGGCCAAGGCCTCGCGCTCAGCTGCCCCCAGCCCTCCTCCTCCTCCCCCCCCCACCCACGGCACACACGAGCGTGAGGTGCTGGAGCGTGCAAGCCGCTCCTCCACATTCACCTGTCCAAGCAAGAACCCACATGGGAATCAGCGCTTTCTTCACTCGTCTTTCCCACCCCAAGGACCAGCAGTCCTCTACTTGCCGACAATTGCCATCGGCCACGTGGAGACGGGGGGTGGTTTCTTTTAAAACATGGGGTAATTGTGAAGATCACAGAGCGACGGGTGTTGCAATTTATTTTCCTAAAAAGGTCCCATGTCCTCAGCTGGCAATGATGTCCTAGAACTTGTAGTTCTCGGCACAATGTAGACGATTGCCTTCACTCAGTCACGTGTTCTACAACCACCACCACAAGTGTCAGAGCAAATTTCTTTAAAACACAGTGTTTACGTTGCTGAACTGAAATTTCTTCGGCATTAAAGTTTTTGAAGTAAGGGGAGATCTCAACTTTCAAAGTGTCCTTATTTTAAAGCAGTTTTGCTGTGATGGGGTTTGTTGGATATCAGATCTGACCATACCTATATATGTAGTGGACGCTTGGGAAATCCCAAGACCAAGCCCCCTCCTTCCCGAGCTCCAAAGCGCAGAGCTCTGGTTGCAAGATGGGGCAAAGCGCCAGGGTCTGAACTCGCTGCGAAGACGGGCCGCGCAGGTTGATGGCTCAAGGCGCGCTCGGCAGGTGACAGGCGCCGTGGCGCACGCGGAGCTTCTGGCTTCCCACCCTGCACCTGCTCGGGCGCACTTGTGGACACCATACGTGATCCATGCAGGTGCCCTGAAGGACTCGCCTGGCCCAGGTCGGATCAGGTGGGGGGCCGGGGAGGGTGGGCTGCCTCCTCACTTGTCCCCTCCGGGGGGGCCTCTGGCTCCCGCACCCGGGCGTGGGCGAGGACAGGTGGTAGCGGTGCCATGGCCGGCCCTCGGCTCCAACGGGAGCACGAGTGCCCATGGGTGAGGAGGCCCCTTCAGTTGGGTGGACTTTTCCTCCCCCAGCCCGACAGGTGCCAGTCGGTGCCGGTTCTGACGCTCCCTGGGTGGGGTGCCAAGAGGGTGCCACACCCCCAGTGACGAGCGCACTCGTGAAGCCAGCTTGCGCTATGAACAAGCAGTGTCCCGATAATGAGACCAACGTGACGAGGAGTTGGATTAAGTGCCCGGCTTCTAAACCTGGGAGAAGTGATGGCTGAGAAGGGGTAAGTCATGGGGCACAGCCTCTTGTCTGGGTCTCTGCTAGACAGACACACTGGGCGAAGGAGGGGGACAAAGGCGGCCGAGTGGTATTTAGGGAGCACTGGGAAGTCACCCCAAACTAAGGCCGGGCCCGGGCCTGCACGGGGCACTCAGCATGGAAGCGGGGGGCCTGAGGCTCCTGGGTGGTGCGGGGAGAAGGACAGCAGCCTGCCTGGAGCCCGTCCCCCGAGTTTATAGGTCATCATGGCCGCGTGTGGCCTCTGGAGCATCTCCAGTCGGGTCCCAGTGTGTCTCCTGCGACCGCATCTACGGGAAGTGAGAAAGGCCCTCGAGGAAAAGCCTTCTGTCGTTGTAACCCTTTGTAACATGGTTTTCACGGGAAACCCCAACTTTTACAAAATTCTTGGCTCGCTTAGGTTCTGGGGACGGAGCCCCTGGCATGGCCCCTCCCCTGAAGTCCTGCGCGCAGCACGGATTGCTTCTCCTGGGCGCCACGTCGCCAACCAGAATGTTTTCTTATCCTCGCTCAATCGCGTGGTGCTTTCCCTCAGTCGCGGGCCCTCCGGAGGAAACTGTCTGCTCCTAGCTTTAATTGTGCCATCGCGGGCCATTAGAATCGTCTCTCATTCACCATAAAAATAGGGTCAGGTATCATTACAGGTGCTTAGAACGGCCTGCCAGAGAAGCGCACGTGTGCTTTCTAGTCTTGTTTTCAAGGTACCTATTGAGTCGTCGTCCTCAGCTTTTGGTTCCAAATGTCAGAATTCATTATGGGCCAGATGATATTAATACATGATCTTCACCATGGCTTAGCAATGTTATTGCCACATGCCTGCAAGAACCAGAGGAATCAAGAGCTCCCGGACAGGAAAAATGTGGCCGTTCTAATTGGTGGTAAAAACGACAACAACGAAAGTGTGCAAGTCCCTGGCACAAGTTCAGAGACATCTGGATTGACAGTGAGTTTAGATAAATCCTGGATGTGCTTGTTAAGGAGGCCCCCCACCCATATTTAACACAAGGCCCCTACACGGTTGATGGGCGCTTGTGCACTGAGTGAGGAATATTCCCACGTCCAGGTACATCAGACAGAAGGACAGGTGGACTGGTCTAGTCCTGGCACGACGTATTGGCATCTGCTTGATGAGTTGTGCCTACTGTGAGCGAGCTTTTCTCTGTGCCAGCCCCCACCGCGGCTGCCATCCAAACAGCCTGGGCTCGCTTCCCTGCTCCAACCACGGTAAGGAGACCAGGTGACCGAGGATACGGCGAGGCTGCCTCCGGGCGGGCTGCCCTGGGGCCGAGCTCCGGCCGTGCGCTATGGCTGCCACCCCCCCCCCACCCAGGTCCGGGCGCCGCCTGGGGCTGCTCAAGGATGCTGGGGCGTGCGGGCCGCGCTGACGCCGGCAAGCAGGCTGTTTCCGGGCAGATGATCTCCGATGTGTCCGCGGTCAGGGAGCTGATGTCTGACCCCGGTGTGGTGATGTAACATCCCGACACAGGGATGGCTGAGCCATGCGACGGTGAAGAGGGGCTGGGGTGCTGCCGCGGCACGGGCATCGGGTCGGGTGTCTGGGTTAGAATTGCGGTTGTCGCCTGCTAGCCGCCGGCCTTGAGCCTGGGTGACCATGTCTATGATGTGACCTGGGGCGCCTGGGCTGCCGCAAACCCGGGGAGTCGCCTTCTGACGTCGCCAGGGTGTGCTTCCCGGGCTCAGAAACACACAAGCGAAGCATTTACTGTATCGGATGTCTGTGGTGGGAAACTGGCTTACCTCTTCCTTGTTGTACATGTTACACCTGTTCTATTGTAGATGTTGCACTTGTTCCCTGTTATAGATGAGGTTGCAGTTCTGATAGCAAACAGCTGCTTGGTATTTCGAATAAATACGATGGAAACTAGGGTCGGGGCTCTCAGTTCCAGAAGCTGTGAGTCCCCTGGTCCCAGTTTCATCTCCTCTCTTGTGTCTCTCTCTCTGTCCTTTATTTCGTAAAGTTCTGCATCGCCTTTCCTTCCAGCCAACCCGTCCCCGAGCTGGTTTGCAGCAGGCGTCCGCTGACAAGGGGTTTGGGCCGAGCCCTCTGGGCAGGCTCAGGGGCCATTCTCACGGCACCTCTGGCCTCCAGTCCCGGGAGACGCCCTGACCCAGAGCTGCCCACGTCCATGCAGAGCCGAGAAAATGGTGAGGGTCCAGAGAGTTCTCCTGACTTTACCTAGCGCAGCCTCCCAGGAAGTTTTGGGAGAATCTGACCATGTTCTCAAAACAGCACCCTCCTCACTGCTTACTTCCCGTGGTCGGGAAATGAATTCCTTTTCTCTGTCTTCACGCACAAGTGGGTCTCCAGGCCTCTTGGCCACGCCGCCAAGAGCGATTGTTGAACATCTCACACGGGTCCTGAGCCGTCCGTCCCTCGGGATGGATCCTGGTTTGTCCACACCCTCTCCTTCCTTCACCAGGGCTGGGGGTACCTGCGGTTTCAGGGCTGCTTCTGTGGCTCTCTTGACTTTAGCCGCGCATGGCCAACAAGGTTTTGCGAGGGGCGTTGCCTGCCCTCTGTCAGCTCTGGGGTGCAGAAGTTCGGGTGTCTGTAGCTCCGGGAGTACCCACAGAAATGAGGGGAGACCACCAACAGGTGACCTGGAGTCAGAGCGAGGAGGGCTGGGGTCTGGTCAGAGCTGAGTGCCCCCGCCAAGCCTGGGCTGCAGACGGAAGGGGCCCCGAGAGCTTCATGTTCTCAGCTAGGGCAACAGTCACGCGGGGAGGGAGCTCCAAAGAGTCCGCGGCACCAGGGCTCGCCCGCGCCCACGCACGCCCTCCTGCGCCACCGCCCCTGCCCCAGGCTCCACCGCCTTCTCCTCGCCCAGGCTCCGTCCTGGCGCAGCCTGGGGCCGAAGCGCTTCCACGCACATATGGGCTGGGGCCGCCTCGGGGCGCCCCCCGCCTGCTCTCCCCGGGCGCCTCCCCCCACCGCCTGCTTCCCTGGGGCGCCACCACCGGCCCTGGAGAGCGGGGCGCCCGGAGTCCACCTTCTGCCCTGGCTTGCTCTCCCTCCTCCCCTAGGACGAGCAGGCCACAACCTGGAGGGGAGCGCGCCGCAGCTCGGGACCTGGGCGCCCCTGTCGGCTCCGGTGGGCACCCACCTGCACAGACCCCGCCTCAGGCACCTCAGCCCTGCCCTCCTCCTGGCTCAGGTCCCCAGGCCCCTCACAGACCGCACCCACCAGCCGTCCCCACCCCCATGCCTGCTGCTAAGCGTCCAGCCAAGAAAGTGAACGAGGCTCATTTCAGCTCCCAACACTCAGAGATGGGGCAACGGGCTGGGGCTGGGGGTGTCGTTACGGGAGGAAATGAGGGGCCAACGGGGCTGGAGAATGCAAAAAATAAGTCACCTGAGGGCGCAAACCTCCAGGCCTGCGCGATCCCCAGCGGTGGCAGCAGCCGGGGCAGGGGTGGTGGGACTGGAGGCTGCCTTTGGCGCTGCGCACACCTGGTCGCCTTTTCCACTAAGTTGATTGGTCAGTTCAGGCAGCTTGGGGTCTGGGGTCACGTGACTGCCGCAGGTGCTGGGCACATGCCTGCCACCTTTTCCCACTGGGTTTACAGGTCACTTAGAGCATGTGGGAGTGGGTGCTGAGGATGGTCTCGGGTGCCGTGTGCACACCTGATTCACCTTGGGGGTTCAGCCTCACCCCGCTTTCCACCTGGCCTTGTGAAGAGGTGAAGGAGCTGCTCCCACGAAATGTGCAATCACCCCCTGGGGCCTTACAAACTGGTTTCTTTCTTTCCAAGAAGCAGCACATTGTTTCCCAGTTCTAATCTAATTTGAATTCTCCTCTGCAACCTACTTTACAAAAACAAGCAAAATATTAGCTGGAACCCCACGGCGCGTGTCTGGAGACCGTGCCCGCTGGGGAGGCAGGCAGCCGGGCTTTCAGCTCGGCAGTGTTTCCTCTTTAAAGACTAAAGCGTGAGTGAGAACGGGACGGAGCCTCTGTGTTCTTTGTACCCTGTGACCCAAATCCTAAATTTCCCCTCTCCCACTCTCAGCTGGCAGCAGTGAACTGAGGAGTTAAAGCACCAGCTTCCAGTCTTCCACTCTTTCCTCGCCGTCGAGTCCTGTTTCGAAGGCATTTTCTCAGTGTATCTCCGGGAGGATTTTATCTACCAAAGCTGGTCTTTATTAAGGAACAAATTTCTTTGAAAACTTTTTATAACGAGAGAAATACCTAAGTATTTTATAAAGCATGCTGTTCTGGGCGTCGACCCAGGGTTGTCACTGAATCCACAGCGTTTCAGTTAGCAATGGAGATCGCGGCTCTGGCCTTTTGAGTTTGTTGGAAACTGTGTGTGCACCTCTGTTATGGCTTCAGGGTCAAGGTCCCCTTGGGGAGCTCAGAACCTCCAGTCCCGAGGAGCAGGGCTGGAAAGAGCCCGTTCTCCCCAGGCCTGCTCTTCCGGGGGCCCTGCAGTGCTGCTCCGCTGGAGGGGCTGCAGAGCCCCGCCGCCCTCCGCGGGCGTGAAGGGCCAGGCTCCACGCGCTCTCCAGGCTCCCCGAGCCCCAGGTTTTGTCCAGGTCTTCCGCGCCATCTTCACACCAGCCCTGTCCTTCTTAAATTATTCCTAACTGATAAGGATTCCTAAATTTGGCCTCTGTTTTGCAAAGAAGAGGGCAGCTGAATGCCAGGCTGCCCAGGAGTCAGGCACAGGTGGGGAAATGGCCCCGGAGCGCCTTCCTGGCTGGGGGAGGTCCTGCTCCCACCAGCTCAGTCCTGCAGCCTCCAAGGGTGTCCATGCGGCATCGAAGGCACGAGGCTGCAGCTGCCGGCGTGTTACACACACACACACACACACACACACAGCTCCTGGCACGTTCACAATATTTTACCCTACGCAGTGTAGTGGGTTGAGCCTTGTCCCCCTCAAAGTATACGTCCGAGTCCGGCTCCACGGCACCCGTGAACGTGACCTGATTGGGGAGGGGGTCTGCAGGTGTGGTTGACCACGGCCCCTGGGTGACGGTGTCCTGGATGTACATGGGAACCTAAATCCCATCCCCAGAGGAGAAAGGTGAGGGAGAGTCAAGACACGGGAGAGAAAACTCGGCTGTGAGGCTGGAGCGAAGCAGCCACGAGCCCCAAACGCCGGGGGGGGGGGGGGGGGGCGCCGGCAGCTGCCAGCGGGGGCGGGGGGCACACACACTCCTGGAGCCTCCAGAAGGACCAGCCCTGCCGCCCCTGGACTTGGGGCTTTCGGCCTCCAGAACGTGAGAAAGTCAGCTTCTCTTGTTTCAAACCACCCATTTTGTAGTAATTTGCTACGTCAACCTTAGGAAACGCAGAGGGCAAGGGGAAGCTCACTGCTTTTAGAGAGAAATCTGCTTTTAATGGTTAAAGAAAAGTAAAAAAAAATACCAAAAGACCCCCCTGAAGGACAGAAGGTGACTGCTGAACTGGGGGTGGCCCATCGTTGCACATTCCAATCTTGCAGGAACCCAGAAGTGAGCTGTGGTGGCCAGACCCTGTTCGCTGGAGAGGCCTGTGCGGTAGAGTGCGGAGCCTCTCAGGTGCGTACACCTGGAGCCTCTCAGGTACATACACCTGGAGCCTCTCAGGTGCGTACACCTGGAGCCTCTCAGGTTCTGTACACCTGGAGCCTCTCAGGTGCTGTACACCTGGAGCCTCTCAGGTTCTGTACACCTGGAGCCTCTCAGGTGCTGTACACCTGGAGCCTCTCAGGTTCTGTACACCTGGAGCCTCTCAGGTGCTGTACACCTGGAGCCTCTCAGGTTCTGTACACCTGGAGCCTCTCAGGTGTTGTACACCTGGAGCCTCTCAGGTACGTACACCTAGAGCCTCTCAGGTGCTGTACACCTGGAGCTTCTCAGGTGCTGTACACCTGGAGCCTCTCAGGTGCTGTACACCTGGCATGGAAACACATTGCAGCCATAATACCTCACAGGGAAAAAGAAGAGAAAACGCTGGGTCAGCAGCAAGCTGTAGTTTTTAAAAATGTTTTTAGTTAAACGTTGAGGAGAAAAAGAAAGGCTTTTCCTCCAAAGTATCACGTGTGAACTTACAGCATCCTGATCTTTTCCTCTTCTTCCTTGCTTGTCCCAATAACCCTGAGAGCACCTCTTTGAACTGGTTTTAGCCGAGATTTGGAAGCATGAGTTCAACATCCACCTACAAATGTTCTGGAGCCCGCGCTGAGCCAGGTGCTGGCAAAGGCACTGAAGAACGAGGCAGAGCTGGGAGCTCACATTTGGAGCGGGAGAGGGGCAGGTAAGCAGATAAATCAAGGTGTGGAGTGAGGAAAAGCACCTGTGGAAAAGGGCATGCTGTGGGCACCCAGCTGCAGAAATTTCCTGCTGACCTTGGGGGTTGGGGGCGCTCAGCAGAACACACTGGGGGTGTGCCCCAGGGGTGGGGCAGTGCGTGGGGGCTCAGGGCAGAGGTCTCGGTGGCTGGAGCGGTGGGTGGGGTGGTGCAGATGGAGCGAGCTTGACGACGACCCTCGCAGCCAAGCAGCTGAAATTCTGTCTCATGGCGACACATCCACATCTCTTTAGAAAGAACGCTCTTGTGGTGGAGAAGATTGGCTGATGTGGAGTCCTTGCCAGAGGTGGCTCACACCAGTCCACAGCTGTCCCAAAAACCCAGGACGAAGACGATCCAGCCTGTTGGGATGGGACATGGACAGGGTCAAGAGACATTCTTTGGAGAATGTGGTGGTTTAGAGTTGTCTGTACCCCAGAAAAACATGTTCTTAAATCTAACCCACTCCTGTGGCTGTGAACCCATTTTAAGTAGGATCTTGTGTCGAGGCTACTTCAGTTAAGGTGCGACCCACCTCTCTCACGATGTGTTTTAATTTTATTGCTGGAGTCCTTTATAAACAGAATGGAATTCAGAGAGAGAGAGAGAGAGAGGAAGGGAAGGAGGGTGAGGGAGAGAGAGAGCACCGTGGAAGCAAGAAGCTTAAAGCAACAAAATCCAGAAGAGAAGGGAGAGACCAGCAGATGCTGCCATGTGCCTTGCCATGTGACGGAGGAGCCAAGGATTGCAGGAGCTGGTCTTCAGGAAGAAAGCATCACCTTGATCTTGAGGGTGCCTTGATTTGGGCATTTTGGCTTCAAGGCTGTAAGCCAATAAATTCCCAATTTTTAAGCCAACCCATTTCATGGTATCTGCTTTGAGCGGCATAAGAAACTAAAACAGATTTTGGTACCAGGAGAGTGGGGTGCTGCTACTGCAAATACCAAGACTGTGGGGGTGGCTTTGGTGTTGGGCAATGGGTGCCCAACTCAGAAGAGTTCTGAGGTGGTTGATAGAAAAGGCCTAGATGGCTTTGAAGAGACTGCTGGTGGACATAGGGATGCCAAAGCTACTTCCAATGAGGCCTTAGAAGAAAATGATGCACATGTTATTGGAAACTGGAGGAAAGGCGCCTCCTGTTTTAAAGTGTCAGAGAACTTGGCAAAATTGAGACCTTTTGTCGGATGGAAGGCAGAATTTGAGAGTGATGAACTTGGATATTTAGCTTAGGAAACTTCCAAGCTAAGTGTGGAAAGTGCAGCCTGGCTTCTCCTCACAGCTTGTAGTAAAACGTGAGAGGAAGCGATAAGCTGAGAACTGAATTCCTGGACAGAAAGAAACCAGAATATGTTGGTTTGGAAAATTCTGACTTTCTGGAAAGCAAGTCCCCAGAGAATAGTCCTCCATGTGAGGGTTTAACTGAACATGGAGTTGGTTGGCCATTTCAGTCAAGTCAGGGTTGGAGACGTGGTCATCAGGAAGGGTCTTGGAAAGTCCTGCTGTCCGGTGAATTGGACCCCTGCATACTATGTACAAAACTCACAGGCTTACTTGGGTGGTTATTTTTGGTGAGATCTTATGAAAGGAACCATTGCCAGCATGGTCTTAAAAGGGAGAGAAAAGGGAAAGATTGAAGGAAAAATCATTTCAAGGGTGGGCTCATGGAAGCTGAGGTCAGGACTGAAGACAGCCAAGTATTTGGAGAGCATGAGTCTCCCTGGTGCTTGGAGAAGGCACACCTTCCAGCTGCTGTTCAGGAAGAGTGCTGCCGCCCCGGTTTTCTTCCAGGGTTGAGCCTGTGCCCTGGGGATATGGGGAGTCTGGCTGCCACCCCCTTGTCCTGAGAGGGTGGAGCCTGTGCCCTGACGTTTGTGGAGAGCCTGGTCACCATCCTGATGTGTGAAGGGGGTGAAGTGTCAGGAAGAGCATGGCCTCTGCACAAATATTTGGAAAGGGTGGGGTTGCTGCTCCATCAGGCCCTGAGGACAAAACGTTTTTCCGTAGGTAATTCTCAGACCTTGAAATCTAATGAAGTGTGCCCTGCAGAGTTTTGGAATTGTTTGGGACCTGTGACCCCTGTTTTACTTCCTTTCTGTAATGGAAATGTTTACCCTGTGCCTGTACCTCCTTTGTACGTTGGAAGCAGGACCTGGGTTCACAGGTCCACAGATGGAGGTGATCTGTGCCCCATGACAGAGCTCACCTATGGCCAATTTTCACGAGGTTTTCTACTTAGCGTTATTTCTGAAATGACTTAAGGCCTTTGGGATATTGGGATGGGATGAATGTATTTTGCATATAGAAAGAACATGTCTTTTGGGGGTCCAGAGGGTGGAGTGATGGTGGTCTGAAGCTGTATGTACCCCAGAAAAACATGCTGTTAAAGTGAATCCATACCTGTGGGTTTTGCTGAGGAGCTCAGTTAAGGTGCGATCACCTCATTTCGGGATGGGTCTTAATCCTATTACTGGAGACCTTCAGAGGAGAATGAAAATCAGACACAGACAGAAAGCCACAGAGACAAGAAGCTGAAAGGAACAAGACCTGGAGGAGAAGGGAGTGACCAGCAGATGCCGCCTGTGCCTTGCCATGTGGCAGAGGAACCCAGGATCGCCAGAAGCTGTCTTTTGGGGGGAAAAAACATCACCTAGTTGATGTCTTGACTTGGACATTTTCCTGGCCTCAAATTTTAAGCCAATAAATTCCCATTTTTCATGCCAGTTCATTTCATGGTAGATGCTTTGAGCAGGCTAAGAAACTAAATGGGTAGAAAGACAGAATATTGTGGCTGCTTATGAGAATGGGGGGACCGTGCAATGAACAAGTTTTGAGGACATGACTCGTTTGAGGGACAATGAATGGGGAATGGGGAGCATGTGGTTATGCTGTTTCAAGTGATGGACGGTTGCATGTGTCCAGAAAGTCATTAGAAATAGATGACTTGATCTAGAGGGGGTTCTGGCAGAAGGTGCGGGTTTAGGCCACCACACAAATGAGTGATTCTCAGTGATGAAATAGCAACACGTACTGCACATTCACTAGTCTTAGTGTGATGCCCCCAAATCTCAGGGCTGGATTCCACAACTTCGTTAGGGGCCTGACCTCTTTCGTATATAACCTGGGCATGCTAGAGAATTCTAGTTTTCCATCGCTTTCCATATGTAGTTAAAATTGTGGCCAAATTTTTCTTAATTAAGCAAATGACCAAAGGTAAGTTGAACAGCTTCTCTTGAACATCTCCAGAAGCTTCATTCCCTGAAGATTGGCCTTCTAAGGTACATGGTACCATCCTGCCACCAGCCTCTCCCTGCTGTGATGTCCACTGCTCCATTGAGAGGCCACCTACTTCATGGGGTTAGGGTTAAGGCAGTGACATCTGCCCATAGCCCACTTCTCCTGGTCACTGGCAAATCCATGGGACATCCATTTTTTTTCAGGAGGTATCAGGAATTGAACCCAGAACTTCCTACATGGGAAGCAGGCACTCAGCTGCCTTAGCTACATCCACTTCTCATATAATATCCATTTTAAGGCACAGTCAAATTTAAGAAGTGTCAGATTGTGAAATAGCATGTGCTTTAGACTTTAGCAAGTGCAATATTACATAACTACAGTATATAGTCTTATTATATTCAAATAGAAAAAATTCCCAGCACACCTTTGATGAAAGAGGCTATTTCCCCTAAGGTGGTAAGCACTGGTTATACATAACGCTGTAGATCTTCTATAATATGCCTTAAATCCACTAGGGTACAGGTGGGGAGGGTGTGGGGGAGAGAGACAGTGGTCAATGGGCAGGAAGGAGGTCCTCCACTAAGGCTTCCTTCACTTGCTCAGTCCAATGCTAGGTGCCATCATCCTTGGCCCTTCCCAGGCCCTCAGATCCATGTCTTGTTGGAATATCCTCCTGAAGGTGTATTCTTAACACAGAAGATAGAGTTATCCAGTTAAAAACTATACTTGATCACCTCTTTCCACAAGTCAACCTCACCTCCTCCCCCACCAAGGATTTCCCATTAGACGTAAAATAAAAGCCTGAGGTCTTACCTGGGTCAACCTTGTTTCCATGCTGGGTTGCTGCTACCTCTCACTTCCTATTTCCTGTTATTCTCTGCTTTTCCTCATCCATTCCAGCCACAATAGTTTTCTTGCTTGGCCAAAAATGTGCTCACTTGTTTTCTCCTCCAATGCTTTGAAATAATGAAATCTGTGTTAGGATGAGTAATGGTAGCTGCTGTAACAAACATGTACCATAATCTCAGAGGTTGACAAGATGACCACTGAGATCTTCATGGAAAGCTGATCAGATGTTTGGTGGGTTACTCTAACACTGTGATTCTGGGATTCACATCCATCCATGCAGTGGCTGTAACCACGGATCCTTCTGGAATGAAGGATGAGAGAAGACTCACATGGGCAAGCTTTCTGACCAGGTCTGTGGTTTATTCCACTGGCCAGAACTCAGTCCCACGTCCGTATCTAACTTGGGTGCCAGGTCAGGTTTTAGGAGTGATGTGCCAACTCTTTCAGTCCAAATAGTACACCTGGGAACAGGTACTACCATCCACATGTTACAGATGAGGTGGAACAGGGTCAGAGCAGGTCGCCATCTGCCCCAAATCCCATGGCCAGCTAGAGGCAGAGCTGGGATCTGAGCCCAGGCAGAGGGCTGCAGGCGCCTCGCCCTCCTCCCTGTCCTACCTTTTCCACGGGCTGCCCTGTGCCTGGGGCAGCTGTCCCCTTCATCCTCCTGCCCCATCAGTCACCAAGGTCAGTTCACCCGCTTGGTCCTTGGTGATGTCGTATGGACCGCCCTCTCTGTAAGACACCCCATGCCTGCCCTTCCTTATAGCACCCACCACTATCTGAAACAGACAATGTGTTCAGATGGTCACTGAACTGCTACTTGCATCCCCCCTTGAAACATGACCCCCACCATTTCCCAGCCCTCAGGGCGATGCTAGCAGTGAGCTGGAAAATGTTAGTTGCTGAGGTTTGTCTCACAACCAGTTTTACTAAAAGTCATCTCCCTAGAAAGGAGAGACAGTGGTCATCAGTGGTGTTTCAGTAGGTTGGATCCTTCATCCTTCCAGGCTACTAACGGGAACACAGGGAAACCAAAGGCACATTTTGGCAATTTTCTCAAACATGCAGTGGAATTAAAATCCCTTCTCTGCCGGCCACTGTCAGCTTCATCAGTGCAGACCCTGGGCAGGCTCTCAGCCAGCCAAGGACACGATCTCTCCTTTTGTTCTGGGAAATCGTTTTCTTTCTCTGTGTGTGTGTGTGTGTGTGTGTGTGTGTGAAGCATATTTAATTTTGTAGGAATTTTTCCAGGTGAACTTGGGAAATATTATCATTCTTGACAAATTCATATAGCCAAGGGTACAGGCTGTGGACAGAGGTAATTTTTTCCAGATTTTTCAAGTGCTGGCTTTTGTACTTTGATTTCGTGAGTTGAGCTCTGAAGAGCTTGGGTTTTGTTCTACATGAGTATAATTGAGTTGGTTTGACCTGGGTGCCCGAAGGAAGATGATGGAGGCACCTGGGCAATTTACTATTTTCTAACAGTCATAGTAAAATTGCTTTTTAACAATTGTTACATTTTAAAAATAATATATTTTATTTAACCTAGCCGTGGTTTGCCAGGGCTGCTATGACAAATACACAATTGCTTGGTTTAAACAACAGGAATTCATAGTTGTGCAGTTTCGGAGGCTAGAGGCTCACCATCGAGGAATTGGCTTGCCAGGCGTCCCCCACCCTTCACGCACCCCTGCTCTTCCACACGCCCCCTCTCATTTGCAAGGGTCAGCCTAGCAGTCCCCTTCATATTTACTTGAAGCAATTGTGGTAAAGAACGTTTTCAGGTTAGTCGTGTTGTACTGTCTTTCTCAGCCTCTTTAATAGACTTTGGTTATGACCTGAGAAAAACTGCCGAGACAAAGTGCACTGCTGATGACTTACCAAGAGATCTCCCACAGGCAGGGAAGGACACGGTGTCGACATCTTTATTTTACAAGATTGCCGGTTGTTAGCATTTACGTCTTAGGTGACCGAATTTGCAAACATACTATTAATTTTCTCTTAAAATAATCCTGGCAGAACATAAAATTGTGTGCCCAGCCCTGGAACCGGACGATGGCCTGGGGCGGCTGTTATTTTCGTGCCTCTGCCAGCACTTGGCAGACCTGGGCAGGTTTCTTCCAACAGCCCACGGGACCTCCGGAAAGCCACAGCTGAACGAGTCTGCTCTGTCTTGTGTCGTCGGAGCTGTCTCCGCGTCTCTCAGTGCCACTCTTGCGCCCCACTGACTTGCTGGAGAGGAAGCTCGGTCAGTGCCCAAGCCCCAGGCAGGACCCCAGGGGGCTGCCGTGCGCCCCTGTCCCCCGCAGGGTCACTGGGAAGTCTCTGGGCTCACGTCTGTCATCTCTGGTCTCGCCTGATACCATTTATAGACCAGTGCTCTGGAATGTTCTAAGCTGGTGGGGTCCTCTGCTGAGACCACGGATGAGTTGCACACCCTTGCAACTGCAAACGTGTGTGTGTGGTGGATGTGTTTTTCTGAGGAGAACTTTCATGGTAGTTATCATTCTCCAAATGTTAAAAAGTGATCTCAAATGACCGGTCAGTAGGGCATTTGGCTTCCATGGTGTTTTCCTTGTTTGCTGGAGAGGGTCTGTACTAGGCTGAAGGGATACTCCCAAACTCGTGGCTGCCTGAAACCTGTGAATGTGGCCTGATTTGGTGTTTCAGTTTCCTAGCTGCCCAAACAAATACCACGTGGTGGGCTGGCTTGAACAATGGGAATTTATCGGCTCGTGGATTTGAGGTTGGGAGAACCCCAGTATCAAGGCATCATCAAGGCAATGCTTTCTCCCCAAAGACTGTGGCTTTCCGGGGTTGGCTGCCGGAGTCCCCTGTCCCTGGGCTCCTCTGTCACCTGGTGGTGCCCCTGAGGGCCTCTCCTGGTTCTCCTTCCTCTTCCAGGCTCATCGACTCCCCCCTCTGGGGTTTTTTCTCTCTGGTCCTCCACATAAGGCCTTCAGTGGTAGGATGAAGACCCAGCTAATTCAGCTGGCCCACGCCTTAACTGAAGCCACCTCCCTAGAAGTCCTGTCTACAACGGGTTCACATTAGGTTTAAGAACATGTATTTTGGGATCCATGGCTCTAAGTCACCACATTTGGAAATGGTTTTTTTGCAGATGGAATTAGTTGAGGAGCTCAAGGTGAACCTAAGTGATAGGAGCGGGAGCTTTGGAAACAGGGATTATGCCATGTGACCGAGGAGGCACAGACTGAAGGAAAGCCTGGGGCTGCCGGGCTGGGGAAATCACAGACACACTTGCGGCCATCTCCCTGCCCTCCCCTATGCCTGCCCTTTTCTCTTGTGTACAGTGTTTCAATGTGCTCCCGCTCTGCAGTGCGGAGGAGATGTAGACAGAGCAGCCTGGCCAGACCTTAAACCCTAAATGGGGAACAAACAGTGCTAGCTGCTTATCAGGGTATGAAATCTGAGTGGCAGACCTCCTCCCCCTGCAGTTGTGTAAATACCACCCTCACGGCAGCACAGAGTTTTCTCTCCTCTCCCACACTGCCATCCAGTGACCTGACCTGAGCTGCGGGCCCCAGAGACTGGCATCAGGGGCTCTCTTCCCCGGCTCTTCCAGAACATTTGTGCTGTGCAAGTAGTAAAACGGTCTTTTGCCGAAAGCTTCTGTGGTTCCTGAGCCTCTGTTCCCATGACGCGGCGAGCAGGAACTTGCGCACTCCCTGAAGGCTGGAGGAGACAAGGAAGGATACCCCGTAGGGCTTTCAGAGGAAGCATAGTTCTGATGACACCTTGATTTCAGAATTCTGGTCTCCTGAACTGTGAGAGAATAAATTCCTCCTGTTTCAAGCCACCTGGTCTGTGGTAATTTGTCACAGCAGCCCAAGGAAACTCATACGGTGGCACAGCCAGTCTTGAGGAGCTCCTTAAAGAGCGTGGGGGTGGAAACTGTCTCAGCTATCCCAGGTTCTGCTTCTAAGAACCCAGGGGGCTTTCCTTTCACTGTCTCAAGCAATCTCCCCTGCTCCTCTTCTCCCTGAGTCCCCATACGCCTACCCTTCACCTTGTAAGTCATGTGTGGCTTGTCACATGACACGTCTGATAACAATCCAAGCTAATTCAGGACAAAGTGGATTCTGGAAAACTGCTTAATGCCTCTACACTTTGACATTCATTTTTTTTTTTTCCAGAGTCAATATCCAGGTGTGGCAGCCATTGTGCTATTTCCCCCTTTTCCTTAAAAATTCAATGAGGTCCAAAGACAGAAAAAAAGAAGAAATAAATTCGCTAATTGGAAAATATCAATTTTATACTTAAAATAAGGTTGTATAAAGATTTCCTCTTTGTCTAGAACTATGCTATCCAATATGGCAGCCACTGACCATAGGCAACTGTTTAGCACTTGAAATGTTGCTGCTCTGAATTGAGATGTGCTTTACTGGTAATCTACCCATTGGATCTCAGACACTTAGTACAGAAAAATAATGTGAACTATCTCATTAAGAATATTTTAATATTAATAACGTGCTGAAATTTGGGTTAAGTAAGAGATATTATTAAAATTACTTTCACCCGTTTTTACTTTTTTATGTGGCTCTGGAAAATTTAATATTATACATGTGGCTCACAGTCTGTATCTTTTGGATAGTGCTGGTCTAGAGGATACCAAGAACAGCTAACTCAATAGTGAAGGTTTAATTTCACCAGAGTCGACCATCCTGAAGGCCAAACAAAGGAAGCTGAGTGAATGGAAATTTAAAAACCAAACCAGACCAAACCCAAATGACCTCATCTCTGTAGGGCATATGGACTTCTAAGTGACAATGGAATTTCCGAAAGTGTTTCTCACTTCTTCTCATCTGGGTCTTCCTTTCTTTGGCTCTTGCGAAGACAGAGCACCAACAAGACTGACGTTGCCAGGGTGAGCTTTCAAACCCACAGTGAAGCTCATCTGGTAGATACAACTTAGGGAACCATCTACTCTGCCCAAGATCTTGTTCCCGTGGGTAAGTTGTTGTACTGCTCAGTGACCTCCATTGGCAGGAAACTTGTCTTCACATTTGCAGTTTAAGATGTTTCCTCCTCATCCTTCTGAAAAACAGAATGAGAACAGCTGGTCACCATACTCAGTGAAGAAGTCCTTTCAGTGAATGGAAGATAAATAGTGGCTATCTCTTAACTTTGTGGTTCCTTGAATCTTTACAAAGACAATGGTGATTCTTTTCCTAATAAAAACAAAATATAGACAATTTGGCCATTGCCCATTTGAAGAAGTATTTAGGCAAACTATGTGATTTGGATACAGAAGCGAATTTGAAACCATTTGCTATCTGTGAGTTAAAAAACTCAGTGAACCCACATTTTGGAGGAGTTCTCTAAATTTACCCTTAAATGCTACATGTGGCAATATGACTAAAATCCAAGGGAGAGTTCAGGTGACCAGTCAGGCAACTTGGGATCAATGGGTGAACCAGGTCCCCTTCAGGTGTACATGGGTGAGCAGGTCTATTCAGGTGTGTGTGGGTGAGCCAGGTCCACTGGGGGGTGTGCACAGCGGAGCCAGGTCCCTGGAGTGTGTGCATGAGCATGTCAGGTCCGTTGGAGGGCAGGCAAAGCGTAGCGCCGTCTTGGTCTCACTGCTTACTGAACCCCTGTGGCCATGAGGGTGCAGGCCGGCCCCTTGGAGAGATGTTGCTGCACGTGAATACGCCTTTGAATGTTTTCTGTATCTGCTTAAGGATTAGCCATGGAATTTGTGAGGTCCCATGCAAAATAAAAGTGTGAGATTCCTTGTTCAAATATTGTTAAGAGTTTCAAGACGGTGAGAGCAGAACATTAAAGCAAGCGCAAGGCCTCGCTCTCCAGGGGCCCTGTGTGACATCACAGGTTGCATGCCTGTGAAGTGTCCGCCCCTGGCCCTAGCATGGCATCATGGCAGAGAGTTCTTAGGTTCTCCCGTTGGCCAAGCATGGCACTGATGCCAAAGGATGTATCATGATGACTGAGGAACTCTCAGGGAAGGGAAGGGAGCTGAAATACGCAGGCCGTAGGAGCCCACCAAGAGCTTGGTTGTTAGATCTCTTTCTAGGCTTTCTGACCAGAGAGAGGCAAGGGAAGCAACTTATCCTGGGAAGCAAAGCTTTTTGTTCTTGTTGTCCTTCCTTTCCTCCTTTCTCCCTCCTTCCCTCCATCCCTCCCTCTCTCCTTCCCTCTTTTCTTCATTTTCCTTCCTTCTTTTCTCTTGTACAGGCATACCTTGGAGATATTGCAGGTTCAGTTCCAGACTACTGCAATAAAATGAATGTCACAATAAATCCAGTCACATGAAATTTTTTCACTTCCCAGTGCATATAAAAGTTATGTTTACACTATTCTGTAGATTATTAAGTATTACATCTAAATAACAATGTGCCTAAATTAAAATACTTTTGTGCTAAAAATGTTAACCATCATCTGAGCCTTCAGCGAGTCATGAGCTTTTTGCTGGCAGAGGGTCTTAACTCAATTTCAATGGCTGCTGACTGCCCAGGGTTGTGGTTACTGAAGGTTGGGATGGTTGTAGCTGTTTCCTAAACTAAGACAATGAAATTTGCAGCATTGTTTGACTCTTTTCCACAAAATATTTCTCTGTAGCTTGCTATGCTATTTGATAGCATTTTATGCACAGTAGAACTTCTTTCAAAACTCGAGGCCTCTCTCTCTCTCAAGTCCTGCCACTGCTTTATCAACTAAGTTTATGTAAGATTCTGAGTCCTTTGTTGTTATTTCAACAATGTTCACAGCATATTAACCAGGTATAGATTTCATTTCAAGAAACCCCCTTCTGGCGGCAGACTTGGTCCAGTGGTTAGGGCATCCATCTACCACATGGGAGGTCTGCGGTTCAAACCCTGGGCCTCCTTGACCCGTGTACAGCTGGCCCACGTGCAGTGCTGATGTGCGCAAGGAATGCCGTGCCATGCAGGGGTGTCCCACGCGTAGGGGAGCCCCACATGCAAGGAGTGCACCCCGTAAGGAGAGCCGCCCAGCACGAAAGAAAGTGCAGCCTGCCCAGGAATGGCGCCGCACACACGGATAGCTGACACAAGATGACGCAACAAAAAGAAACACAGATTCCCATGCCGCTGACAGCAATAGAAATGGACAAAGAAGATGTTGCAAATAGACACAGAAAACAGACAACCGGGGGTGGGGGAGGGTGGGGGGGAAGGGGAGAGAAATAAATAAATAAATAAATAAATAAATAAATAAATCTTTAAAAAAAAGAAATTGCTTTCTTTGCAACTTCTCATCCATTAAAGTTAATCATCAGATTGGAACTCTTCAGGCTCTACTTCTAATTCTAGTTCTTTTCCCTTTTCCACCACCTCTGCAGTTACTTCCTCCACTGAAGTCTTGAGCCCCTCAAAGTCATCCATGAGGGATTCATACCAAAGTCTTCCAAACTCCTGTGACTGTTGATATTTTGACCTCCTCCCATGAATCACAGATGTATTTAATGGTATTTAGAATGGTGAATCCTTTCCAGATTTTCAATTGACTTTGTCCAGGTCTATCAGAGAAATCACTATTTATGGCAGCTATAGCCTTACAGAATGTACTCCTTTAATAATAAAACTTTAAAGTTAAAATTACTCCTTGATCCATGGGCTGCAGAATGGATGTTGTGTTAGCAGACACAAAAATAACATTTATCTTGATATACATCTCTATCAGAGCTCTTGGATGACCAGGATCATTGTCAATGAGAAGTCATATTTTGAAAGGAATCTTTTTTTCTAAACAGTAAGTCTCAACCATGGGCTTAAAATGTTCAGTCAACCATGCTATAAATAGATGTGCTGCCATCCAGGCTTTGTTGTTCCCTTTATAGAGCACAGGCAGAGATGATTTGGCATAAATCATAAGGGCCCTAGGATTTTCAGAATAGTAGATGAGCATTGGCTTGCAACCTCAATTACTAGCTGCATTAGCCCCTAACAGGACAGCCTGCCTTTTGAAGCTTTGAAACCAGGCATTGACCACTCTTCTTTATATGTAAAAGTCCTAGATGGCATCTTCTTTCAAAGAAGACTGTATCATCTACATTGAAAATGTGGTTTAGTGTAGTCACCTTCATCAGTTAGCTTAGCTAGATCTTCTCGGGATAACTTGCTGCAGCTTCTGTATCAGCACTTGCCGCTTCACTTTGCACTTTTATGTTATGGAGACAGCTTCTTTCCTTAAACCTCATGAATCACTCTCTGCTAGCTCCAAACTTTTCTTCTGCAACCTCCTCACCTCCCTCAGCTTTCATAGAATTGAAGAGAATTAGGTCCTTGCTCTGGACTAGGCTTTGGCTTAAGGGAATGTGGTGGCTGGTCGATTGTCTATTCAGGCCACTCGCACTTTCTCCATGTCAGCAGTAAGGCTGTCTCACTTTCTTATCATTCCTGCGTTCACTTGGGTAGTACTTTTAGTTTTCTTTAAGAACTTTTCCTTTGCATTCACAGCTTGGCAAGATGTGTGGCACAAGGGGCTCAGCCTTTGACTTGTCTGCTTTTGACTTGCCTTCCTCATGAAGCTAAATCATTTCTAGCTTTTGATTTAAACTGAGAGACATGTGACTCTTTCTTTCACTTGAACTCTCAGAAGCCATCATAGGGCTACTAATTTGCCTAATTTCAGTATTGTTCTGTCTCAGGGAGGCCCAGTATTGTTCTGTCTCAGATAGGGAGGCCCGAGGAGGGGGAGAGAGACTAATGGAAGAGTTGTGCCAATGATCTTGTTCAACTCAGAGTTGCCATGAATCTTCAGTTTGCAAAATAGCAGTACTGCGAAGCACAATAAAGTGACTTGCAGGTCAGAAGTTTAAGCAGAGGTTATAGAATGCTAAGACTAAAATTATACCACTTGCCTAATTCTTAACAGTTGACTTGAAACTATTTTTCTCAAAGCCTTTTCTCTTCAGATGGGGGATGGGCCTGTATCTGTGTTGAGTAGATCTGTCTCCTAGTTCCATATTTTCACCATAAGCTGGATCATAAACAAATTAACCAGTGATTCATGTCAATCAGACAGGCTGGGGAAACAGACTTGGCCCAGTGGTTAGGGCGTCCATCTACCATATGGGAGGTCCGCGGTTCAAACCCCGGGCCTCCTTGACCCGTGTGGAGCTGGCCCATGAGCAGTGCTGATGTGCGCAAGGAGTACCCTGTCACGCAGGGGTGTCCCCTGCATAGGGGAGCCCCATGCGCAAGGAGTGCGCCCCGTAAGGAGAGCCGCCCAGCGTGAAAGAAAGCGCAGCCTGCCCAGGAATGGTGCCGCACACACAGAGAGCTGACACAATAAGATGACGCAACAAAAAGAGACACAGATTCCCGTGCCGCTGACAACAACAGAAGTGGACAAAGAAACAAGACGCAGCAAATAGACGCCGAGAACAGACAACTGGGGTGGGGGGGTGGTGAGAGAAATAAATAAACAAATAAATCTCAAAAAAAAAAAAAAATCAGACAGGCTGCTGCTTTTAAGTAAGGCCAGGGGTTCATTGTTTGAAGGCAGCTATTAACCAGTTTCATCCATACAGAGCCAATCAGTTTCTTCCTGGACCATTTTGGTCTTGTCTCTTTGGCTCAGGAAAATGGTGCCCACTCAGACATGCAGGATCTGGTTTCACATCTGGCTCCCAAGTTCAGGCTCTGCCAACTGTGAGTAGACAAGGGCTCTCTCTGCTCCTGGGTTCCATTTGCCACCCCATGTTTTCTTCTGAGCCCTGTTGCGAACTATTTTCTTTTGGTTTCTTTCTGGCACTGACAGCAATAATGAGCAATTATTCCACGGAGCATCTCCTGAGCCTCGGGTTCCAGTGACTCACTTGTCTCCCCATTCCTTAAGCCTGCTCTGTTTGGGACACGCTGAGAAGAAAGGTGTATTTCCAAAGTGGTTTGGCAGGAGCGGTCTAATTATACAGGCAAGGAGGTAACGAAGGAGCCGTGGAGGGGGACGTGATTCAGTTGTGACTTGAACGCCGGTGCATGCCAGCATTTAGTTAAGGGGTATAGGCATTGCCCAGATCATGTAATTTTTGAAATTATGTTTGTAATTGACTTCACAATATCTCCAGGGAATTCTGGAAACAGGGCAAGAAAAATCTTTGTTCTGTCCTATCAGATACCACAAGGCATCTGATGAAGTATCCTGAGGACATTGCAAAAAAGAATCTGAGAATTCTCCCTCTGTGTTCTCGTGGTGGCTCCTGCTGCTGGGAGGCTCTCCACAGGCTTGACTCTTTGTTTTTCTCCTCAGCCCTGCATTGTGCTGTGCTCCCAACACACTCTTCATGAATTTTAAGTCATGCAGATTTTTAGGAAAATTTAAATTATTTGGTGAGATCCATTTGAAGGTCAAAATATGTTGTCAACTTCTTACTTATAACTTGCTTTATCAAGTCTTTCCTCTTAGAATTACATCATATCTTAATAAAATACCCATAAAATGATAAATATGAAAGGGAAACAGAGTTCCAAGTCAAATTCCCTAGACTGTATTAAGAATTAACTATATCAGAATTTGACGGTTTGGCTCATTGGATGTCATGGGGCAAATTGTGAGAATAAAGAGTGGAAGTCTTTGCACTATTGAGCAATTTCACGGGCCTGGGGCATGTTGAGGAATGTTGGAGGAGATGGATGGGACGTGACATACCCAAGTAAAGCAGCCGCAAAACAGCTTGATGGGCCCCGGGGGGCCACCCTGGGGGGGCGCGCCGACGTCATCCATTAAGCCTTAACTTCATTCTCAGGCTGTTCCCGCCGCAGGGCAGGTAAGCTTGTGGAAGGAACGCACCTGTGGGGAGGGACCCTGAACCAGGTGAGCGGGCGTCAGAGCGGCTCCCACTTTCTCAGGTCCAGTGGTGATTTCTGAAGAGGAATGACCCCCGCCTGTGTTTTAGACCTGGGATCTGGAACAGCGCAGGAGCCCTGCAGTGGCTGCAGGCTGGCCCATCGCCCCAGTCCCTGCTTCTCTAGACACACCTTTCCCAAAGGGACCTAGGACAATCCATGTTCGCGTGCACACCTGCAGAATGCCTTGGCAATTCGCTCTGCGGATCTTCTGGGAAGAACACCATGGCGCGCGCTGCCAAGTCCAGGAAGGAATGCAGAGAGGGAGGTGCCACGAAACGAAAGACCAGCGTCCCCCAGAAAGGCTTCCTGTGTGCATGCACCTGCCCACCAGCCTCTCCTGGAGAAGGAAGGGATGGTGGGTACGGCTGGGCCGCCGGGCGGGGAAATGCTGTGGTATCTGCTAGCTCCATTGGCAATTGGACTGGTCTGGTTTTGAATCAAATTACCTAAAATAAAGCCCAGAGTCTGCCTCCTTCAAGCGTTAGGCTGGACCCTTGTGGCAGAGAATCCGAATGCTCGCCAACGCGGCGTTGCTCTTTTCCCACGTTCCCCTTGAACGTGTGTCTGTTCCTCCAGTGGCATGTGGGTGGGAGGGATGGGCACTGCTTCCGGTCTGGGCCCACGACCGAGCCCATCCTTTACTCTCCTATCCGATCCCACGGCGGTGTGGCAGCCATGTGTTGGAGACGGCCTTGCCCCAAAGCCCGGCCCCCGAGGGAGTGTGGGGTGCAGGGACCCTTGCCCCACCGCCAGGCAGCTGGGAAGTAAAGCGCTGTGGGCTTAAGCCCGGTGCGGGTCTGTGCAAGCGGACAGGCTGGCTTTCCCTGTTCGTTGGACGCGCAAGCCCGTGCGGAAGATGGCTTGCTTTCAATGCACGGAAACGGGCTTTATCTGCAGAGACGAAACGAACACACTGAGCATGTTTCTCAGGGGGTCAGACCCCAGCCACCCCCGCAGCGGGGGCCAGGATTTAGGGTTAAGCCGTCATAGCAACAGATGCTCTTGTGGGAAGAGCTCTCCTTTGCCAAGTGTTCGGACGTCACTTAATTTTCCAGAAGTCCCGTTTTCACCCAAGCCTCGGGACACAGCTCCAGGCCCACGGCAGCTATCTGTTGATTCTGTTTCGTTGACAGCAGGGGGTGCTCTGGCAATGTGCTCTTCAAATTAACTTTTGCTTCTCGTTGTGAACCTTTAAGGATCTCAAGGAAAAGAAAGAAAATGACTATCAATTTGTCAGTCCGTAAATAAATGCCTTCTAACTTTGGAAATACAAATTAGCTCAGGCCCAGGGCCCAAAAGAAATCAAAGCGGTACTAAAATAAATTACACAGTTGAAATGCAACCAATAAAAACTAAAAGAAACGTGGATCATAGCCCGTGCCGGGTACCTCGGGCCTGCTCTGCTCACAGCTGAGAAACCAGCCGCCGTCCCTCGGGGGAAGCTGAGAAGCGCTGGGGTGACAGTTCAGTAGGGGCACTTGGGTTTGGCTTTGTGTGTAGGGGAGGACATGGTTTGTCGAGCTTGTCTGCACACTTCTTGCAGGGGTAGGACACCGAGGAGCTTGTGTGACTTCCTGTAGCTCCGTCACAGCTCCGTCCTGGCCCCTGCGATGCAGGCGTTTTAAACAAGAGCTCTGCAAAGACAAGCTCCGTGCGCGTAGACTGAAGGCAGCCCTGGTGTGGGTGCAGCTCGGCGTTGGCTGTGCGCCTCGGGTGGGTTTCCCTTGTCTTCCGCGTTCCGCGTCTCGCCCGTGCCGTGGCATGGTGTCCCCACCTTCCCGGCTTGGGAGGCCACGGCCCACGGGGCTCGGTCGTTAGGGGTCTCGCCTCTTTCCCTGTCATGACATCTGCTAAGGTTTTAATGGTTTCCGAGCCACAGAAATAGAGGAGCCTTTTCCCGCTGGCTGGCCTGGGCCTGTGAGCTCCCCTGCCTGGCGTCCCCAAATGCCTGTTCATTTGCTCGTTGGCTCTCAGTCTGCATCTCTCCCTCCAACTAGCCTTCCCAACCTCTAACGAGCCAGCGCAGTTGGTGCTCCTATCGCAGTGCCATTGCCTTTCTGCCCTGCATCCCCTCCTGCTGACTTGTCTACACACCCTCCTTTTAGTTTCCTAGGCTGCTCAAAGCAAAAACCACGAAAAGGGCCAGGTTAAACAATGGGAATTTATTAGCTCAGAGTTCTGAGGCTGGAAAAATGTCCAAACCAAGGCATCATCCAGCAATGCTTTCTTCCTGAAAACTGGTGGCCAGTGATCTGTGACCCCACTGCCACCTGGCAAGGCACGTGGCAGCACCTGCCAGGCCCTCCCTTCTCTTCCACGTTCCACTGGCTTCAGCTCCTGGCTGCTCCCCCTGTGGTGCTCTCTCTCTTCATCTGAATTTCATTCTCCTGTAAAGTCTCCAGTAGAGGATTAAGATCCACCCTGATTGAGCTGGGCCACGCCTTAACTCAAGTAGCCTCGTCAGAAAGTCCCAATTACAATGGCTTTACACCCATGGGAATGGATTAGTTTTAAGAACATGTTTTGCTGGGGTACACACAACTCCAAACCACCATACCCCCACTTGGTTAATGGCAGGCACCTTGTTTTATTATTTCCTATGGGTCCATCCTACCCATAAGGTGAATGAATGAAACGGTGGGCTAGTTACTCTTCCTCTGGAATCTACTTGCAGCCTAGAGCACCGCTGACACTGCTCCCCTCCCTGATTTGTAGTGCTCTCTCACTGCACTTCCCTCTCACCCTCGACATCACCGAGCAACCTGGGAGCTGAGGCTGAGGATGCCCCTTTGGCACCCAATGCCTGGGAGGATGCTCAGAGCTCAGCCGATGTTTGTCAAGGGAACAAATCATCTGTTCAAGCATTTAAGGGTAGGGGCAGATGAGACGCAAGTCTACACCGCTTCCTAAAACATCGTCCTAAAGCCACCAGTGGCCATCCCCTGGCTCCCGGGTCACCTAATTTGCCTTGGGTTCCCTGACACTGAGGGTCCTTACAAGGGTGCAGCAAGCCCGAGGCAGGAGATTTGGTCCAGGTATGGACACACGTTGGGAGGCCAAGTGGTAAAGGGCAAGGCACTGAGAACATTCACTTAAATCTAGCACAGGGTATTTTCCCACAGTTGCATTGACAAGTGGTAAAGGGCAAGGCACTGAGAACATTCACTTAAATCTAGCACAGGGTATTTTCCCACAGTTCATGTTGCATTGACATTAAAAAAACAACAACAATAACAATGAATTCTGCTTTTTAACAATTTAGACAACTGTTTGCTGGCGACCAAAGTTAACTACCATTTTCTCCGTCACTATTCTTGGGATTTTGTTTGACGACGTTTTCCGGGCTGCTTATAGCTGGGTGATGGTGATTTCACCAGAGGAAAGAAGGGAGGAGGGAAAAGGTAGTAACTCAACTTCCACTCATGGCTTTCCCTTCGAGCAATGTCCCAACGTGGCACGAGCCAGCTCAGCGGAGAGCGGGGAGCCGGAGCTCGGCGCCCTGGTGCTTGCCACCCACAGCCCTCCTCCCTTCTACAGGGCAATGCAGGTCTGCAAGGGTGGAGTGATCCAGAAGCTAGGAAAAGGCAAGACCGTCGCCTCTCGAGAGTCTCCGGAGACCGTCTCCATGAGGACAGGAAGTGCTGTGGCGACAAGGACCCCTGGGTAAGGAGTAACAGCCACACATTCTCTGTAGGAGCAAGCGCACCTGGGAGCCACCTGCAGAGGCAGGTCCCTGGAGCAAACGTCCCTGCTCCCGCCGTCTTCAGCACAAGTGTCCACCTGGGAGAGCGGGACAGGCCCGGCGTCCAGCACAGCTGCTCTGGAAGTCAGGGCTGCTCCTCACGCCCGTGGCGACGCGGGGCTCCCGGCTGCATTGGCTCCTGACATCGTTAGCGTTTAGCAGGTTGCCAGACACTGCGTCCCCCTAAACCTCTCGCAGCCAGGATCTGCGTGACTTCTGGGCTCCCCCTGTTAACTGCCCCTGCTTGAGAGCCGGTGCTGGGCGTAAGCTCCGAGCTGTCCCTCTCGTGGCGCTGCCGTGGAGGGGCAGGCCTTCTGCTGGCATCTCCGGCTGGGGCAGCCCCCTGATGCTGGGCCAGCTCTTGACCTTGACTCTGGAGGCCTCCTGACCTCAGGACCTCTGACGTCAGCTCTCCAGTCCAGTGTCTTCTCTCACACCGCAGAGCAGGCTGGGCTCTCTGCGTCTACCCACAGGCGCAGCTCTCAGTCTGCCCTCCAGCCCTCCCAGCGCTTCGCGAGGCCACTGAAAAAGTCTGAAGAAACCTACTTTTGCCTCACAGAGATCCTGGAAACCCACCAAATAGTAGATAAAGCAAAGGAAAAATATTCATTTCACAATAGCACAGCCATACCACGTTGAGTCATCCTGGAACTGCAAGTCATACTGAGCTTGCCTTTATTTAAAATGTTGATAGTTTGCTCCTCAAAGATGTTTCATATTAATTTTTGTAAAATACCACATTAAAGTACAATTTCTCTTACCTCTTTAGCTTTGCCCTCATTATAGGTCTGGCTGCTAGAATCATGAAGCCCTTAGAAAAAATCTTAATATGAATTATGTAGGACCTATATAAAGAAAATGGCCAAACTTTGTTAAGGTATATAAACATAATTTGAATAAATGAAAGATATATCATTTTCAACTTTCAGTTCAAATTATTTTCGTATTTCCTTCATACTTTCTTCTTTGATCCTTTGGTTATTTAGGATTCTACTTCTTAATTTACCACATACCAGGATTTTCTCATTGTGTTACATGCCATTGCTTTCTAACTTAAACACATTGTTGTCAGACCACATACTTTATGATTTCAATCCTTTGAAATTGGATGTGACATAAATTTTGCCCTAGTATATGGTGACTTTTTGTAAATGTACCGCATGTGCTTATGAAGAATGAGGGTAGATTCCAGTTGGAGGAGCCTTCAGTGCTTGTCAAGTATATCAAGTGGTTCATCACATTCAAATTCTCTATAGCCATCCTTATTTTTGTCTACTTTTATCAATTCCTGAGAGTGTTGCGATAAAATCTACTAAAATTGCGAGCTAATTATTTCTGCTTTAAAGTTTTTAAACTTGTACTTTATATATTTGAAGCTGCGGTCTGAAGTGCGTACTTCTTTAGAACTGTCACATCTTCCTGGAGGACTGACAATTTTATCATTATGAAAATACCTCTTTAGCTGTGTTATACCCTTGACTTTCAAGTCTCCTTTGCCTTTGCTAGCATAGCAGCACCAGCTTCTCTTGCTTGTTGTGCACACAGTATAGCTTGACATATTCTTTTACCTTTTATTTAGGAGGTACAGGGATTGAACCTGGGACCTCGTACATGCAAAGCAGATGCTCAACCATTGAGCTACACCTGCTCCCCTATTCTTTTAACTTTTCAAAATCCTGATGTTTTCGTTTCTCCTATAAACAACTTACATACAGTTTTTCTTTCTTTTTTCAAATCAGGATTTATTTGTTTAGAGCAGTTTTAGATTTACAGAAAAAATGCATGGTAAATCCAGAGGGTCCCTGAATTACCCCCCCACCACGCAATTCCTCTGTTACTTCCTTCTTGCCTTAGCGTGGTGCGTTTGCTGCCGTTGGTGCACTGTGTTGGCGCGTTGGTATTCACTGCAGCCCATCGTCACACAGGTCCCTCTGTGCTGTGCCGCTCTGTGGGCTTTGACAAATGCGCGATGTCATGTGCCACCCTTTCACTGTCATAAAGGACAGTTTCTCTGCCCTCAAGTCCCCTGTGCTCCACCTAGTCTTCCCTCCCCCTCCTCTTGGAATCCCTGGCAGCCACCGATGTTTTTCCTGTTTGTATAGTTTTGCCTTTCCCAGAAGGTCATACAGTTAAAATCATACCATATGTAGCCTTCTCAGACTTGCTTTTTCATAAGCGATTCCATGTCTTTTGTTGCTTGATAGCTCGTTTTTTTATTACTGGAAAATATCCCACTGTAGGGATGTACCACGGTTTGTGTATCCACTCTTCTATTGAAGGGCATCTTGGTTGCAATTTTGGGCAATTGTGAATAAAGCTACTAAATACACTACCATGCAGGGTTTTAAGTGGATGTAAGTTTTTAGCTCTTGAGTAAATTCCTAGGAGCGCCATTATTGGACCACGTGGTAAGTCCATGCTTAGCTTTGTAAGAAATGGCCATACCGTTTTGTGTTCCCACAAGCAAGGAAAGAGAGTTCCTGTTGCTCCACGTCCTTGCCAGCATCCGGTGTGGTTCATGTTCTGAGTTTAACCCTCCTAACAAGACCCTAATCTGCAGTTCCCTGGTGATTCAGGATGTTCAGCATCTTTTCTTGTGCTCATTTGCCATCTGTCTATCTTCTTTGGTGAGGGGTCTGTTCAGATCTTTTGCCCCTTTTATTTGGGTTGCTTACATTTTGTTTTTTTTAGTATTTTGTATACAAGTCCTTGGTCGGATATGTGACTTGCCAATATTTTCTCCCAGTCCTGTCTTTTTGTTCTCTTAATACAGTCTTTTGCAGAGCAGAAGCTTTAAATTAAAAAAAAAATTATATTAATTGTATTAGGAACCACTAACCTGATTTTTACAAAGCTACACCACTTCACATGTGTAAGTGAACAATTTACAAAGGTTCTTATTTCTACACATTTGCATCAGCACATTTATTTACCAATTTTTGAAATAGTGTCCATTCTAGCAGGTATGAAATGGTATCTCATTGTGCTTCGAATTGTAATTTCCTAATGGCTAATGATAATGAACATCTTCTCATCTACTTACTGGCCATTGATATATCTTCTTTTGAAAAATATCTCTTCAAATCCTCTGTCTATTTTTTTTAATTTTTAAATTTTATTGAAGTATATCCTTCATACATGAACGTGCATAAACAATAAGTATATAGTAAAGATTGTGAAATTACAAAATAAACATACATAACATCACACAGGAGTCTCATACGTTACCACTCCACCAACTCTTTGCATTGGTGTGAAACATTTGTTACAAACTATGCAAGAGCATCATCAAAATATTACTACCAACTATAGTCCTTATCTTACATTTGGTGTACTTTTCCCCCAACCCATACTATTTTTTTAAAATGTATTTTTGTTACAGATGTTGTGAACTTGCAAAACAATCATACAGATGTGTAGATTTCCCGTACAACTCCACACCCTGGTGGAACACTTGTTACAGATTATGAGACAATATCATCAGACAATTACCACCAATCATGGTCCATAGCATACATTTGGCACACTTTTTCCATATGCCTCCATTATCAACACAGTACGGCTTGGCATTGATGCAAGAATATTACAGGATTGCTGTTAACCACAGTCCACAGGTCACACCAATTGTAGTTAGAAGCTTTACATTTTAATGAAGTCCCCTTGTCAGTTTTTTTTTTCATGGATTGTACTTTTGGTGTTGCATGTAAAGAGTGATCGCCAAACCCAAAGCCACCCATATTTTTTCCTACATTATTTTCTAGAACTTTCAGAGTTTTGCACTTACATTTAGATCTATGAATCCATGTTGATTTAATTTTTGTGAGAGGTTTAGGGCCTGTGTCTAGATTTGTTTTTCATAGGAATGTTTAGTTGTTCAGTTGTTTCGGCCCCATTTTCTGAAAAGACCATGTAGACTTTTTAAGAGTTTCATTTGGTCTGATAGTATTGCCTGTGCTGGGATCATGCAGCTAATTTATGTTTACATTTGGGTCTGACTCTTCCACCTTACTGTTGCTCGTTCCTACAAGAGCTGCACCATGAGCCCTTGAAGTGTCTGCTCTGCTTGGCCCGGGCACCACTGTCCTGCGTTCTCTCTGGTCTCATGGGTCGCACCTGCTCAGGTGCCTTGGCAGCCCCTCCCATTTCCCTGACCTCTGGGGGATTGTCTCGGCTTCAGACCATGCCACTGCTTCTGTCTATGCACCTGTTCCTGGCAGTTTAACTCTGTCTCTTGGCTGTAAACACCACTTTTCTGCTTGCAGCTCCCTCTTATCTCCATCCCAGCATCTCCCCTCATCTTCAGATGCGTACAATCAAGAGTCTAGAGTGATATTCTACTATGGAACAATTGTGACTAGTAATGGAAGAAACTGTATTGTTGATGTGGAGACAGTGGCCACTGGAGTTGCTGAGGGTAGGGAGAAGGAAGAAGAGATGTGATGTGGGAGCATTTTTGGGACTTGGAGTTGCCCTAAATCATACTGCAGGAACAGATGCTGGACATTATATATCCTGCCATAACTCACTGAATGGACTGGGGGAGAGTGTAAACTACAAGGTGAACTATAATCCATGTGGTGCAGCAGTGCTCCAAAATGTATTCACCAGGTGCAATGAATGTGCCACATGATGAAAGAGGTTGTTGATGTGGGAGGAGTGGGGTTAGGGGGATGGGGGGTAAATGGCAACCTCTTATATTTTTTGAATGTAACATTTAAAGAATAAATAAATAAAGAGAGGAAGAAAAAAATAGCCTATTCAGTACCCTATAGACAATCCCAAACCAACTCTTCCTCCCCGGTCTGAACCCTGTCAGGGAATGGACACCCCAGGCTCCCATAGATTAAACCCCAAAGCATGGCATGACAATTCACTCCCGTCTTTCTCACTCCAAATTTCTAACCCTCCAGGAAATCTTATTTAAAATATACCCAGAGCCTTACCACTGCTCGCAGCCTCCGCTCTTACAGTATCTACCCACCCCAGCAACGCTTCCCGTCGGGATTTTGCAATGGCTTCCCAGCTGGCCTAGATTGCCAATCTTGCCCCGCCACTGCCCATTCTCAACCAAGAAACAAAACTGATTGTTGAAAAACATCACGTGGATCAAAACTTTAAATTGATTATCATTTAACTCCAAATAAAATTCAAAACTCTTTCTGTAGCCCCTAAACCACACAAAACCTGGCCTCTCCTCTGACCTCTTCACTTGATCTCTCCTTGACTTATTTATCTGCACATTTTTCCCCCCAAAGCTAATATACATATATTGATTAAAAACAACTGGCAAAAATAATCAAAATTTGTATTTTTTTCAAAAAATTTGTCCTAGAAATTCAGGCATTGATTCAGAAAACATTAGTTGGATATTCCAAAAGTCTAAGCTGTGAAATTTCTGTCATGCCATGATGTGGTTCCTGGTTGGCAGACAGTTTAATGGACATAAATTACCACTATTTGCCAATTGCTGAGGCACTTCCTGGGACAGAACCATTCCTAAAAGAAGGAGCTGTGTGCATCAATGTCACGCATCATGTTCTCAACTACCAGGGGAAATAGCTTTTGAAGACAGAGTGTGGCTGTCAGCATTATAAATTGCTTCTAGCATCCGTGAAGGTGTGACTGGGTTCTAGAAAAAAGAAAACTAAAACACTGAAAAAGTGTTTTTGCCAATTAAAGAAAACAATGATAGCACAAAACACTGTGAAACATTGCGGCACCAATGACACCATTTGGAGCCTTCTAATACTGGGTAAGAAAGAGAATAAAGCATCCTCCACTCCACACCTCACCCTACCTTTCCATAAAATGCCAAGTTATCTGGAGTAGCAGCAGTTGTAATCCTTGGAGGAAGGATCTAATTTGAACACTTGTGAAACATCCTCTGCTGACTCCAAGAATTTCTTGGGGCAGAGCACTGGGAAATAGGGACTCTGTTTAGGCACAACCTCCTCCCTGGCTTGAAGGTGTGGAGGACGGAAGCCAATGATGGTTCTTGACCTTATCAAGATGGTGACGGTTCTTCCCTTATCAAGAGGCCATGTCGGGACTTTTTGACCAGGAGGGAATGCTGCTGTGCCTGTCTCCAAGCCCACGCTTTAAGAGCCTGGCAGGCTCACTTCCTGTCTCTTGAAATATTCATTTTTGGGATCAGCACCCATGATGTGAGGAGGCCAAGCCAGATAGAGTGGGCTCAGGTAGGCACCTGTCAGTGCCAGGTGCACTTTCAGCCCACATCCAGCACCCATGGCAAACTCTGTAAACCCAAGTGAGCCTTCAGATGAGACCTCCAAGTAAAAACTGCCCAGCCCTACCCAACTGAATGATGAAATTAAATCATTGGTTTAAGTCATTGTATTTTAGGGTCTTGTAACCAAAACAACTGGTAAAAATCAGTAACATTTTCATTACCACTTTTAATATGACTCAAAATAGTACCCAAATGGTAGTGAGTTCTGGAAAAACTCACATCAAAGTAATGATAAAAAGGAGGAGTGATATCAGCAAAAATGGTAGAGCAGGGAACTCCAAAAGTTAATCCTTTGACAAAACAATGAATAAATGGGCAAATATGGTCAGAATCAACTTTTTTTTGAACTCTGAAAACGAATCAAAAGCTTAAAGCAACCGTATGAATGTTTATACAAGAAAAACACAGCAGAATCTCAGCCTGAGAGCCCTGTGGCTTTTCACTTTACTGGGGGCCAAATCCCTGCACTGCTGTCTTGAGACAAGAGCCTGCAGTCAGGTGCAGGCATGAGGACTTCAGGGCGCAGAAGGGACCTAATTCTCCAGGAATCATGGTGGTTTGTTTTGACCTGTCTGGTGTCTCTGAAAGACTGGCACAAGGGTTTGCCTCTCTTTTGCTTACCTTGGAACTCTCCCAGGGCTGAGGTGGCTACTGAGGGGGTGTTTGTCACAAACTTTTAAAGGTAAATCTACTAGTTACTGCTGCTTGGGGCAAAGATTAACAACTGGGGTAAAGAGTAGGCTAATGAAACAACTGGAAGGAAAGGCTGGGGACAAGGGGTCTGAAAAGTTCCACATGTTCCTGGGAATCTAGGAGGCCAGCACATCCCCAGAGCTGAGCACACGATGAGAAAGCAGAGAAGACCGTCACCTGAAAGGAAGTGGAAAACCACCTGGCTGAGTGTGGAAGGTGTGACCCATGGCTTCAGCCTGCATGTGGAGCCCATCTGCGAAGGCTGGTTTCAGATAGTTGAGGAAATCTCTGTTGACTCACTAACTGAACACTAAGAAAACTTAGAGTCCAGACTTCAGTGGCCACACCTGGAAAACAATACAGACTTAACAAAATCAGTCCACAAGAGGCATGAGACAAACAAACGACATGCAACAACCAAAAACTCCTGAGAGGAGGAAGAGTCTGGTTTCCAGGGTTGTCACATTTGAGTATTCAAAATTCCAGTTTTTAACAAAAAATTATGAGGCATATAAAAAAACACAAAGTATGGCCCTTACACAGGAAAAAAGAGAAATTAATAGGCACCATCCCTGAAGAAGTCCAGACATTGAATTTACGAGACCAAGACTTTAAGTTAACAATTTAAAATATGCTCAAATTACCAAAGAGAATTAAGAACAAAGTACCAAAGGAAACCATAAGAATGAATATCGATAGAGAGAAATAATAAAGAAGAACACAACAGATATTTTGGAGTCAAATGTATAATAACATGAACAATTCACTAGAGTCCCAAAACTTACTTGAGTTGAGCAGGCAGAAGAAAGAATCAGCAAACTGGAAGATAAGTCAATTAAAATTACCCAGTATGAGAGGCAGGAAAAGAAAGAATGAATAGAAATGAAGAGAGCCTAAAAAACCTATAAGATACCATCAATCATATGACAAACACATACTGTGAGTCCCAGAAAGAGAGGAGAGAGAGATTGGAGCAGAAAGAATATTTGAAAACAAAATATCCCCAAATAGATGAAAAACATGAGTCTACCTATCAAAGAAGCTCAGTGAATACCAAATAGGAAAAATTAAAAGATATTCACAAAGAGACACTTTATAAGTCAGTGGTTGGAAGCCAATGACAAAGGGAGAACCTTGAAAATAGCAAGAGAAAAGTGTTAGCCACATATAAGGAATTCTCAATTAGACTAACAGCTGATTTCTCAGCAGAAACCATGGAGGCTAGAAAGCAGAGGGATGACATATTTAAAATGCTATAAAAATGTCAGTTAATAATTCTATAACTGGCAAATGAAGGAAAAATTAAACATTCTCAGATAAGCCAATACTGAGAGAGGTTGATGATACCAGACCTGTCCTACAAGAAATGGTAAAGGGAGTCCTTCAGGCAGAACTAAATGGCCACTAGACAGTGATGTGCTTCCACAAGGAGACATAGAGGACAATTGTCAAGGTAACTGTGTAGTAAATGTAAAAGTTGGTATTCATGTGTTTTGGGTTGTTAAGTCTTCTTTTTCTCTATATTAATTAAAAAACAATACCTAAAACATTAATTTTAAGTCTAGGTTGATGGGCACACAATTAATAAAGATGTGAGTGGCAACAATAACGATTTAAAAGGGAGGAAGGAATTATATCATAGTAAAGATTTTGTTACTAATGGAACTAAGTTGGCATTAATTTGAACTAGACTGTTACAAATTAAGATATATTAATTGTAATTTCTAGGGCAACCACTAAGAAAACATTAAAAAATATATAGTCAAAAATGAGAAGGGAATCAAAATGTTACCCTAGAAAATATCAATTCAACACAAAAGAAGGTAGTAGGGGAGAAACTGAGGAACAAAAAAGGTATAAAACAGAGAAAAGATAGGTGTAAATCTTCCTGTCCTTGGGTTAGGCAATAGTTTCTTAAACGTGACACAATCAACAAATTTTTAAAAAATAGATAAATTGGACATCATAAAAATTAAAAACTTGTATAAAACTAGACACAATCAAGAAAGTGAAGACAACTCACAAAATTTGAGAAAATATTTGCAAGTCATATATCTGATGTAGTATCCTGACTATGTAAAAAAGACTTAAACCCCCCCCAAAACAAGGCAAACAACCTAATTTAAAAATGAGTAGAGGATTTGAATAATTACTTCTCCAAAGAAGATATGCAAGTGTCTAATAGGCATGAAAAGATGTTCAACCTCATTAGTCATTAGGGAAAAGCAGCTCTAGGCTAGCATGTAGTATCATTTCATACCAACTAGGATGGCTGTAATAAAAAAAATAACAAAAACCAAAAATAACAAGTATTGGCACGAGTGTGAGAAATTTGAACCCTCATGCGTTGCCCGTGGGAATGTAAAAGGGTACATTTGCTGTAGAAAGCAGGCTGGCAGTTCCTCAAAGTTAAACATAGAATTGCCAAAGGACACAGCACCCCTGCTCCTAAGTCTGTATCCAAGAGAATTGAAAACTTATGTTGAAACAAAAACTTTTACACAAATGTTCATAGCAGCTATATGCATAATAACCCAAAAGTGGAACTAAGCCAGAAGTCCAGCAACTGATAAATGGTGCACCCACAAATGGGCACTCTCACCCCTTAAACAGAACGTGGTCCTGCTGCGCTGTGATGTGATGAGCCTTGAAGACAACGCCGAGTGAAAGAAGCCAGATACCAGAGGGCATCCTGTTTGAGTACATCTGTGCGAAATGTCCAGACCAGGTGGACGCCTCGGCACAGAAAGCTGGTTAGTGGCCCTGGGGGGCGGGGGGCTGGGCAGGTGGGGGGCTGCTTAGCAGGTGCGGGGTTTCTTTGTGGGCTGATGGAAATGTTCTGGAATGAGTGGCGTGGTTGCTCAACATTGTGAGTGTCCTAGGGGCCTCTCACTTGTACACTTTAATGTGGTTAAAATGGTGAACTTTATCTCAATCCAAAAAAGTTGGGGGAAAGAAAAAAGTAGGTAACAAACCCAATGGGTAAAATGATAACGGGGGTCTCAACCTTTTTTGCCCACGGACCCCTTTGCCAGTCAGGTGAAAACCACGGGTCCCTGACTAAGTCCACGCTGACTGCGTGTTATTTAATGAAGAGATCACACCCACACGTCCCCACAAGAATAATGCTTTTTTGAATTTCAATTCAAGCTCACGGACCCTGGTTAATAACCCCTGAATTGGAGCATCCTGTTTTACAGTGGACAACGTGGAACACCCACCAGATGAGTACCGCACAGCTATTTTAAAGAGTGGCAATATGAATACTGTGGCAAAATGCAATAACGATGCTCAGGAAACGAAAGAAAGCAGCAGAGCACAAAATTGCATACATTCCACAATAACAACTCTGAGAAAGAGTGAAAAAGGAAAAGGCAAAACTGAAAATGGTTGTCTGTGTGACGGTGGGTGATTTAGATGATATTTCAATTTTTTTTCTTTGGCAATAGAAAACTAATCGTTATTGCCACGATTCCAAGGAATACTTATTAAACGTTTACTTGTGTCAGCAGAAAAAGAATTAAACCTTAAGCTTGAGATACAAACAATACAAGTGGATAGACAATGGCAGTGCCACAGACACGCAAGGTTGCACTTTTTGAACGGCTGCCAAATGCAGAATAAGCGTCCAAAGTTCTCGAGATGACCAGTTACAGTGGATTTCAACCTCTTTCATTCTATTGACTATTTTAATGGGGAAAAGTTCTTACCATTTGTATCTGTTTATCATAAACCTTCCTAAGTTCACAACACAGATGTATTGTGATGGTTTTCAGAAACCAATGTCTCCCTTTATTAATTCATTATTTTGTTTATTCATAAAATGTTTATTTACCAATGAATGTGTTAGGCAGTGTAGAGAGATAAAGAAAAGCAGGATGCAAATATTTTCCTCACAAGTTTTGGTCTAATAAAGGAGGTAGCACAGAGAACCAGGTCTTTTTTTATAAGTGCTTCCACATTTGAATTTGAACACGAATGCAGAGAACATTTGATTCCCATAAGAGCATTATAGAAAATGGGATTATATTCAAGGAGTTTTGTTCCTAGTTCTGGATAATCACACTTTTTCCTTAGCCAAAATTCTGTCAATTCTTGTTTAAGAGAGAGTCACTTGATATCTCTGTTGTGAAGCTGTCTTGCTCGATTGAATATGCTGGTTTTGTAGCACTGTTCAATCTGCTTAAAACAGTTACTTAATCTGATCACGGCTGAAACACAGAGTTCTTTTTGCCTCTTGGGCATCAGGCTGGACTGGCAGTAAACCATTGTCACTGAATCCTGCAGAGGTGGATGCCACTCAAAACAGTGTCCACGCGGCACGGGCTCCTGCCTCACAGCCTGGCTGCCCTGCCGGCGGCGGTCCCTCCCTCCTTTCTTTCCTCCGTCTCTAATCCAAAGCTCTTACTTCTTGGCCTTGATCTTTGGTTTCATTTGTTGCAGTAAAGCCTGTAAGCACAAAGCAAAGCTCTGGTGGCAGCGTTTGCTTAAGAAATGACCAGCTTCATTATCCAGAATGAGCGCCCCCGCCCAGCACCCACCCTCCCAAGGGCGAATGCCCACGCCCACGGCCCATCGATTCGTTCCTAACGCTGGGAAGGCGCTCGGAACACCTGGTATATTATTTTTAGAATGCAGGTCAGAGCAGGAAGATATTTGTGCTACTACTAAAAAAGACAAATCAATCAGATCAAATTCGAGGGAAAACTAAAATGTTCGTTATCTTTAATTTTTAGGTCCCTTAGATACTTGAGAACACTTTATAGTTTGCTTTGTTAAACACAATACATATATCATTTGATGTATTTTGTTTGGTGGCTTAAATAAAATTTATGTTCTATATTCCAACAAAAAATTAAAAATTCACCACTGGACTTTAAATGTAAATTTTAAGATACCTTACAGTGTTAAATATTAACTTTTTACCAATGTTTTTATAATATCATGGAAAATTAATATTACGGAAATGTAGGGAAACAAAGGAAATTTAGTTTTTCTGTAAGTAATGTTTTTAGTATGTTGAAGCAGATGTAGAAATCTCTCAATTGAGAAAATAAAGGAAAAAAGGAGAAAATGTATCAAAATTACCAAATCTTGCTACACAGAGCATTTTCTAAGAGGGTTCATTTTCTACATTATTCACAATTTCTGTTCTTCCTAAGCCTTCATTTTAAAGTTTCTGTATCCAAGAGAGCCTTGGCTGGGAAAATGCTTTCCTTTCAGCTCTTGGTTAATCTTTACTCGTTGTGATGGGAAAAGAAGTGGATTGCCACAAATTCTCTGCCGAGAGCACCTGTGGAATTCCCTGATTCAAATACAGAGCTGATGGAAGGAATTGCCCTCAAGGCCTCCCCAAGTTACGCGATGGAACCCAATGGACATACTCATCAGGAACTGTGGAAGTCCTTTCATTTTGGATAAGATGATAAAAGTTTTTATTTATTGAAAAGTCTTTGATTTATATTAAGCTTTTGTTAAGACTCTTCCATCTAATTTTTAAAACATTTTTTTAATTCATTTTTTTTTAAAAAATATTACATTAAAAAAAATGAGGTCCCATTCAACCCCACCGCCCCCACCCCCCACTCCCCCCACAGCAACACTCTCTCCCATCATCGTGACACATCCATTGCACCTGGTAAGTACATCTCTGGGCATCGCTGCACCCCATAGTCAATGGTCCACATCATAGCCCACACTCTCCCACGTTCCATCCAGTGGGCCCTGGGGGGATCTTCCATCTAATTTTGCTCTAAAACCATAGAGATCATTTTGATACATTAAAAATCACCCATTAATAAGTGTCAGACTTGTTTCCATGCCCTTCGTACTTCTCCCATTCCCAGGTCTTAGGGCGCCAGCTTCCAATTTCATTTCCCAGTGATTGGCTCTTGCCTGCTGGTCCTGAGCCCTCGAGGGAGCAGAGCAGTCTGCTTCTTTCATTTCACACCTGTAGTAAACGCTGACGCTTAGCGCTCTTCCACGTCCAGCCACTGAAAAGCAGGTTCCTTAAGGCGGGACCTAAGCTACCGCTTGCATTCCCGGGGCTGCAGCTCTCAATTGCCCCGTGGGGTGTTAAAGGGAGTTCTATGAAAAACAAAGCACCGCGACTGGCACTCTCACTCTTAAAGTTACAGCCCGTGGCTGTTTCGCTCTTACCCGGTGGCTGGCCTCTAAGCCGTGTTTGATAAAGCCCACCCAGTGCCAGGAGGCAGCTGAGGCAGGAACGGCTGCGGTGAGGACGAGCATCTAGGCGTGTCTGCAGAGATGGGAGACTCAGCACTGGACTGGGCTAGGAGAGTCACAGGGGGATCAGTTGCAGCACAGATTTACTTGTAGGGAGCGAGAGTCATATTTTGCTTTATTCTGCAATGTGTTCCGCTGTTAGATGCTTGGGGGCTCAGGCAATTAAGGCATGAGCGCCTGTTGGGACTTCATCAATAAACAGCCCTTAAGTTAGGATCATGGGCCAAGGACATTTGGGCGCCGTGCTTCTGATGGGCGTTCAGGGGAAGGAAACCCCGGAGCAAAGAAGATCTGCTGTGCCTTCCGTCACTGTGAAAAACAAAGGACTTCGTGAAGGAGTAACTCCTCCTGTTCTTTCAATTGTGAGTGCTCAGGTTATTTTCATGAGGATAGGGATAAGTTGATGATGTAGGTAGTTAGTTATATACACAAATCTTCCTAGATGTCATTGTTTGAGAGGAAAAAGATTTAGGGAACTCAGTTTCCAGACATTCAACACAAAGATACCTTGCATTTTTATCATCACACATTAAAATATATTTCACAAGTAGAATGTGGGCTTTACGATAGTAAATGACAAGGCAACATTCCTTTTTGCTTGATGTGACTGCCTTCTAGCCAAGAATTTGGCAACGAGGAGTTCTTTGTGTAGTGGGCTGATGAAATTACGTGGACATGTAATTGCATTTTTGTCCTTATTATGTGATTTGTAACCTAATAAGGGGAAAATACAAACGCCTGAGCCAACGACAGCTAGTGAGAGTGCCCTCAACCCACTGGAGTTGTGGATGAGGCCATGCATCCCCTACGTGGCCTCTCTTACCTACCAGCCACCCGGGGTCAAGTCAGAACCCAGTGACTGCCAAGCCCTCCGTGATCTCTCATCGCGTTAACTGTCAGACAAGTCTTGAACTTGGCAAGCCCTTTTACTTACTATAAATGTGTGGTAGTTATCAAAACAAACCATCACCTATTGAGAACCAGCTTGTCCCGCTCGAAAGTGAAACATCCTTCGTGCCTTTGCTGAGTTCACCTCCGCTGGAATGGAGCTCTTCGTTAATTTCTCTGCTATGCCAGGCGTGCGCTGACAACGGGCTGGTGTGGACTCTGTCTCTAGGGCAGCAGAGGTCAGAGGTGCAGCCTCTGGCCCTTGGCTCGTCCGTGGCAGGGCGACCACACCTGGTGGACTTTATCCCTGATTCTGGACTGGCCCTGGATGTGTCTCTGAGCGTCTTAGGAGGTGTGTTGTGAGTTGTGTTGTTTTTTCAAACAGATCAATTGTATTGATAAAATAAATTAATAAAGAGTAAATCCATCCAAAGTGTATGATCAAAGGTATTTGGTGGAATCCCATTATTTGTGCATTCGTCACTGCAATCATTCTTGGAGCACTTTCGATATTCCAACAACAATAATAATAAACATATCTCACCTGGGAGTTGTTCTTTTTTTTACACTTTTTAAATTAAAGTTAATAGATCACAAAGAACGTTACATTAAAAAACATAAAAAAACATAAAGAACATAAGAGGTTCCCATATACCCCACTCCTCACCCCTCCACCCTATCATTTTTGTAAATTGTAATTTTTTGAAGATATATACTTCATACACAAAACAATGCACATTAAAACCATAAGAGGTTCCCATATACCCCCCACTCCCCACTCCACTCCTCCCACACCCATAGCCTCCCCCATCATCGTGGCACCCTCATCGCACTCAGTGAACACATCTTGGAGCAATGCCGCACCACGTGGGTAATAGTTTACATCATAGTTAACACTCTCCCCCAGCCCATTCCACGGGTTATGGCAGGATATATGATGTCCAGCATCTGACCCTGCAATATCATTCAGGACAACTCCAAGTCCCAAAAATGCCCCGGGCAACCGCCACACCAGGGGATCAAGAGCGCCTGTGAGTTGTTCTAACGAGGCCTGCACAGCCGGCTGCTAGCACAGGCTGGGGCACGCCCTCGTCACGTGGGCACTCCCTCGTCACGGGTAGGGGCCTCCCGCCTCTTGGCCAGCAGGGGCAGCACCCGGGCCTCGGCTCTCCCGCCCGCCTGGGCTGGTCCCCTCCCTGCGTGCGGGTGCTGGGCAGGCGCCCTGCAGCGCGTTCCTGCTTTTCCTGTAACTTGCATTACCAAGTTGTCCTTTCTCAGTGGCGTTTCTACAGAAAAGGCTGACTCTGTGTGTGACTAGAGTGGACGGTCAAGCTGAATGCTTTAAAAAAATAAGGTCACTGCCGCGTACACGATAATTAAACCTCTACGCACAGCTCTGCCTGTAGGAGCTGGACGAGCAGGATTTGCATGCAGGACCTCATGCAGCAAGGGGGTTTCCTGAAACAAAGGCCCCAGTGCACTTTCCGTCAGGGACCAGCAGGGAGCTGGGAAGGAGATCCAGGAGGAAATGGGGAGGAATTCAAGGAAGCGGACAGCCCGCCGGCCCCCGCAGAGCTGCTTTGTCCCCGGGAGCTCTCCTGCCCCTGAACTCAGGCCTCGGGGCGTCCCTGACGCCCACTCCAGCACCTCTCGTGGTTCCCTCACACCCTCGGGGCCTAAGGCAGGAGGGGCTGGACATCCTCTACACCCACGAGCTCCGGGCCCTTCTCCCTGGGGTGGCCGGGGACCTCGCACTGGGTCTGCTGCAGCGAGACTCGGCTTGCCCCCTGGGGGTCTCCATGCCCCCTGCCGAGGTGTGCCCAGGTGCCGTGGCTCCACAGGTGACCGTCCTCACTGACCAACATGGTCCCCCTCTCAAAGCTGCTGGTTCAACTTACCCCTCTGTCCCCCAATTTCCCACTCAGCATTTCCAGCCTTCACGGATCCTCGTCCCAAAGGCTTCTCTCTTCTTTTTGCTAGAGCTAAATCCTACGCTGCTTTCCAGCCCTTGCCCGAGTCCCACCTCCTCAGGGGGCTCCTGGTCCAAGTACTACTCTGGTGACACATTTGACAGGTAGGTGCCTCCTCTCTGGTATGTTCTCAGTTTCTACCGCACTTGTTTCTATTAATAAAAACACATTGAAGAGACACCAATCCCACCTCCATTCCTGGGCCGCGCCAGTGGTTTCCTGCATCCGTGTGCCAAGGTCGGTGGTGGGCGCCTCCACCTGTGAGCAGCACTGGCGAGTTCGCCATCTGCGGGGATTTATAAACAGTAATAAAAGTCATTCAGTGGTGATGCCCCATGGCAGTGCTGGGTCCTCCCCCCCCAGAAGAGCTGCCCTTGGTTTGAAACGTGAACAACCGCTGCAGTGGCTTGACAATAACATCTATGCCAGATGCGAAGTGTTCGTTTTCATTTCCTATCCTTAATAAAATATCGATATTCTTAAAGAAGATTAATTTGGGAAACTCCCAGGGGTAAAATTGGCCTCTGGCACACGTTTGTTTCTCGAGTAGTTTGCTCACAATTTGGAGTTATTTGGGCTTATTTTGAGGACACACATTCCTCCTTTGAAATGGTTGATTTGGACATAGAATGATAGCAGAGATTCTAAGTACAAAGATTCTGTCATTCTAATGACCACTTAGAGCTGTTTGTGTTTAAAATTAAAAGAGGGAAACAGTGCAAATTATAAGATAGAATGTTTTGTTTGGTAAGTGCCACTTTTGGTTCGTATATGACATCTTTTACTAAATTTGCATAAACTTTAAAATTTAAGTGTATTCCTTTAAAAGTAATTGTTTTAAAACTAAACAATATTATCAAGAACATAATGATTACTACTGCTTATTATATAATTACGGCTGAAATAATTGTCTTATATAGAGAAGAAAGCATTAAAAAACTGCTCCAGATGTCAGATGTGCCTGGTAGGTCACTGGTTTCAGCAATAGTCTTTCTCTCCTCTCTACAAGTCATCTTAAACAATTCTGGTTAGGTTGATGTAAAAATATGCCAAGACCATGAGCATTTCATGGAGTGATTTGAACTTCTGATCCTGGGCAAGATGAAATAAGAGGGGTTAGAGTTACCCCAATACCTGTCGTCCCCCTGAAGCAGCTAAAGCACTGGACAAAGGCTTCCAACACACTAGACAACGATGGGAGTGACTCCTGAGAAGGGCAGCATGTGAGCCCTGCCAGGGGCCTCACCCAACAGTTTTCTGGCCCCCACGCAGGGTGACCCCATGTAGCCTCTGTGGGGTGAAGAGACGTTGCTGGGAGTTCCAGGGGCCAAGCCAGAGAGGTCACAGGGCAGAGTGCAGGCAGGGCGGGAGCTGCAGGGAGAGGCAAACCAGACAAGTGCCTGCCTGGGAGAAAACTACCCTAAAGGATTGGAGCAGGGGCTCTCTACAAGGGGTGCACGAGCTTGAACTGAAGTTCAAAAAAACATTATTCTTGGGAAGACGTGTTGTTGCAGTTGTGATCTCTTTGTTAAATAATACACAGTATAGTGTGGACTTCATAAGGGGTCTGTGGTTTTCACCTGACTGGCAAAGGGGTCTGTGGAACAAAAAAGGGTAAGACCCCAGAATTAGAGGGAGCGATGCTCAGAGATTACAGAGATGTGGGAATACTGCCCATCCCTGCCAGCCACGGTGCAAAACTGCACACTTTCTAGGGACTGAGCAGAACAGTCAGAAGGGTTTTGCTTCATTAGTGAAGCAAATGTAGCCGTCGACTCTATTCCCACCACAAAAACTCAGAGGCAAGACTCAAGATCACTGTTTCCAAGTAACTTAACTGCACACCATAATAAAGTTCAAGCCTATTTATAGGGCTAAAAATATCCAGTACCCCAAAACGTAAAATTTGTAATGTCGTCAATCCAAACAATGATTAACAGGTATGTAAAGAAATAGGAAGTGGAAGGGGGGCACAAATATTTGAAGAAATAATGCCTGAAAGTTTTCCAAATTTGATGAAAATTATAAACTCAAAAATGGAAGAAATTTAACATACTCCAAGTACAAGAAACATGAAGAGAACAAAACCAGGGAGCATCACAATCAAGTTGTTGAAAACCATTGATAAAGAGAAAATCTTGAAAGCAGCCAGAGAAAAAAGACATATGATATACACAGGAACAAAGATAAGGATGGGAGCACATTTCCTGCAGGAACAATGCAAGTGAGGAGACAGTGAAACAACATTTTTTAAATGCTGAAAGGAAAAAAATCTATCACATGAGAATTCTTTACCCAGTGAACGTATCTTTCAAAAATGAAGGCAAATAAAGACTTTTCTAGACATACAAAAGCTGAAAGAATTTATCATCAGTAGACTTACACAATAAAAAATGTTAACGGAGTTCCTTCAGGAAGAAAAATGATACTAGATGTAAATCTTTATCTGTGCAAAGGAAGGAGGATGCAAATGGAAACTAGGAGAGTAAATATAAAATGATTTTTATTACTTAAATTTATTTAAAAGGCAATGGGATGCATAAAACAAAATTAAAATAAAATAATTTGGAGGTATAACATATGTGGAAGTAAAACATTAAATCAATAACACAAATGCTAGGAAAAGAGAAACAGAAGCATGCAATTGTGATGCTCCTAGGCTATAAGAGAATTGGTAGAATATCTTTTGAAGATAGACTAAAAAGTTGAAGATGTATAATATAAACTCTAAAGTAACTCCTAAAAAAGGCAAAAAGGAATAATAATAAGTAAACAAAGGAGATAAAATGGAATCATAAAATGTATTCAGTCCAATAGAAGGTGGAGAAAAAGAACAAAGGAGATGAACAACAAATGAGACAAACTGAAAGCAAGTATCAAGATGGACTTAAAAACAATCATAGCAGTGGTCTCATTAAATGTCTGATTGAAAGACAGATTGTCGGACTGGGTCACAAGCAATACCGAACCACAAGAAATTCACTTTAAATACAAAGACACAGGTAGATTAAAAATCAAAGAATGGCAAAAGGCATATCATGATAATACTAACCAACGTAAGGTTGAAGTAGTTATATAAATATCAAAGTAGGGAAATGGATGCGGCTCAACCAATTGGGCTCCCGTCTACCGTATAGGAGGTCCAGGGTTTGATGCCCAGGGCCTCCTGGTGAGCACAAGCTGGCTCACGTGGAGTGCCAGCCCACATGGGAACGTGGCCACGCACAGGAGGGCTGCCCTGCATGGGAATGCCACCCTGCGTGGGAAAGCCACCCCGCGCAGGAGTGCTGGCCAATGTGGAGAGCTGGTGCAGCAAGACGATGCAACAAGAGACACAAGGGAGAGAAAATAAGAAATGCAACAGAACTGGGAGCCGAGGTGGTGCAAGAGAGTAATCACCTCTCTCCCACTCCAGAAGGTCCCAGGATTGGTTCCCAGAGCTACCTAATGAGAATACAAGCAGACACAGAAGAACATACAGTGAATGGACACAGTGAATGGAATGGGGGTGGGGTAGGGGGAGAAATAAATAAAAAATAAATCTTTAAAAAAAATCAAAGTATATTCCAGAGCAAAAAGTATTAAAAGGGATGAATGATGAAGGGGTCAATTAATCAGTTGGGCTTACCTATATAAATATTTATGAACTTCAAAATAGAGCTTTAAATACATGAAACAAAAACTGAAGGAACTACAAAATTATAGTCACCCCCTTTTTAGCAATCAATAGAATACTTTGACAGAATATCAGTAAAGCACAGAAGAAAAGAACAGCACTGTCAACCACCTGACCTGACTGACCTACAGTTACAGTTTTAGACCTTCCTGGCTAATAACAGCAAAAGACACTTTCTTTTCAAGTGCACCTGGAACATTTGCCCAGGTAGACCTTATTATGGACTAGCATTTATTATATAAAATCAGTGTCAATTTAAAAGAATTTAAATAATAAAAAGTATGCATTGTAACTACAATTAAATTTTTGTCACAATCAATAACAAAATAATGCCTGGAGTATCTCCACATGTTTTGGAATAAATAACATACTTCTGAATAACACATGGATCAGAGAAAAAATTTTAAATGGAAATTTGAATGTATTTAAAACTGAGTGAAAATGAAAACACAACGTGTCACAATTTGTGAGACATATCTAGAGCAGTACTTAGAGGAAAATTTATAGCACTAAATGCCTATGTTAGAAAAGAAGAAATGTGTCAAATCAATTACCCCAGCTTTACCATAGGAAATTAGAAAAATAAGAGTAAATGTAACTCTAAGAGGAGAAAGGAAATAAGAAACACCAGAACAGAAATACATAAATAAGAAAAAGCAGGAAAAACATTAGAGAAAAACAATGGAACTCAATACTGGTTGAGAATATCAATTATATTAATAAGCTTCTGATGAGATTGATTTTGGAATCAGAAGTGAGAAAATGGCTTTGAAACAGATTCTACAGATATTAAAATGAAAATAAGGGAATATTATGAAAAAAATGTATCCCAGTAAATTAAAAAACTTAACTGCCACATGAATGGACCAAAGATTTAAGTCTCTGGGACATATATTTAACAAGTATTGTTCTAATTATAGGTTCAAGTAAAAGGGCAGAAGAGCCAGGTGTAGGGAAATTATAAGTCAGTCTAAGTCTGTTACACTGGGGAGCATAAATTCCAAAATAAGGACCATTGACACGGTGCCAAATTCCTGAGCTGTCTGCCCTGCTTATAGTGTCTGGATGTCTCTAGAACCCTCAGGAACCCTGCTGTTTGAGGCAGTGCTTACTGTGGCAGTCAATGAGATCCTGTTGAGACATGCATAAGCGTAACCTCTGCAATGACCTACCAACTCACTTTGAAATCTCTTAGCCATGAAAACTCATTGTACTTAGTATTTCCCCCTTTTGGTCAAGGTCTTTTTGCATTGCTAGTTAGCATTTGGTAATAATCCCCTGGTGCCAGGGAGGCTCATCCCTGGGAGTCATGTCTTAAATCTATAGTCTTTTCATGTGCTGTTAAGCCTTGAATCTCAACAGGGTTGCAATACCTACCTCCAGTTCATTGGTCTCACACAGGACAACTAACAAGGACATGATGATGAACAATGCTCATCCCAAGAAACAGAGAGTGTCTGCAACTGCAAGCAAGATAGTCCCATCCATCTACCCCATGGGGCCTAAGGCCCCTCTCAACTCAAAAAATAGAAACAGAGTGGGCATCACCATCCCCAAATCCTCAAGATTGTGGAACGAACAATGGACTAAAGTAAACTTGTTTTTATTCTGTTGTAGACATATTATATGAGCAATGGAGAAATTTTATCGTTGATATAAAGGCAGTGGTCACCAGAGTTTCTGAGGGGAGGGAGAGGGAAGTGTAGGTATAATATGGGGACATTTTTTGGAGATTGGAATTGTCCTGCCTGATGTTGCAATGAAGGATACAGGCCATTATATATTTTGTCATAACCAACAAAATTGTGCAGAATGGGGTGTAAACTATAATGTAAGTAACAGTCTAGGATTAGTAGCAATGCTTCAATATATGTTCATCAATTGTAACAACTGTACCACACTAATGAGGGATATTGTTAACGTGGAAAAGTAGGGGAGGGAGAGGGGAAGGAGCATATGGGAATCCCCTGTATTTTTGATATAACATTTATGTAATCTAAAGCTTCTTTAAAAATTAAAGTTAAAAACAAACCATCGACCAAAAAATTAAAAAATAAAAAAAAGAGATAAAATGGACATATTTCCCAGAAGACAGAAACTACCAAACCTCATTCAAGAAAGAGTACATAACCTGAATAGCCTTATAGCTGTTAAATAAATTCAGTGTGCAGTTAAAAGCATTCCCACAAAACAAAGCCCAGGCCCAGCTGGTTTCACTGCTGAGTGTTGCCAAGCATTTAAGGGAGTAAAACTTCCAGCTAAAATTGCACCAAGTGATAAAAACTGAGTTTCCCTAGTAAGCATCAGGATGTGGCAAAGATGTCCACTGCCAGCGCTTCTGTTCAACTGGAGGTTCCAGTGCAACAGAGCAAGAAATCTAATACAAGCCACCTGGATTGGAAAGGAAGTAAAACTGTCTTTGTTTTCCAACAACGTGTTTATCTATATAGATAATCCCATGGATTCGACAAAACAGCTCCTAGAATCAAGAAGTGAGTTTAGTAAGGTTGCAGGACTTTACAAGAGCAATATATAAAAAATCAATTGTGTTTTTATGTACTGACAATGAACAATTAGAAATTAAAATTTAAAAACTCTCTTTACTATGACATAAAAATATGAAATATTTAGGGATAAGTCTGATAAAAAAGATACGCAAGACCTTTGCAGTGAAAATTGCAAAATTTTGTTGAGAATGAAGTAGTCCTAAATAAATGGAGAGATATAACATTGGGAATAGATCTGGAGATTGATTATTGAGAAGATGTCAGTTCTCACCAGATGGATAGGTAAATTCAGTACAATACCAATCAAATTTTTTTTTTGCCAAAGAAAATCTCTAGGATTTATGTGCAATGGCAGAATATTTAGGATAATCAAACTGATTTTGAGGCAGAAGACTAAATCCGGAGGACTTTCAAATCCTGATTTGAGGACTTAAATGTGTCATGGCTGCTTGAAAATAATTTCTAGGCTCTGTTAAGAACTTTGTTTTCTGTGTATCTATTAGGTTAGGCTTGTCAGTTATGAATTTGAATCCTCCTGCTTTTTGTGTGTTCTGTCAATTTGTTAATGTTCCTTAATAATTATGGATATGTTCATTTCTCCTTGCATTTATAACAGTTTTGGCTATGTATATTTCCAAGCTTTGTTTTAAGGGACTAGAAATCCATGACTCATATCTTCTTCAATGGTTATATTTTTTATCACTATAAAATGTTCACCTTTTCCCCATGCTGTGTTTTACCTTAATTTCACTTTATGTGGCCCCTCTGTTTTTCTTATTTGCATTTGGCACATATATGCCCATCTTTTTAACTTGCAATTTTATTTTGTCATTTTGTTTATATGTGTTTCTTATAGACCATGTACAAGGAGATTTTGTGATTTAAACCTAGGAGATTATTTTAGTAGAATTCAATCCAGATGATCATTTTGTTTAACATGTTCTTCAATTTTATTGTATGCTTATCTTCAGCATCTCGATTTGTGGTGGATTCTCGGTGCTGGAAGACAGGTTTCTGCATCTCTCTCCAGACATGGTGCGGTTACAGAGGACAGTCTCACTCCCAGGGACCTGGCAGCTGCCGCCCCAGGGCTGTCAGGTGTTCTCCGAGTCCTGACTGCCGATCAGCATCGTCCCACCCGGGCTCCGTCGCCTCCTTACACAGCTCTCTCTGAACAGACTTAATTGGGAGGCTGCGGCCCAGGTGCTGAGGTGGTCTTTGACTTGTCTTCTCATTATTCCAGAGAATGGAATACCAGGATCTGGGAAGCCAGCGGGAGGCAATTTCTGTAGTTGCAAAGTCATTCCAGAAAATGTCCATTCCAGCTTGGAAACCCAATGAAGTTCTTCTGAGGAGTCCTAGTGGCAAGGCTGTTGCAAAAGCAAAAGATTTTGCTTCCACTTGAAATACACATCCCAAGACCCATGGGGAGCGGAATTCAGGAAGGGTGGGCTATGACACAATCAGAGCGTTCGTTTGTGGCTGCAAGGCTCATTGGACCCATTTTTCACTTGATGTCTGGAACCTGAGTACACTTTTGATCTCCAACTGGAGGACATTTGAAGTCCATACCTTATGCAGAGCTTAAATGTCTTGGATAAGAAAATAATTTCCTAACTTTAAATAAATGCATTGTGTTTTGGAAATTGGTTTTAATCATTTAAATCGTGACAGGAAGCTATTTTACTGCCATAGAGCTACCATGGGGGACTTTGGAAGGGGCTTTCAGCCCGTTACATCACTTGTACTGTCATTATTATCTAGGATATGGGAGCCTGCACACACACCCAGATGGGCTCAGGACCCCACGCTAGATAAATGGAACTGTTTAGGGCAGTATTCAGAAATCATCCATGCAACTACAAATTTCCAAGAGCCACTGTGGCTGGTTGAAGGCCCCATGATTTTCCTTGAAGGGCTTGTCAAGTGGCTCTAAGAACGTCTGTAGCCCTTTCCACTCGCTCTTCTCTAACAAACGTCCCCATGGAAGACGTTGCAGTTAGAGGTACGGATGCTATTGACTCTCCTCGCGTCCCAGGGCTGGAGAGCATGGGCTCGCCAGCGAGGAGGTGGAGGCTCACGTCTCACACACGAGGGGAAGGATACACGGCAGAGCTCCCTTGCGGGCAGTGCAGTCGGCTCTCTGACCAGCCAGCTGGGTTGGCTCAGCGTCCATCTCTTCCGAAACAGGCCCAAAGCCTTTGGTCTCTTGGGAGGAACTCTGTTTCCAGCCTTGGCCGCCCTCAGGCTTTCCCAGGCCCTGGGACATCACTCCACTCTGTACCCCAGCGGGTCTGAGCCCTCAGGAAGCCCGGCCAGGAGGGGCTGCTGGGAGAACCAAGGCCAGAGAACAGTTTGACGGCTGCAGCCCTGCTCCAGCAGCGCACGTGTGTGCATGCATGCACACGCTGTCCCAGGTGAGCAGCCCTGGGGAGCGAGCGGGGCGTGGGGCCTCTCTCACACGCAGATCAGGGACCCAGCTGGAGTCCTGTCCCTAAACTCCAGGGGAGGGTCCCCGGGGTTGCAGTCAAGCACTACACCCCCATGACCTGCCCAAGTCCATCAAACAATCGGCGGAGGGGAACGAGAGCGTTCAAAGGACACCATCGCTGGACAGAGCCTACCCTTTAGACGATGAATCAGACCCAGGGAATATGTGCGGGCTGGCGTGTCCTGGAGTAAGACGTGGCGCCTTGTCCATCACGGTCCTCTGGCCGTGAAGGACGGGAAGGACTTGGGGCTCAGACCCTTTGGAGTGGGGGTCCGCTCGCAGCCCACACTTTCTGTCGCCCTTTGACCCAGCCACCGGTGCAGGCCGCCGTGAACGGAGGGACACCAGAGCCACAGCCTCCACAACGGCGCGTGCCGCTCAGCAGGACATGCCGCCCAGGAACAAAGGAAACTTTGCTTGATTTTCAGGAAAAAACAGTCCACCGGGGGAGAAATAGGGACTTATGTAGTTGACAATATAAGTTCTAAAAATGCAATTTCCGGATTAATAACGAAGGCGCTGTTCTAGCTCGCCTGGCCCTTTAGGACGTGAGCTTTTGACCCACAGAGCATATTGTGCCCCGTGGCGCTCGGCTGAATCGCGACTTACCTGTCCCCCCTTTTTAATGTGTGATGTCTATTAAAACGAGTCACTGCTTGTACCAGGGCCCCTCATAGAAATGAGAAGCGCGCCTCGGTGGACTGGCTCCTGGTTAAATATTAAAGCTTGTAACCTTAATATTTGTGTGTCTCTATATTGCATTATAGTAAAGAAAACTTCACGGAAGTATTGATTCTTGGATGAAACCGTCAAGATTCAAGCAACTGGAGCAGATAAAGATTTTACATCTAGACACAAACAAAATAAGATGTATCAGCCACACATTACATACAGATGTATGCAGAGTGCCTATGCTCTACGTAATTATTCACAACCTAGAAGTCCAGGTATGGTTTTAGAATTTATTTCACCATATGTCATCATACTCTTCCACCTCTGGGAAAAGTGAGAAGAAAGAAAATGTGGATTTACATTTAAAGCAGAGGTTCCTCATCTCCCTGCATTGCCATTCTGGTCAAGAAGTCAAATTTCTTCAGGAAGTGATCCACCTCTCAAAGGAAACAATAAACTATAATAATATGAGTAAGTAAAGGTGAAAGAACTACACAAGAAAGAGTGTGTTTCTTCAATTCATCCATTTTCCCCTGGTGGTTGGAAAAGGAGGATATGTACTATATTTTATGGGTTAAAATTAGATGCACCCCAGGCAAAAAAAAAAAAATGATTTAGGATAGATCTAAGCCCTGTCTCAATCAGAAGCAGAGTGGGCATCACTGTCCCTAAATCCTCAAGATTGATGAACATTAGACCAAAGTAGACTTACTATTATTCTATTATTACTCTATTATAGACTTATGATTACTCTACCAATGGAAGAACTTGTGTCACTGGCATAAAGGCAGTGGCCACCAGACGTTCTGAGGGGAGGGAGAGGAAAGAATATAGGGGCATTTTGGGGACATCAGAATTGTCCTGCATGACATCGCAGTGATGGATACAGGCCGTTATGAATTTTTTCAAAACCTATAAAATTGTGCAGAGCAAAGGGCAAACTATAATGTACACTATAGTTTACACGATATATTTACCAACCATGGCTGGTAGCAACGCTTCAATACATGTTCATCAATTGTAGTAAATGTACCACACTAATGAAAGATGTTAATATGAGAAAGAGTGTGTGTGTGGGGAGGACATATGGGAATCTCCTACATTTTTAATGTAACATTTATGCAATCTAAAACTTCCTTAACAATAATTTTAAAAATTAAATAAAATGATTTAGGAAAATAGGAACCCAACTGCTAGAAGGACAGTAAATATAGTATGTGAGTTAAATGAGTGGACTGTTAAAATCCAAAATCCAAGAATAGTTTTTGCAAATTTCTGTATTATTGAGGAAACAAAAATTGAGTCCTTATTAAGAAAAAGAAAAAAATACAAAAAAATGTCCATCCTGGGGACGTGAAAGTGGCAAAAGGGATAAGGCCTCCACCTACCATACAGGAGGGCCCAGCTTCATTTCCTGGGACTTTCTGGTGAAAAAGAAGAAGAGAAAGTGTGCCTGCATGGTGAGCCAGTGCCCGCACAAGTGAGTCATGCAGCAAGACGATGATGCAACAAAAGAGACGAAGGGGAGAATCAAGGTGAAGTGCAGCAGAGACCAGGAGCTAAGGTGGCACAATTGACAGGGAACCTCTCTCCATATTGGAGATCCCCAGGATCGAATCCCTCTGAATCCTAGAGGAGAAAGATGAGAAGAGAAGACAAAAAAAAAAAAAGGAAAAAGAGAGAGAGAGGGAGGAATAGATACAGAAGATCACCCAGCAAATGGACCCAAAAAATTACCCCCCAGCAGAGTGAGGGAGGGGAAAAAATAATAAATCTTAAAAAAAAAAGTCCATCCTGATTACTGTCATTTATTTTAATGAATGAGGTAGGTATTTGAACATATCGCCCCATATTTCCTCTTGGTTCTTGGCCAGGTATATCTCACAAATTAGTAAATGGCATTTCTTTGGAAATGCATACATCATGAATTAAACCTAATTCCCTTTAGAGGAGATGTTTAAACGATTCTGAGTTTTATGGTGAACTGGAGCAAACCTTCCCAACGTGCCACACCCTAGGAAGGCCATTGCAGCCAGGATCCCGTTTCCACTGCACTGGTGCTGTGTGTGTGGGCGGGTGCGGGGGCCGGGGTGGGGGCTGGGATGTCCGAGAACTGCTGGGGCATGAAAGAGTGAGGCGATGGTCATGCACAGCTGCACTTCACTTCCCGCACCGCGTTTGGGAGCTGTCCACTCTCTTGGTTGAGGTTTTTCATCTTAAGAATGTTGTTATTTTCAAGTTTGTCACAGACCCAGCCCTGCAAACTTAAAATGGAGGAAGTCCAGTTCCACAACGGCACTTCTGTAGCCAGGGCAAAAGTCATGGGTGATGATATTGGGTGGTGGTCATGGTCAACGTTAGAGGCAAAGGTCATGGGTGATGGCCATGGTGAGTGTCCTGAGTGAAGGCAGTGGGCACGGGCGATGGCCGTGGGTGATGAGCGTGGGTGAGGACTGAGGGCAGTGAAAAGGGAGACGGTCGCTGACACTGGCCGTAGATGAGTGTCACAGGTGACCGGCACGGCCGATGTGGGTGAAGGCAGTGGCTGGCCATGGGCAGAGGTCATGACGATGCCTTCAAGGACATGTATGTTTTGGAGAAGCAAGCAGCCCAATTGCCTGGCTCTTGCAACAGAACTTGGGCCCCTCCAGGAGTGACCCAGTGGTACAAACATCTCGGAGTAAATATTGAGGAAGGATTGTGAAGCCACATGACTCGAGGGAGCTCTTCCTAACGCAGGGACAAGAATCAGCATGCCAGCAAAGAGAACCACGGGGACAGCACCATTTCACAAGGAGTTAGATCTCGAAGGGGATGGAGCATGTTGGCTTGCAGTGGAATGCAGGGAAACAGCTGAAGATACATTCTGGAAGAAGGTAAGGGAAATGCAAGACATACTCACCACTCTGACTGAAACAGAATACAGAAATCTGACTCAAAACTTGCAGGAGAGAACGACAGTTGGGAAACTATTAAAGTGAAATGCCCAGTGTTCATCCAGAGGAAGAGGGTAGAAGAGAGGTTGATATATAAGAGCGGGAAATGGCAGACTGGTCTCCTTTTCATTGCCAACTGTGGTAATCCATTGAGTAGAAAAAGCATGCATTTTGAACTATCTTCATCTTCCTAGGCAGCTACCCCAAAGTAATCAAATAAAGTCAGTATCTTGAAACATAAAGCTGCCTTAGCATGACATTTTCTTTGTAAACACAAAATCTGACAATTAATTCAGGTCCCACATGTAACACACAGGGGCTGTTCCCACTTATATCCCCTCCTGTAGGAACCTTCAGAGTCTGTCCACAGCTGCCTGGCCTTCAGGAGCAGGCTGATGAAAATTACACTCGAGGTATTTTAATTAGTGTGAGATATTTTGGTGAAGGGTTTCACCAATGAGTAAAACAGTAACGCATTTTCTGTGGTTTTCAAAGCATATTTTATCTATATTTTCCTCTCCAAATTCTGGAACTTACGAAGTTTTAACTTAATGTTGGGATCTTTTGAGTTATGTACATGTAAACACCTTCTTCATTTCCAATGGCTTGTTTTTCGGGGTTTTTTTTTTTTTTTTTTTTTTACAGTGTTGCACAATAGTAAAACAGATAAGCAGGTTTTGCCGAAACTCCTCAGACTAACTCATCTTTGTGGTGAGGTAATTTTGGAAGGTTTCGATCTCAAGCGTATGCTCTGAAAACGAGGCGAGGGTGAGGCGGGGGCAGCGGCTGTGCTGCTTGGTGCTCTGTCCCGCACTCCTCCCGAGAGGCGCTAAGCAGGCTAATTTCACAGCTGACGTGTTTTCCACTGACCTGAAAGGGAAGTGGAGGGAACAAACCCAGACTTGGTAGAGCAGAGAAGTTCAAATGGATTTTGATAAAGTGATGTGCACAAATCATGACATGAAGGCTGCTGGGCGGAAACTAGAAACCCTCTATAAATTTTGAGCCTCGAAAGCTAAATTTGGAAAGGCAGAAATAAAATCAAAAGAGATATACAGTTAAAACAGATTTTTTCTCTAACACAGTATTTTTATTTATATTTAAGTTGTTGTAAATCATATATCTGATAAAGGCTTAATATCCAGAATGTATAAAGAACTGCTACAACTCAATAATAAAAAGACAAGTGACTAAAGTTGAAATGGACAAAGGACTTGAATAGATATTTCTCCAAAGAAGATTTATAAAAGATCAGTAAGTGTATGAAAAGGTGCTCAACATCATTAGAATAAAGGGAAATGCAAATCGAAACCACATTGTGATACCACTGCCCACCCCTAGGCAGCTGTTATTGAAAAAATAGAAAATAAGTGTTGGTGAAGATGTAGAGAAGAGGAACCTTGCACACTGCTAGTGGGAACATAAAATGGTGCTGACAACTTGGGAAACACTTGGGCATTTCCTCAGGAAGTTGAACATAGAGGTACGATACGTAGCAGTTTGGTATTATTTTTGAATTCCAAAAACAGGTATTGGATTATGTTTGTAAATTGGCCTTTTCCTCTGGGTACTTTAGATTGTATTTGGCTTCAGAGGTTTCACTCTTACTTGATTAAATTATGATTAAGGCTTTGATTGGGTCACATCAGTAGGATGTTGGGAGAAAACGACAAGGCAGGTGAGTTGGTTGGAGTCTTGATCTTGGAGTTTTGAGCTGGAGGACCAGGAAGAAAATACACAGAGAAGCAGACAGGTGAGGAAAGAGAGCAGTTTCCATTAGACATGGCAGAGGCCCTAAGAAGAGAGACGAGCTGTTTGCCTGATAGTCCAGAGTTGACCTTGTGGAGAGAACAGAGCAGCTGAGGCAAGGGAGCAATGAGCCCCAGGAGAGATATGAGACTTATCCCAGCCTACAGCTGATAGTGGAAGAAGCTGGGACCACAGAGCCTTTTTTTTTTTTTTTTTTTAAATATTTATTTATTTATTTTTTTAAATTACATTAAAAAAAATATATGAGGTCCCATTCAACCCCACCGCCCCCGCCCCCCACTCCCCCCACAGCAACACTCTCTCCCATCATCGTGATACATCCATTGCACCTGGTAAGTTCATCTCTGAGCATCACTGCACCCCATAGTCAATGGTCCACATCATAGCCCAGACTCTCTCACGTTCCATCCAGTGGGTCCTGGGGGGATCTACAGTGTCCCGTAATTGTCCGTGAAGCACTACCCAGGACAACTCCACGTCCCGAAAATGCCTCCACATCTCATCTCTTCCTCCCGTTCCCCACACCCAGCAGCCCCCATGGCTACCGTTCCCACACCCATTCCACATTTTCTCTGTGGACATTGAATTGGTTGTGTCCATTGCACACCTATGTCAAGTGAGGGCTTAGATTGCACATGGGTACTGGATGCACTCTTCCCGCTTCTAGTTGTAGACACTCTAGGCTCCATGTTGTGGTGGTTGACCTTCTTCAACTCCATGTTAGCTGAGTGGAGTAAGTCCAATAAGTCAAAGTGTAGGAGCTGAAGTCTGTTGAGGCTCTGGGCCTGGGTGTCATATTATCAGTCCAGAGATTCAAATCCCCTACATATATCTTAAACCCAGCACCAACTACAATTCCAATAAAGTAGCATGCAAGTCTTGTGAAAAGAGATCCCCTCTGAGTCCATTTCCATCACGCAGAAACACCAGCTCCAAAGAAGGGCCATCTGTCATGGCAGTGAACCCCTTCTGCCATGACCACAGAACCCGTGGGTCTCTTTATCCCTCAAAAGAACCAATACCTGGGGTTGTATCTACCTTATCTGTCTCTTAGACTCTGTTCAGTTGTACATAGGGGTATTCCTTCTGACAACCTCCAGACTCTTTTTTAGAGACTCACAGCCTTATAATCTCATTTCTCCTTTCCATTTCCCCCTTACATTAGGTCAAACCGCTTCCCGAAGTCATGTTATTATATGTAGATAGGTATATTCTGCTGTTCCGCATTGAATCTTTAATTCAAGGTCATTTTCTAGTTGCTTCTTCAGCTGGTATGTGGTAGTGATCCCTCGGTGCCAGGGAGGCTCATCCCCGGGTGTCGTGTCCCACGCTGGGGGGAATGCATCACATCTACATGCTGAGTTTGGCTGTGAGAGTGGCCACATTTGAGTAACATGAAGGCTGTCAGGAGGAAACCCCCAGGCACAATGCTACTCTAGGCCTTGTTCTTATTGCAGGTGCATAGGCTCAAAAGTGTAGCCATTAGTATCAAGAGCCCACTGTTGGGCCCTCCTTCCTTCCTGGTTCTTGCCGTTGCACCTGGAGGATTGCTGCTGCTCTCCCAGGGCCCACAACAGTGACCCCCGGCCAGGAGCCCAGTACCCCCCCCAGCTGTTGTTTTTAATTGTTTCCACTATGAGTATATATAGACATTACCATATACCCTGGGCATATGCCCTGTATAACTCCCTGTCAACCATATATATCCTGTCAATAACATCCCATATCAGTATTCCTCCGCTGCCATTGTTGAACCACTCTGTGATCCAAAACTTCCCGTAAAGTGAATCCCAACATAATGTCAGCTTCAGAAGAGTCTTAGATCACCAAAATTCATATATACAATATACAGTATTTCCCCAGATCCACCATAAAACCTTTTCCCTTCCACAGCAATAATCTTTTAACTTATTCATATCATATTTCCTGAAACTGATGTACAGATTCCGAAACTATAGTTTTCAAACAAAGTAACATTTGTGCTTACTATGTGGTCCATACTTTAGGTTGTACAGTTTTCTAAATTTTTTAGTTATCCTATGTTTTGTCTTATGGTTTTCATTATTAGTCTGTCGTCCCCTATATGTTTTTGGTGTAATATTAGCTGTTTTATATTCATCCTCGTGTACTCTCACATAACTCCTCTTTTGCCCCCTTATTTACCTTTGTTCCATCCATTGCACGTCCATTTTCCCCTCCCCTTAGGGCCCACAACACCTGCCAATCTAATGCCCTGGGAGCCGTCCTTTCTCACGAGAGATACAGTTCTCTCTATTCGACGGCATTAGTCTTCCCCAGGATATGGGTCCACCCCACCCAATGGTAGAACCCACCTTGGCAAAATGAGCCTTCAGCTATTCCCTCCGAGTCCTCCCGCATCAGACCATACCCCCTGAGCGTCCTAACCAGGTAACCCTCCTACTTATACTTTGATACGTTTTACTCAACATTTAGTTCTCAATGAACTTCTGGCACTCTCCCATGTTTGTATGTTGCCCCTCCCTCCCACCTATTTCTTGGACCATATTACCCCTCTTCCCATCCCCAGCCCCCCTCAAACCCAGAAAACCCCACCCGAAGGTAGCCCCTTGCCCCCATTTTGTCCCTTCTTTGTGCTCATACTTACCCCCAGCTCATCACAGATTCCACCCCTACAGACATTAACTCACATCCTTCCTCCACCCCCCGATTACCAGTAAGCCACTTTTCCAGACTCTAGCTCTCTGAGGCAGTTAACTTATTTCATATCATTGAGGTCATATAGTATTTGTCCTTCAATGCCTGGGTTGCTTCACTCAACATAAGATTCTCAAGGTTCATCCATGTTATCATGTGCGATTGTAGTGTATTGGTTCTTACAGCTGAGTAGTATTCCATTGTGTGTATATACCACATTTTATTGATCCACTCATCTGTTGATGGACTTTTGGATTGATTCCAACTTTTGGCGATGGTGAACAATGCTGCTATGAACATTGGTGTACATATATCGGTTTGTGTCCTTGTTTTCAGATCTGATGGGTATATACCCAGCAGTGGTATTGCTGGGTCATATGGCAAATCTATGGATAATTTTTTGAGAAACTGCCAAACTGACCTCCAGAATGGTTGGATCCTTCTCCATTCCCACCAGCAATGGATGAGTGTTCCCCTTTCTTCACATCCTCTCCAGCATTTGTATTCTACTGTTTTTTTCATGGCTGCCAATCTTATGGGAGTAAGATGGTATCTCATTGTAGTTTTGATTTGCATTTCCCTGATAGCTAGGGATTTGGAGCATTTTTTCATGTGCTTTTTAGCCATTTGTATTTCTTCTTTGGAGAAGTGTCTGTTTAAATCTTTTTCCCATTTTTTAAATGGGTTGTTTATCTTTTTGTTTTCGAGATCTATGAGTTCTTTATATATGCAAGTTATAAGTCTCTTATCAGATATATGGTTGCCAAATATTTTCTCCCATTGTGTGGGTTCCCTTTTTACTTTCTTGACAAACTCCTTTGAGGTGCAGAAGGCTTTAATTTTGAGGTAGTCCCATTTATCTATTTGTTCTTTTGCTGCTCGTGCTTTTGGTGTGATATTCATGAAGCCATTTCCTATTACAAGGTCCTGTAGATGTTTCCCTACACTGCTTTCTAAGGTCTTTATGGTCTTGGTTCTTATATTTAGGTCTTTGATCCATCTTGAGTTGATCTTTGTATAAGGTGTGAGATGGTAATCCTCTTTCATTCTTCTACATATGGCTATCCAGTTCTCCAGGCACCATTTGTTGAATAGGCCATTCTCTCCCAGTTGAGAGGGTTTGGTGGCTTTATCGAATATTATATGGCTATATACATGAGGTTCTATATCAGAACTTTCAATTCGATTCCATTGGTCTGTGTGTCTCTCCTTATTCCAGTACCATGCTGTTTTCACTACTGTAGCTTTGTAGTATGTTTTGAAGTCAGGAAGTGTGATTCTTCCTATTTCGTTTTTCTTTTTCAATATGTCTTTGGCTATTCGGGGCCTCTTTTTATTCCAAATAAATTTCATAGTTAGTTTTTCTAGTTCCTTAAAGAAGGCTGTGTTGATTTTTATTGGGATTGCATTGAATGTGTAGATCAGTTTTGGTAGGATAGACATCTTAATAATATTCAGTCTTCCTATCCATGAACAGGGAATATTCTTCCATTTATTTAGGTCTTCTTTGATTTCCTTGAACAATCTTGTATAGTTCTCGATGTATAAGTTTTTTACCTCTTTAGTTAAATTTATTCCTAAGTATTTGATTTTTTTATTTACTATTGTGAATGGTATTTGTTTCTTGATTTCCTCCTGATCTTGCTCATTATTGGTGTATAGAAATGCTACTGATTTTTGCGCATTGATCTTATAACCTGCAACTTTGCTAAACTCATTTATGAGTTCTAGGAGCTTTGTTGTAGATCTCTCAGGGTTTTCTATATATAGGATCATGTCATCTGCAAATAATGAAATTTTGACTTCTTCCTTTCCAATTTGAATGCCTTTTATATCTGGTTCTTGTCTCAGTGCTCGAGCCAGTACTTCCAAGACAATGTTAAATAGGAGCGGAGACAATGGGCATCCTTGTCTTGTTCCTGATTTTAGAGGGAAGGATTTCAGGATTTTGCCATTGTAAACAATGTTGGCTTTAGGTTTTTCATATATACTCTTTATCATGTTCAAAAAGTTTCCTTGTATTCCGATCTTTTGGAGTGTTTTTATCAGGAAGGGGTGCTGTATTTTGTCAAATGCCTTTTCTGCATCTATAGATATAATCATGTGGTTTTTTTCTCTCAATCTGTTTATATGGTGTATTACATTGATTGATTTTCTTATGTTGAACCATCCTTGCATACCTGGAATAAATCCCACTTGGTCATGGTGTATAATTCGTTTAATGTGTTGTTGAATACGATTAGCAAGTATTTTGTTAAGTATTTTTGCGTCTAGGTTCATTAGAGAAATTGGTCTGTAATTTTCCTTTCTTGTGGTGTCTTTGTTTGGCTTTGGTACTAGGGTAATGTTGGCATCAAAGAAGGAATTAGGCAGTGTTCCTTCTGTTTTGATTTTTTGGAATAGTTTCAACAGGATTGGTGTTAGTTCTTTCCAGAATGTTTTGTAGAATTCACCTGTGAAGCCGTCTGGCCCTGGGCTCTTCTTAGTTGGGAGATTTTTAATGACTGATTCTATCTCTTTGCTTGTGATTGGTTTGTTAAGATCATCAATTTCTTCTTTCGTCAGTATGGGCTGCTTATGTATTTCTAGGAATTTGTCCATTTCCTCTAAATTGTCATTTTTGTTGGAATATAGATTTTCAAAGTATCCTCTTATGATAGTCTTTATTTCTGTGGGGTCAGTGGTGATTTCACCTTTCTCATTTCTTATTTTGTGTATTTGCATCTTTTCTCTTTTTTTCTTTGTTAGTCTCGCTAAAGGTTTGTCAATTTTGTTGATTTTCTCAAAAAACCAGCTCTTGGTCTTGTTTATTTTTTCAAGTGCTTTCTTATTTTCTATTTCATTTAGTTCTGCTCTTATCTTTGTTATTTCCTTCCTTCTTCTTCCTGTTGGGTTACTTTGTTGTTGTTTTTCTAATTCCTTCAAATGTGCAGTTAATTCTTCAATTTCTGCTCTTTCTTCTTTTTTGATATATGAATTTATGGCTATAAATTTCCCTCTCAGTACCGCTTTTGCTGCATCCCATAAATTTTGGTATGTTGTGTTATCATTATCATTTGTTTCAAGGTAGTCATTGATTTCTTTTGAGATTTCCTCTTTGACCCACTGTTTTTCTAAGAGTGTGCTGTTTAATTTCCAAATTGTCGTGTGAAGTCTGGGTCTCTGTCCCTTGCAAATTTCCAGCTTGACTCCACTGTGGTCAGAGATATTGTTTTGTATGATTTCGATCTTTCTGAATTCATTAAGCCTTTCTTTGTGGCCTAGCATATGGTCAATCTTGGAGAATGTTCCATGTGCGTTTGATAAAAATGTATATCCTGCTGTGTTTGGGTGTAATGATCTCTATATGTCTATTAGATCCAGCTCTTCTAATATACTGTTCAAATGTTTTGTTTCTTTAGTGATTCTCTTTTGAGATGTTCTGTCCAGAGTTGATAGTGGTGTATTAAAATCCCCCACTATAACTGTAGATGCATCTATTCTTTCACTTAGTTTTTCCAGCGTTTGCCTCACATATTTAGAGGCGCCCTTGTTAGGAGCATAAATATTTATGATTGTTCGATCTTCTTGACAAACTGTCCCTTTCACTAAAATATAGTATCCTTCTTTGTCTCTCACAATTGTTTCGCATTTAAAGTCTATTTTGTCTGATATTAATATAGCTACTCCTGCCTTTTTTTGGTTGTTGTTTGCTTGTATGATTGTTTTCCAGCCATTCACTTTCAACCTCCATGAGTCTCTGGGTCTAAGATGTGTCTCTTGTAGGCAGCATATAGATGGGCCGTATTTCCTTATCCAGTGTCCCAGTCTGAATCTTTTGATAGGTGAGTTTAATCCGTTGACATTCAGTGTTATTACGTTTAGAGAGTTATTTATGGTAGCCATATTTTGGTTGGATTTGTGTTTGTTATATTTTGTTTGTATTATTTTATTTTCCCCTTCTATTTTTGTCTTTCTTGTTGCTTTTACACTCTCCTCCATCTCTGACTGTCCTGTTTTTTCCTTTCTTCCTGCAGAATTCCCTTAAGAATTTCTTGAAGGGGAGGTTTCTTGTTGATATACTCTTTCAGTTTCTGTTTATCTGTGAATATTTTGAACTCTCCATCATTTTTGAATGCTAGTTTGGCTGGATAGAGTATTCTTGGTTGGAAATTTTTTTCCTTTAGTACCTTGACTATATCATACCACTGCCTTCTTGCCTCCATCGTTTCAGATGAGAAATCAGCACTTAATCTTATGGAGTTTCCCTTGTATGTGATGGTTTTCTTTTCTCTTGCTGCTTTTAGAATTTTTTCTTTGTCTTGAGCATTGGATAATTTGACAAGTATATGTCTTGGGGTGGGCCTGTTGGGGTTTATGACCAGTGGAGTGCGCTGTGCTTCTTGGATATGTACATCTGTCTCTTTCAGTAGATTTGGGAAGTTTTCATTCATTATTTCCTGCAACACTCCTTCTGACCCCTTTCCCTTCTCTTCTCCTTCTGGAATGCCTATAATACGTATGTTTGAGCGTTTTGCGTTATCATTCAGGTCCCTAAGTCCTATCTGGATTTTTTCTACCTTTTTATTGACCACTTCTACTATCTGTTTGATTTCCAATGCACTGTCTTCCACATCACTAATTCTCTGCTCTGCCTCTTCTAGTCTGCTGATATTTGCTGCAAGTGTATTTTTGATTTCTTGAACTGTGGTGTTCATTCCCATCATATCTGTTATTTTTTTGCGCATGTCTGCAATTTCCCCTCCAAGTGTTGTCTTCACGCTGTTAACCTCTTTCATTACTTCATCAAATTTGTCGGTGATAAATGTTCTGAGATCTTTCATTGCTTGTGCGAAGTCCTGCCCCCCTTCCTGATTTTCAGTTTGTTGATTGGATTCAGCCATGTTTCCCTGATTACTGGTTTGGTTTGTAGATTTTTGTTGCTGTCTTGTCAACATTTTTTCTTGACGGGTTTAATCAGTTCCTTAGCTTCTTTGTCTAGTCTTGGAGATTAATTAGCTGTTGTTTTTGCGTAAGTGTTATATGTTCTCTTTGTCACTTTGTTCTTCTTATTCCAATTTCTTATTGCTAGTTAAGCTCACTTTAAAGGAAAGTATTAGTGCTGGGGAAAGTCAATTGTGTAAGGAAGGAAAAAGTGTGAAGGAGTATTGGTGATATATGTTTACAAAGCAACAATATGAGTTCTGGGAGGATGGAGGTTAGATCATGTAAATTGTGTAGAATTATAGTAGTAGGAAAGTACCTATAATGAGGTAGATGACTGAATATGGGAGGAATGTGGTACGTACTAAGAGGCTATTGTTTTCGTGAGAGAGGGAAAGAGAAAAGAAAGGTAATAGTTTCAGGGACGAATACCAGATGGAAAACTAAACAAAGGTATTAGAAATTAAGAGTTAGACACTTTGTGGATCAAAGAAAGGGAGATGGAATATAGGAGAGATAGCAGATGGTGGAGGATATCAAGTTGTAGGGCAAAGGGGATAGTGTAGATAGGCTAAATCTATTCACAGAGAAATGAGGCAGTGGAGGGTGAGGAAACCCAGCAAATGTGAGGTATTTCCTGTAGGACCTATTGTATTGTTAAGGTAAAATAGTATAAGAAGAATATTGGGGACAAGAAAGAGAGGATTGAAAAAAAAAAAAAAAAAGAACAACAACAACAACAACAACAAAAAAAACCAAAGAACATAAACCCCGCCGCCAGGCTCGGCTGGGCTCAGCTGGGCTCCAGTCCCCCACCCGCCGCGGCTCGGCTGGGCTCGGCTGGGCTCGGCTGGGCTCGGCTTTCCCGCCCGCCGCCCGGCGCGGCGCAGCGCGGCTCGGCTCTCCTGCTCGCTGCCCGGCGCGGCGCGGCTGGGCTCGGCCGAGCTCAGCTGGGCTCCGCCCCCCCGCCCGCCGCGGCTCAGCCGGGCTCGGCCGGACTCGGCTACCCTGGCCGCCGCCCGCCGGGGCTCCGCGCGGTGCTAGCTGCCTCGGCTCCACCTACCCAAGGAGGGAATCCTCCACACGTAGCTGGGATCTCCGTGTATATTTCACAGATGGATCCTCTCTGTTACCTTCCCTCCAAATCGATGTCCAGACACCTCCGGACCAGGAAAAATCCCGAAACAGCCGGTCCCAAAAAGTCTCCGACCCCTCCCAGCCAATTCCCCCCAGGAGCTAGTAACCGGGAAGTTCACTCAGCCGCCATCTTGCCTCCCCCTCCTGAAAAGTCCCAATTTATATCTTATAGACCAGTCCTTTCCGTTACCTTCCCACCAAATCGATGTCCAGACACTTCCTGCCCTGAAAAAATCCTGAAAAAGCCTGGTCCTGGAGAACCTCCAGCGGTGCCCAGCTGCCTCTTCCCAGGAGAGACGGCAAGGCAAGCTCACTCAGCCACCATCTTGCCGGAAGTCTCTCCACAGAGCCTTAAGAGAAAGAGGAAGGCTGAATACTTGTAGACGTTGGCAGCCATCTTGCTCCAACACGTGGCAATAGACTTTGGTGAGGGAAGTAACTTATGCTTTATGGCCTGGTAACTGTAAGCTTCTACCCCAAATAAGAATCCTTTATAAAAGCCAACAGAGTTCTTGTATTTTGCATCAGCACCCCTTTGGCTGACCCACGGCCCCACTTCTAGGTAGAGACCCCAAAGAACTGAAAGCAGGGACTCAAACAGACATCTGTACACAAGTGTTCACAGCAGCATTATTCACAAAAGCCAGAAGGTAGACACAACCCAAGTGCCCATCAGCAGATAAAGCAGTAAAGAAAATATGGTTTGTCTGTGCAGTGAGAAATTATTCAACTATAAAAGAGGAGTGAACACACTACTACATGGATGAAACTTGAAGATCTCATGTTTAACAAAATAAACCAGACACGGAAAAATAAATATTATATCATTCCACTGAAATGAAATACCTATACTATGTAATTTACAGAGACAGAAAGTAGATTACAAGTTACCAGGAGGTGGCAATTAATGCTTAAAGGGTAGAGAGTTTCTGTTTGGGGTGATAAAAGAAGTTTCAGAAGTAGATGGTGGTGATGGTAACACAACATGTGAACGTATTTAATGGAACTGAATTGTACACTTGAAACTGGTTATTACCAAAATGAAAAATTTTTAAAAATGCCGCATATAATCAGTTGATTACTTTTATTATTTAATTTAATGTTGAGGTGGGTTCTAGGCTCAAATGTTGATAGAGCATAGGTTTTTTTAAAAAAATAAACGTATCTTTTTATTCATGTGAGTCTTGATCTTGTGTTACATGCGCTGGGGGAGCACCCTGGTAGGACTGTCCATCTTCATTTTATTTTTTTTAAAGATTAATTTAATTTATGAATTTCCCCTGCCCCCTCATTGTTTGCGCTTTCTGTGTCATTCATCATGTGCTAGACTTCCTTTTTTAGGAGGCACCAGGAAACAAATCCAGGACCTCCCATATGGGAGGGAGGTGACTAATTGCTTGAGCCACCTCTGCTCCCTGCTTTGTTGGGTCTCTCACTATGTTTTCCTCTTTGTATCTCTTGTTGCATAACCTTGTTGCATCAGCTTGCCACGCCAGCCCACTGTGTCAGCTCACCCTCTTGCTTGTCTTCTCTAGGAGGCACCATGAACTGAACTCGGGGCCTCCCATGTGGTAGGAGGGAGCTCAATCCATTGAACCACATCCACTTCCCCTTTTTTTAGTAAAAGGAGAGCCAACTCAGTCTGACAGTGGACATAGTCTCCAAGGGAGTTTGAGGAGGCTTGGGAGATGTGAGCGCCACAGAGCAGGTCTCGGTGCCCTCTCGCCTAGATTCAGTGTTGAGTGGGCCTGCAGAGAAGCCCTCCACTCTTCAGCTCCCCTGGGTGAAGTAAATTTAAAGATGACGGGAAGCGGACTTGGCCCAGTGGTTAGGGCGTCCGTCTACCACATGGGAGGTCCGCGGTTCAAACCCCGGGCCTCCTTGACCCGTGTGGAGCTGGCCCATGCGCAGTGCTGATGTGCGCAAGGAGTGCCGTGCCACGCAGGGGTGTCCCCCACGTAGGGGAGCCCCACGCGCAAGGAGTGCACCCCGTAAGGAGAGCCACCCAGCGCTAAAGAAAGTGCAGCCTGCCCAGGAATGATGCCACACACACGGAGAGCTGACACAACAAGATGATGCAACAAAAAGAAACACAGATTCCTGTGCCACTGACAGCAACAGAAGCAGACAAAGAAGAAGACACAGCAAATAGACACAGAACACACAACTGGGGTGGGGGCCAGGGGAGAGAAATAAATAAATAAATCTTTTAAAAAAAATATGACAACACATTAAAGAAGAACAAAATCAATGCATGGATTTTGGAAATCAATATAAAAAGGTGAAGAAAACATACAGAGGAAAACACCCCAGTGAAAAGAGATTGATTGAGAGATATATGAATTTATCCACTGGAGAAAGTTTGGAGAAAAGATAATTTTCCAACCTGATTTGGATTCGTATTTCGTGGTAAGTTGAATGTAAGAGAGTAAAGACTTCAGATTATAGAAAAAAGTAACTTTTAAAATTTTCAGATACTAAAGAGGGGTGCTCCCCAAGGTAATAGAGTTAGGCTCATTTACAGTTCCCTACACATGGCTTTTCTGCCCCTTTTATTTGAACCTATAACTAGCACTATACTTGTTGACTATATGTCTCAGAAACTGAAATCTTCGGTCTGTTCATATGCTGTGGAGCCTTGAACTCAGCAGAGTTGCACCCAGCACCTACTCTCCAGATTATTGGGCTTTTGCTAGTTAGGACAGCTAACAAAATGCTGATGATGGACAATGTCCATCCCAAAAATCAAGCATATCCACAACTGCAAGCAAGACAGTCCCATCCATCTCCCCACGGCTCTAAGCCCCCACTCAATCAGAAGCAGAGGGGGCCTCACCATCCCCTAGTCCTCAAGACTGAGGACCGGACAAACCCAAGGGGGCCTAGAGTAGATGTTGCTATTCTAGCAATGGAGGGACTTGCAACATTGATGTAAGGGCAGCGGTCACCAGAGGTGGCCGAGGGGCGCAGAGAGTGCGGAGGTGAGTGGAGAGAGTGGAGGGGGTGGAGGGGGAAAGGGGGAGGGGGTGGAGGGGAAAAAGGGGGAGGGGGCGGGGCCTGGCCGTCTCGGGGCAGGGGGCCTGGCCTGCTCTCGGCCCCCAGGCCCTGCCCACGGCCCCTCCGCTCGGTGGTTTCGGGAGACCACCACCTGCTTAGCGCGGCCCGGGGGCGCGCAGGTGTGACCTTGCCCGGCCAGCGGCGCTTCCGCACCGGGTCCCTCGCGAGCGGGGCCGCTCCCTGCCTCGCCGGCTCCCCCGCTCCCTGCGCGCTCAGGTGGGCGCCGAGCTCTTCCCGCCGTGGCCCGCAGCACAGCAAGCCACAGACCACGTGACGGAAGGGTGGGGGGGCGATCCCAGCTCTCGGGGGGCCGTGAGGTCGCCTCGCTGGGACCTGCCAGCAGGGAGGGGCTGAGGACGGGGTCGCCGCAGCCGCCACCGCCGCACAGCCTGGAGCTTCGCTTTCCAAGGCAGCCAGACGCCCGCGGAAGAGTGAAATGGGGCTTGCGGGGTTGAGGCCCCCCACCCCCCCAAAGCAGAGCGATGAGGGCCCCAGCTGCAGACACCGGCCCAGGGACGCGAGGCAGGCGGCGGCGGCTCCACGGGCCGCGCTGGCCGCCCAGTGCCCCCCAGGTCACGACGGGGTGGGGTCTGCGGGGTGGGGGGCGGGGATGACGGGAGCCCCCCCCCCCTCCGCAGGGCGCCGTGGAAACTGCATGCGAGGGCAGGCGACAGCCCAGATGGAGAAATTGGACTGCGTGTCCAGGAGAGGAGCTGGCACAGGGCAGGGGGGCAGGTCCAGGGCAGGGCGGTGGCCAGGGAGGCCAGCACTGGCGGCGCTCCCCCCTCCCCCGCTTCCGGTTGACCATGGCGCCTGGGCAGCTGCGGCCCCCATTTGGGGGGCGCTGGCTGGGGTCTGGAGCCCCAGGCCCACCACGCGCTGCTTCGCTGTCCGAGAGAGGGTCACTGGGTGAATCCCCGCAGGAGGCATCGTTGCCAGCCCCAGAGAGGACCTCCTGCCCTGCCGGCCGGGCACGGGGTCTGACCCGTTGGGGCGCGCTTCCTCTTGACCCTGGCAGGGGCTCCCCAGCCCCCGTGGTCGCTGCGCGCCCTGGGCCAGCGTCTTCCCACAACCCCTGCCCACCCCTCTAACGCCCTCCGCTGCATCTCGCTTTTGAACCACCCACGAGAAACCAAGCGCAGAGAAGCAGCTGCTGGCCGTGGGGTGGCCTGCACCCCCTCGCGCCCGGCGCCGCTCTTCCCTCCTGTCTTGGGTGGCCACAGCCATTGTGCCCGTGCCCAGCTCTTCTGGACTTCAGCTCCCCTCTGCAGCCAGCCTTTTCCACCTTTCCAAGAAAAGTTGACAAATAATTTAAAAAGCCGCGTCTGCCTTGCGGGTGGCTGTTTTTTGAGAATGGAATGAAACCGCCTCGTGCACCAGCAGGTCCCGATAGGGACAGGCACCGCCTGTCTCAGCGAACGCGGCCAGAGCCAAGCCCGGGGCCCAGGGCCACCCGTCTCCGCCGCGTGCGGGCGCTGCGGGCGCTGGGCGCTGAGGCGCCTCTTCAAGACGTAGGCCAGCGAGGGCAGCTTCTGGGTTTTCATAAAGGTTCGTCGCCGGAACGTGGCCGTCGAAGTCTCGGCCGCCTCCAAAATGAAACTGAAAACGCAGTGGGCGAGGGCAGGGCGAGCGCGTGGGGCTGCTGCCCGGTCACCGCGGCCTGCTCGGGCTCCTGCCCGCAGCTGGCCCGGCCACCTGCCAAGCCGAGGCCCTGCGCCCGGTCCGCGTACCCCCTCCTCACGGGTGGGACACAGAGCCTCGGACGCTCACCAGGGAGGACATCTGTGACCAAAGACCCTTCCACGGGGCTCGAGGAGGGGTGGCCCCCGGAGAGCCCAAGACCCCCCCGAGCTGCGGGTTTTCCTTCTTCTGCTTGAACGTCCAGTCGGGCGACAATGCGGAAAGCAAGCAGCTGCGATGGGGGTGATTTGCAAAGGCCCCGGAATTTCACACCAAGCAAAGTCACCTTGAAAATGGACCGACTGTGTGAAAATGACTTGATTGACCAGCATTCAGGACTTCCTGCCCCCAGGCTCCCCTGACCTAGAGGTCGGCAGCTGAGATGGGGCCTGGGTGTGTGCCGCCCGCAGGCTGCCTGCTGCCCCTGCCCGGGGCACCCCGCGGAGGTGTTCCCGGGCACCCGCCTTCTTTCTCCTGCGCTCACGAGGTCTGGGTCGCCCCCCCATGCCGGCCCCTCCTCTGACCCTGCTGGTGTCTCCCTAGTAGACTCCTGTTTCTGCCAAGTGGCAAATCGTTCCCGGGCCCCCAGCCACCTGACCCCCCCACAACTGCTGGAAGCCCCCAGCAGAGGCTGCGGGGTGTGGACAGGACTTCCTGCCCCCCTCCCTGCTCCATGGTGGTCAGCAGCCGTGGGATGCCCTCCTGGCTCCGGCTCACCCCGTGCCCCTGCCAGAGCACCCTCTCTCTGCTAACCCCCCGCCCCCTGCCCACGAGGACGGCCCTGCCCTGAGTCCCTCACCTGGGTTTGCTCCTGCCCTCCAGGGAGCATGTCCACCTCCCCCCACAGCGCAAGCGCCTCCCTGTGGGGCCTGGAGGCCAGTTGGTGCCCAGTGAGCCCTCGTGGCGGTGGGGCGGTGGCGGGCTGGAAGGACGCATCCTCGTGGGGTGCTCCCTGCAGGAAGCTCTCAAGGTCCTTCCAAGCAGCCCAGGTCGTTTCTTTGGAACGAGGGATGACAATCAAGGTCAGAAAAGCACAGCTGCTGAAGCGGAGGCACCGCGCCGGGACCCTGCGGGACTCGGAGGAGCCCCCTCCATTTCGATGCCTGTCGGGACCACCGCCCCTGGGCACAGCGGGTTGGTTCTGAGACGGAGCTGCAGGGAGGGGGCCGCGGGGAAGAGGCCGGGGAGGGTACTGGCCCGCGTGGGTGCTCTGGGCTTCCGTGGGCGTGGAGCGGTTTGCCCTCCCGCACGTCGGCCTTGCAGAGGGCCCGGGCGCCTGGCGTGGGCTGCTCGGGGCTTCCCCTACCCACCGTCCTGCAGGAGCCAAAGCCACGGGGCCAGCACTGAGGAGAAGTCCACCTGGGGCAGCCCGCAGCTCGGGGAGGCAGCAGGGGGCTTTGCCAGGGGCATGGGGGACGTCCCCAGACACGGGCAAGAACTAAACTGTCTTGGAGCTGGCGGTAATTTTGGAATTCTTCCGGCGGCTTCCAGCTATGAGTTCCAGCACGACAGACCCTCCATGGGGCCAGGTCTGGAACGCGCGTGGCTAGTGCCGGGGAGGCGGCAGCGGCCACCTGGCCCCTTGTCTTGCTGGACCGTGAGTCAGGCCGCGGTGCGCTGGGCCTGGCTGCGGAGGAGGGGGTGGCAGCCTTCCCCCCCCCAGCTGTCCCCTCCTGGCGAGGCACCCAGGCCCACCCCCCCCCAGGCCCTCGCCGCTGGCACGCTGAACAGAGCAGCACGTGCAGTGGAGCCTTCCGGAATCTCCGCCTCGGGCCTCCCCTGGAGGGTTTTGGCTGGGTGAGCAGGGCGTGTATTTCTCACTCCTGGCCGTTCTCCTGGATTCTGTCGTGTTTCCTTCGCTTGCCTGGACTTGTGCATGGAGCGGGCTGCGCAGGGAGGAGCACATGGCATCCCCTCCTCCCGGGGGTTTGAACCTTTGAAGTCTCGGGAAGAGAAACGCAGGAGCACGATAGCTATGCAGGGCCGAGTCCTCCAGCCTCTGCAGTTGTTGGAGAATCTTTTCAAACCCTGGACGCGTGTCGACTTTCAGCCACAGCTAGGCAGGACTAGCCAGGCTCTACAAAGACGCCTGAGGAGGTTGGATCTTGGTAAGATGTTTAAACAGGTCTGCCCTGGGGTCTCCAAGAGTTGGCAGCCCCCAGGGGCCAGGAATCACTCAAGTGCTTTCAGACTACCCAAGAACTAATTCCGAGATCACACACGTCGGAGTCATTATTTACATAGCAAATTACCCTCCAGTGCAAGCTGAGAACTTTCCATAGACCACCGCTGTGTCTTCCTGGTCTTTTTTGAGGGGGACACGTTGCAGACAATGGGCCAGTGCCCCCCAGGGAGGACTCTCAGTCCCCGGGGACCCCCGGCCCAACAACAGCCACGGGCTCCCCAGGGGGCTTCTGAGGGGCTCCCCGCCCTTGAGCGGCTCACGCACTCTGCTCCCCTCTGCCTGGTGGACGCAGCGTTCCCCGTCCTGGAAGACTCCACGCTGCCCTGGCTGCAGGGGACGCTGCCCGCCTCCCGAGCAAGCGCCGGGGTGAGTCGTGAAGACACACACGCAGACCTTGAGCAGGCTGGGGGAGCGGGCAACCTATCTGGAGGCAGGCACGGTTTTAAGTGCGTCTTGAATCGGCAAAGAACAGCCAGGGACACGTGGCCGCCGTGGAGCCCGAGGGAGGTGCGTCCACGCCGCTTCATGGGCATCTCCTCTGCCTTGCGCGCCCAGCAGTGGTCGCCCCACCAGGGGTCTCAGGGAAGCGCCGGGGTGTGGCTTTCAGGCAGATGCACTTGCAGACCCTTTGGTGGTTGAGTTCCTCTGTGTCCCTCCTCTGTGGAAACGTCTTGAGCTGATGGCATCGTGGTTCTAAAGGCTTAAACTCACCTAGGCACCCCTTGTTCCTTGTTAGTATCTGTTGCACCAGATTGCATCCCAATTAACAGTTCCCACTTCCGCTGGAGGAGCAGAGCTTAAAATCAGCGGATTCCCTGGCTGTGCATCTTACTTTAGTTTAGTGCATTGCAGTCCATTTACTAAGACAGATCTTCACGTATATTTGCTAATCGAATGGAGAAAGTCACAGGAGTCACAGAAAACATCCTTGGCTGTGAGGGAGCGTTTATTATTCACCTGAAACCTTACGGATGAGAGATGCCCTGCCGCTCTTGTCTGCATTCTCTTACAAGCGAGATCTGGTGGGTGAGGCAGGGCTGCATTAGCCACGGCGGCCAGCTGTGGGGACATCCCTGGTGGCACAGGTGAGCTGTCCTCAGGAAGAAGAGGCCGGAGGTGCCCCTGCAGCCCCTGAGTATGGGAACTGAGCTTGGTTTGGGAGTGACCAGGTGGTAAGGTCAGGTGGAGCGGCCACAAAGGTGGCTTTCAGATTAAGAAGGAAACGGCGTCTCCACGCACTGAAGAACGTTCTAAGCCTTGGTTGATGGCAACCTGACAAGCGCAGGTTCTCTGGAGCTTTGAGTTACTGGGTGTGGCTGGCTCAGTGCTTTGCTGGGGTGTCTGGGACAGTGTCCTCTGTGGTCACAGGAGTGACTTCTGTTTTTGTGTGCTAGATGTGAGCAGGACCTGAAAGGAAGTCTGTCCTTAACGAGCCTGCCGCATTTCCACATGCCGCCGTGCGGCGGTGCTGGCAGAGATAGCTCTGGGAACTCCTCCCTGAGTGTCAGCAGTGGGGCTGCCCCTCTCTTGGGGACCGAGGGGTGAAGAGATGGTGCTGGTTGCCCACCAGGATGTGGGTCTTGTCTAGATGTGGACATCCCAAAAGAAGGAGACACAGTATCTGCAAATTCTCTAGCTCAAAGCCTCTTTGTTCAAATTTTGACGGCCTCTCCCTCTATATTTCTGTTCTAGAACAGTCAGAAACTTGCCCCTCAGGTTCCAACTGAAGTAAGAGTATTGTGGCTAGATATTGGGATGGGCCACGAGTTCTCACTCAGGGAATATTTTGAAAGAGGTCGGGACACATGCTTCTTTTGAGCATGTCTCCAGCGTGGCTGGGGGTGGGAGAGAAGACCTCTGCTTGCTCATCACCGGGCTCATCACCTGTACCCCACGTCAGGGCCAGGCTGCCTGCACCAGCAGCACTGGACATTCTGGGAATGGAAGGCAACTTTGCCAGGGAATCTTCTCCTGGTGTTCTTTCCATCCAATACTCATTCAAATGTTTCCACCGAAGTCTTCAGAACAGTGATTTGTGTTTGTGAGTCTCCCATAAATAACTGTGGTCAGTCAGAGAATGGCCAGCTTCTGCCCTGAGGCCCTGGAGAGGAGCTCCCCAGAGAAGGTGGCACTCGGCACATCTGTAGAGTTGTCCAAAGCCACCTCAGCCCCATGTTCCAGTTGGCATGTGTCTGCTATAGTATCAGAGCACTTCTGCCATAGTATCAAACAAGCTTCTCTGGTTGGGTACTTTTCCTAAGGAGAAAGAATTTGAAGTAATGCGCTCCCCTTAGAGAAATTCCTGGCGCACAGGGACGTCAACAGTGCCCCAGGAAGACCCAGTGGGAAGGCTCCTCTGTGGCCTGGAAGCCATTTAGCCTTAAGGCGTCACCTGGACCTGCAGGCTTCCAGGGGGAGAGGCCAGGTATCACCACTGCCATCAGACACACACGGCTACACGCTGAGATGGGTAGTTCTGGATTCAATCTGCCTGGAAAGTCCATGAGAGCAGGAAAGGGACGTGAGAAAGAGCCGGAAGGGGACCAAGGTTTCTCTCTGCGTTATGTGATGCATATAGCACCTATTGTGCTCAGAGTCACGCTCCTTTCTCAGCAGGTCCTATTTATCACCAGAGACTGGCCCCGGAAAGCCTGAGGGCAAGGCCTGCGAATGTGATGCCATCTTGGCCACTCGTTTTGTCCACTGTACAAGGACAGAGCAGATGACCTTTGAGCAACTCCTCTTCTAATAATTGCTCCCGAGGAAAAAGTCATTAATATACACAGATCATTAGGAAGTAAAAAGTGGATCAAAAATACGTATGAGGAACAACGTCACCATTAAATAGGAGGGGTCAGGATAAAAGAGTTGGTAGTTTCACAACTGACTGTATTTGTCCATTAAGAAACAATGCACTGCAAGTGATGTCGGGCGACAGAAGAATATTCACGCCACAGTAAAGTGTAAAGAAAATGAGGTTGCAAACGATGATCGATTTTTGTAAATTGTATCATCTGTTTTTGAAAAGCAAAATATATGTTTTCGTCTACAGAAAAAAACAACAGGAAAAACATACTGAAATGTTAACTGTGATGTTCTACCTTATAATTAGGACTGGGGATGATTTTTTTGCTAGTCTGTTTATCTTGGTTTCTGGAATTTCTGCAATAAATTTGTAAAATTTTTTGAGAGAAAGCACAGTTTTAATAATAAACAAAGAAACAATTGAACAAGATTGGTCATAATCAGGCTACTGAACTTTGGGACATGAATGTTTTTACTTGCGATATAGCATATCAGAGCTTTGTGCCAATGTTTCAGCTTTGGGAGCGGTAAATTCAGGTGAGTTATTGGCTTTTAAAATAGATACCCGGTGTCTGATTATATAAAAGTGTGCCTTTTGAGAAACTTTAAAAAATACATACATACATATATATATATATACTTATTAGAGAGTTTGTGAACTTACAAAACAATCATGCACATGTGTGGAGCTCCCATACAATATTCTCCATTAACACATTACATTGTTGTGGAACATTTGTTACAGATTATGAGATAATATCATCAGATTATTACCAATAACTATAGTCTATAGCATACATTTGGTATATTTTCCCCTTATTATTAACACAGTATATCTTTGACATTGATATGAGAATATTACAGTAGTGCTGTTAACCGTAGTCCATATGTTACATTAATTGTATTTTTCCCATGCTTCTCTACATTCTTTCTACCTTGCAATAATGATGTATATTTGTTCTAGTTCATAGAATGACATTCTTGTATTTGTACTATTAACCACAATTCTCATCCACCTCTGGCTTCACTATGTTATTCAGTCCCTAGATTATTTCCTAGCTTTCTTATAATTGAGATTTACATACCTAGACTGCCTTTTTTCAGACCAAATCCCATATATAGACCAGCTACATTAGTTTGACTCACTATAGTGTGTCACCATCAACTTCATTTCCACACTTTTACAGTCAAGTTAATTAAAACTTCCACATATATTGAGCATCAGTACATCTTCTCAGCCCTCTTTTTATCTCCTACTAACTTTTCTGGTTTTAACTCCATGCATTTATTCTTTGTATTTAGTTCATTGGACACCAGGCAATATTTGTCCAATTTGGATGCTTTTTATTTCTTTTTCTTGTTCAATTGCTTTAGCTAGAACATCTAGCACTATATTGAGCAACAGTGGTGACAGTGGACATTCTTTTCTTCTTCCTGATCACAACAGGAAAGCTTTCAGTCTTTTACCATTGTGTATAATGTTAGCTGTGAGTTTTTCATATATGGCCTTTATCATGTTGGGAAAGTTTCCTTCAATTACTATCTTTTATAGTATTTTCATAAAGAAAGGGTGTGGCATTTTGTCAAATGCCTTTCCTCCATCAATCATTGGATCATGTGATTTTTCTTCTTTGATTTATCTACATGGTGTATTATGCTGATTGCTTTTCTTATGTTGAACTGCCCTTACATGCCTGGTATAAACACACTGATCATGGTTAAATATTTTTTTAATGTGCTGTTGGATTTGATTAGCAAGTATTTTGTTGAGGATTTTTGCATGCATATTTGTTAGAGAAATGGGTCTGTAATTTTCTTTTTTCATAATGTCTTTATCTGGCTTTGGTCAGGGTGATATTGGCTTCATAGAATGTTTGTTAGCATTTCTTCTTGTTCAGTTTTTTGTTGTTGTTGAAAAGTTTGAGTAAGATTTGTATTAAATCTTCTTTGCTTGGTAGAACTCACCTGTGAAACCATCTGGTTCTGGGCTTTTCATTTTGGGGAACTGTTCGATGACTGTTACAACCTCTTTATTCATGATTGGTTTGTTGAGGTCTTCTCTTTCTTCTAGGATCAGTGAAAGTTCTTTATACATTCCTAGGATTTCCATTTCATCTACATTGTCTAGTTTGTTGGCATACAGTTGTTCATAGTATTCTCTGTTGATCTCTTTTATTTCTGTGGGGTCAGTGGTAATGTCCCTGTTTTCATTTTTTATTTTATGTATTTGCATCGTCTCTCTTTTTTTCTTAATTCTAGGTAAGGGTTTGTCGATTTTGTTAATCTTCCTGAAGAACCAACTTTTGGTTTTGTTAATTCTGTTTTTTTTGTTGTTCTCCACTTCATTTATTTCTGCTCTGGTCTTTGTTATTTTATTCCCTCTGCTTGCATTGCAATTATTGTGCTGTTCTTTTTCTAGTTCCTCTAGTTGTGCAGATAGGTCATTTATTTTAGCTCTTTCTTCTTTTTTTATATAAGCATTGAGGGCTATAAATTTCCTCTCAGCACTGCCTTTGTTGAATCCCATAGGTTCTGATATATTGTGTTCTCATTACATTCATCCTAAGATATTGATTTCTCTTGATATTTCCTCTTTGAGCCACAGATTATTTAGGACTATATTGTTGAATCTCCATTTATTTGTGAATTTTCCCTTTACCTGCCTGTTCTTAATTTCCAGCTTTATTTCATTATGATCAGAGAAAGTGCTTTGTATAATTTTGATTTTGTTGTATTTACTGACACCTGCTTTGTTACCCAACATATGGTCTATCCTGGAGAAATCCATGGGCACTTGAGGAAATGTATATCCCGCTGTTTTTGGGGTGCAAAGTTCTGTATATGTTATTAGGTTTAGTCTACTTATCATATTATTCATGCACTCTGTTTCTTTATTGATCCCCTGTCCAGATGTTCTATCTAATGCTGAGAGTAGTGTACTGAATTCTCCAACTATTATTGTGGAGACATCTATTTCTCCCTTCAGTTTTGCCTGTGCTTGTCTCATGTAATTGGGGGCATCCTGCTTAGGAGCATGTATATTTATGGTTGTTATTTTTTCCTGGCAAATCGCTCCTTTTATTAATATATAATATCTTTCCTTGTCTCTAACAAAAGTTTTGCTTTTAAAGTCTATTTCATTTGGTATAAATTTGTTCCTCCAGCTTTTTTTTTTTTTTTTTTTTGATACTGCATGCATGGAATATCTTTTTCTAGCCTTTCACTTTCAATACATGGGTATCTTTGGGTCTAAGGTAAGTCTCTTTTAGACAGCATATAGATGACTTATATTTTCTTATACACTTTGCCATTCTATGTCTTTTGATTGGGGAGTTTAGTCCATTAACATTCAATGTTATTGCTATAAAGACAGTTTTTACTTCACCCTTTTGACCTTTGGGTTTTATCTGCCCCATTTTATTTTCACTGCTCCTTTCCACACTAAGTTACTTTTACTGATATATTCTTCATTTCTAGACTCTCTTCCAAGCCTTTCTCCTGTATTTTCTTTACAGGCAGTAGCACTCCCTTTAGTATTTCCTGCAAAGATGGTCTCTTAGTTATATACTCTCTTAGTTTCTGTTTATTTGTGAATATTCTAAACTCACCCTCATTTTTGAAAGACAATCTTGCCACATGTAAGAGTCTTGGTTGGCAGTTTTTCTCTTGCAGTATCTTAAATATATCTCACCACTGACTTCTTTCCTCCATGGTTTCTGATGAGAAATTAATACTTAATCTTATTGGTGATTTGTATTGAATCCCTTGTATGTGGTGCATTGCTTTTCTCTTGCTGCTCTCAGGATTCTCTTTTTATCTTTTGCATTTGACTTTCAAATTAGTAAGAGTCTTGGAGTAGGTCTGTTTCAATTTATTTGGATGAGAATATGTTGTTCTTCTTGGATACAGATATCTATATTCTTCAATAGGTTTGGGAAATTTTCAACCACTGTTTCTTAAAATATTCTTTCTGCTCCTTTTCCCTTCTCTCCTCCTTCTGGTACACTACTCTTTTGCATGCTTGTTTTTAGAGGCCATGTCTTTAAGTTCACTGATCATTTCTTTGACCTCCTCAAATCTGCTGTCATATGCCTCCAGGGTATTTTAAATTTTATTTATTGTGCTTTTCATTACAATAAGATCCGCTATTTTTCTATATATGCTTTCAAATTCTTCTTTGTGCTTACCCAGTGTCTTCTTTATATTCTTGATCTCTGTTGCCATCTCACTGAATTTAGTAGGAGATTTGTTTGAGCATCTATGATTAGTTGTCTGAACTCCTTTATGTCATCTGGAGGTTTATCTTGTTCCTTTGACTGGGCCATATCTTCCTGTTTCTTAACATGAATTGTAATTTCTTTGTTGGTGTCATGGCTTACTAGAAGTATCTATTCTGGTTGCAGTTTCTTTTTAGTTTAGGACTTTCTTGCCTTTCTTCCTTACTGGTTGTGTAGCTGAAACTGTAAGCTCTCGAGCCTGATGCTGCCCATGTTGCCCCAGAAAGTGATGAAACTTTTCCCACCTTTCTCCTCTGCCAGGGGTAGGCATGGACCTGCGGCTGTGTGAAATAATTCAAATCATGTAGGCCAAGACTGCCTGGAGTTGCCTGGAGAGTGATGAAACTTCACTCCCCTTCCTCCCCTGCAGTATGGATGGAGCTGCAGGTGTGGGCAGCAAACTAAGCCATGCAGGTCCAAACTTACTGCAGTTGTCCAGGCAGACTGACATAGCACTGGGACCCTTCGTCCCCCGCCAGGGTGGGGGTGGACCTCTGGAGTGCCCAATGATCTAATTCATGTGAGCTGAAATCACCTGCAGTTGCCCGATCCTATTGGGAGTGGGGGTGGAGCCACAGGCACCCAACTGTCCAGTCCGTGCAGGTTGAAAGTGCCTGGCATTGTCCAGAGAGGCTGAGGAAACACAGCCCCCCTCCTATCCTATTTGGGGGCAGAGATGGATCCACAAGTGTCTGATTATTTAGTCTGTATGGGCAAAAGCACCTGCAGTGTCCCAGAGAGGCTGAGGAGACACCACTTCCTTCTTGTCCTATGGGGGTGGAGGTGGAGCCACAGGCATCCAATATTCCAGTTTGTGCAAGCTAAAAGCAGCTTCACTTGTCCAGACACCAGCCCCCTCCTATTCTATGGGGGCTGGGGTGGCAGTGAAGTCCCAGGCATTCAACAAACCCTTTTGTGTGAGCTGAAAGCACCTGCAGTTTTTGCCCAGAGAAGCTGAGGAAATACAGCTCCCCTCCTATCCTATTGGGGGGTGGGGATGGAGCTGCAGGTGTCTGAGTATCCAGTCTGTGTGAACTGAAAGTGCCTGGAGTTGTCCAGAGGGGCTGAAGAAACACCAGCCCCCTCCTCTCCTATGGGGGTGGAGGGTGGAGGTGGAATTGAAGGCACTCGAAAAACCAGCCGATCCTGGCTGAAAACAGATGTGCAGAGAGGCCAGGGAAGCACAGCGCTCCTCCTATCCTAGTGGGGTGCAGGGATGGAGCCCCAGGTGTCTGACGATTTCCTCTGTGTGGGCGCAAAGGGCCTGCAGCTGCCCAGAGAGGCTGGCGCAGTTTCCCAGCTTCCTCCCTGCCAGAGGTGGGGTGGGGCCTATGCTAGAGCTGCGATCTGATCTGGGTGGGAAGAAGCCGGTCCCCACCATCTCTGTGGTTTTCCATCAGCCCCGCTTCCTCTCAGGGAGGGCGTGGAGCTAAGATGGTGGCTTCCTCACAGGGAGGCCATGGAGCTAAGATGGTGGCTTCCTCTCAGTGAGGGCATGGAGCTAAGATGGCAGCTTCCTCACAGGGAGGCCATGGAGCTAAGATGGTGGCTTCCTCTCAGTGAGGGCATGGAGCTAAGATGGAAGCTTCCTCTCAGGGAGGCTGTGGAGCTAAGATGGCGTCTTCCTCTACGGGAGGCCATGGAGCTAAGATGGCGGCTTCCTCTCAGTGAGGGGGTGGAGTCAGAATCGTGGCTACTGGCCTCTTTTTGACTTGGACAGGTTCAAACTTCAGCTGTTCTTAGGGTGATACTTCAGCCAGCTGAATTTACTTATCAGTAGCTGAAGTCAGTGGTCAACTGTCTCTTCCTCCCCTGTTTGGGGAAAGGGAGCCTCCAACTCCAGTCACAGAACAGCTCCTGGGGTGGATTGTGCTGCCAGAGCGGGATGATCACCGGCCTCTGCAGTGTGGACTGTAGTTTCCCGACGAGGCTGGTGCAGGTCCCCCTAGCCTCCTCCCTGCTGGAGGTGGCGCTGGGGCCTAGGCTAGAGCTGCGTCTGATCTGGATGGAAAGAAGCCAGTTCCCACCAGCACTGGGATTTTCCGTCAGCCCTGCTTCCCCTCATGCTGGGGGCAGAGTTAAAATGGCGGCTATCGGTGTCCTTCTGACTTGGACAGGTTCAAACCTCAGCTGTTCTTAGGATTATACTTCAGCCCACCAAATTTACTAACCAGTAGCTGAAGTCAGTGCCCATCCATTTCTTCCTTGTTTTTGGAAAATGGAGTTTCCAACTCCAGCCAGGGAACAGCTCCCGAGGCAGCTGTGCCTCTGTTGGAGGATGGCCACCGGCCTCCAGGGTGTGGAGCCTCTACTTAGAGGTCTTCTCTGCAGGTGGGCAGGCTCCTCCTCCCACTCCTTCAAGGACACTGCACGATGCTCTTCTGGTCTTCTGGAGTCCCAAACAGGTGCTTTAGAGAGCTCTGGGGGATCACCAGCTGCCCTGTGGCAGGAGCTGACTCCAGGCCCTCCTTACTCTCTGCCCTCTTGCCCCTCCCCTTCTGTATCATTTTGATGGTGAGAAAAATAACCAGATTTCTTATAACCAAAGCAAAGGACAAGTGTGAAAACATATCTAACAAATTTGGCAGGCAAAGGTTTCATGTCCCTAAAGTGTTTGTATCAAGAGGGAACACCCAGCTCTTCAATAGAAAAGCATTTGTTGTTCACAAGAGAAAGAAAAAGAGACGACAAACATTTTTAAAAGCAGAAAAGCCTTGCCAACAAAAGAAATGAAATTAAAATAATTTCTGCCAATATAATGTGAAAAAGCGACTTCCTGAGAGCACAGCAGTGGCGTGCAGAGTGGCACTCCTGTTTCCTGCGGGAGGGTATAACTCCGTGGAGAGCGTCTCCGGAGCCTTGGAAGTGGTTCTTGTTTGTGCCAAACAGCCACTCCTAGGAATCTTCCCTGAGAAGAAACTTCGAGACAAAACATTACAAGCAAGGAAATGGAATGAAAGGAAGCAGGAAATCAGCTGAGCTGGAGGACGCTGGGGCAATGTGATGGGTTCCAGTCATTTTTAACGAGTTGGGAACATTTTCAATATAAAATTAGTGTGAGAGGACTTGATGTGGAAACACGTGAATGTTATGAGCCGGTTGAACCATAAATGGCCGACGGCTGCTAACACGCCCCAGACCTTTTTTTCAAAAGGTGTGCGGCCCCAAAGAGGCACCATGGGCTGCGGAGACCCCCTGTTCCTGGCACGGTACTGGCGGTGTCTCCAGCTCCCGTTCACTCCTGCATGGCTTCAGGGCCTCAGTTTCTTTTTCTGTAAGATGGAGATAATAGCAATTGTGAGGAACTGAAACATGTACAAAGGTTTGGGGGGACAAAAAAATAGGAAACTGGATGGAAATACATCAAAATCTTCAGGGCTCCAATCCCGAGACTGAAGGACTTCTACCCCTCTGTTTTCTGAAAGTTTAACAATGAGCCTGCACTACTTTTCTGTTATAATAAAACCCCCAAATTTAAATGTATACCCTTCCCATGTCATGGAGATCAACGTGTGTCTTCTGCGTCCGTGCCCATCTTGGCTTCCTTGGACGGTGTCCTGTCCGAGACACACGGCCTTCACCTGGGCATGCTTGGGGAAAGCGAGGGCTTCGTGCATATGCACCTCTGCAGCAGAACAGGACGTTCAGCAGGTCTCTCAGCAGTGCCAGGAACTTAGCTAGCTTACCCGGGAAGATGGTCGGCATTTTCAGGAGAAGCCCTGCAGAAACATCTGACTGTGATATAACCAGACACCCAGAATTCCTCAGGGCGGGAGGCTTCTATTCTGAGAGCCTCCAAGTTCATTCAAAAATTAATTAAGGAAGTTTTAGTGGAGACAGCAGCCATGCTTGTAGTAGGTTTGCTTTGATGCTGCTTATATTAAATGGCATTAAAAACAGAACAAAATACAGGCAATAAAAATTTATGGTGGCATTCATAGGCACATGCGACTGCAGCCAGTGTCTACATTAATAATAAAAGAGCCAAATTAAATAGGAGAATGTGATCGTAAAATAATGCTGGTTGTAAACAGTATTAAAAAATGTATAATAGCCAAGTATAGGAGGAAGATAAGGCTAGAGAAATGTGAGTACATACACAAAAGTAATTTATGTTATGTAAATAAGAGTCTCATTAAGCCCCGATCTTCATTTTCCCAGGTGCCTTTCAAATGCATTTGCTGTAGATGCAGGAAAGACTGAAGGTCCAGCTCCTGGTCCAGTTCACGGCCATGTCCGTGGCAGTTAATTTGCATCTAAACGGGCTTCCTGTCCGTCCAAGAACGTGCCAGCGCTGGTGGGCAGGCGGCCAGCACCGTCTCCGAGGACGTCCAGTGAGGTCCTGGGCAGGCGGCGGTGAGCGCCGACGCCCGCCGCAGCTTTTGAACAGGACGTGGCATTTCCAGTTCTCAGGGACACCTGCCTCGGACCCCTGCGTAGCCCTCTGAGCCTCCACGTCGCTGATGATGGGGTCTTGGTGGGCTCCGTGCTGGCCTCAGCATCGAGAGCTGAGGGGCAACGATAAGATCGTCCAATCTCTCTGTCTCAGGAACACGCACTGGACAAGCCGTAGCAGGTGCTTTTGTAGCAACCCACTTATAATTAGCTCTTTCATAAGGGGCTGACTTCTTCAAATGTGTCTTAATGGCTCTCAAGAAATGTGAAATCTTCAGAACTTTTGAAAACATCAAACATCCCGCATGAATCTTGGGAACGTGTTGTCCCAAATCCACAGGATTGTGGGCAAATCAGAGAGACCAGCCTTTGGGAAGAATGACTTAATTCACGCACAAAAATAAGTTTGGAACGCCCAAACCAAGTCCTTCTCTGGATAAAAGTTCTGTACTCTGAAGTAAAAGGGCGATTTGGAACCTGTCAATCGCTCAACACGTTTACATGTTTCTTTTGTGCGTTTAGTTCTCTTCGCTCGTAACGACTCTATTTGGGCTGTAGATCGTCCTTCTCCAGCCGAGTTAGGAAGTTCTTTCCTGAGCAGGAGCCGCGATGACTGTCTCGATACAGTCCACGGACACCTTTGCCTGCAGGCCCTGATGAAGGAGGCTGGGCAGGTCTTTGGAAATGCGAATCAAAATCTGTGCTGAATTGTGCATCAGGGGCCACGGAAAGCAGGTGTGGGGGATGATGGGGCATGGGGAAGGTCAGACCCCCCTAAAAATTCACGACTAAATTTGGAATGAAGAAAAGAAGAGATGCAAGAGCGAGGGGAGACTGTCCGTGTAATTACCTAGCAGTTAATTATCTTACTCACTGGGTGGCTGAATTGGCCATGGTAAAGGACAGTGGGTCTCTTTGTCCACCTCGGCTCCCGCCTGCATCTTCAGAGGTTAGTGGAGACCGGGAGAGGGGCTCTCTGGAGATCCGGGCCGGGGAGCACTAGCCGCGGTGGGATTGGCGTGGGAAGCCGTGGCTCCCCCCGCGCTGAGCCTCCGCTCAGGCAGCCCTCGAGCCAGTGGTGTTTTCGGGGCCGCGCTCCAGGCATTGCCAGGATGTGCCTCTTGGCTACCCTCCTCCCACCCCCATGCTCTCCCTCGCTTGCTGCGATCGCCAGCACCTCACGGAAGAGACGCTTCCAGAGACCTCTTCTAATGAAATCAGGTCTTTTTAAAATTTTCTTCTAAGCACGGTTTGTTTAAAGCAAGCCCGCGTTCCGTGCTCTGCCGTTGGCTGCCCCCTCAATTAGTCCTCGTCTCGTGTTGTCCACATGCCCTGGGGTCATCAGCCCCGGTGGGGACAACCGATGGCCATGCAGAGCCGAGCTGCGTCGTAGGGACCGCGGCCCCTTCGCGCGGGACGCCACGCTGTGATATTTTGGAGACTTTGACCTCTGTGCCCAGGTCACACAGTCAAGGCACAGACCCAGTTTGGACTCGTGCCAGCGCCCGCCCTGCCAAACACTTTCTTGGGACATTCGTAATGACCCTTCCGGAGCGCCTTCCCGCCCGCGGGCGAAAGCCAACCTCCCTGCTCTGCGGGTCTCACCTCTTGACTCCGGGCTGGCCTTGGCCCCCGGTCATCAAGCTTTGTCACTGTGGACGCAGTGGGCCCTCTCAGGGCGAGAGCCTGGCCCGGTGTGGCCAGTGTGACAGCCTTTCACCCGGGCTTTTATGCCATGAGGCGTGGCCGGCGTGTTGTATCAGCAGGTTAACTCGCCGCATTCCTTGGGGGGTGAGGTCGGCACTGGCTCAGGTCAGCCCCTTACCTGCTCCCACTCGCACTGCCCCGCAAAGGCTCTTCCCACCTTCCATCGTAGGCGCCAACGCTGTCCGCCGCGGCTGCCTCTGCACATCACGGCGCTCACAGGGACCCAGCGGTCAGCACCTGGGATGGCCAGTGTGCGCCGGGGGCCGCTTCTGCCCCGGCGTCCCAGCGGCTGCGCGGGGGGCTCGGGCGGAGAGTACGGGGCCCCACAAGGCCTCGGGGGCCAGGAGCAGGGTCGGCGCAGGCTGCGCGGGGGACAGCCTCTGACCATCCAGCCCGGTCACGCTTCCGTGCACTGCCCTTGGGCTGCGCGCAGGGCCCTCTCGGGAGCCTCTGCAGCCCCCACTCGTGGTCGCCTGGCCGAAGGGGCGCAGTCTCAGGAGGCGAGTGGAGGGGAAGTGCGGGAGAGGGGGTGGGGCCAGGGGCGGAGGGTCCGGAGAGCCGCGATGCTGGGGGCGGCAGGGCCTCCGTGGTGGATGTCAGCCGTGCCCGGCATATGGTGCAGACGTTTTCCACGTGTTTACCTTGGGCTTCCTGTGTTTTCTGTTGAAAGCTTTCTTCTCTCTGGATTGTTTTTGTGGCACACCTTGCAGCCATGCTCTTTTTACCAGAGCGCGAACCCAAGACCTCATACCCGCGAAGCAGGTGCTCAACCACTGAGCTACACCCACTTCCCTCGTCCGTGTTCTTGGTACGTTTTATGAAATATTGCCAAAACAGACATCTGTAGTGATTAAGAAATACTGGAAATGCTTTCATATGTTTTCTCCTAAAAAGAAATACAAAGGAAAAGATGAATCTGTGGTTATCTTCAGAGCTGGGGCAACGGGTCCTTTCACCAGCGCTAACCTGGAAGGGCACATCCCTGTGCACCTGCTTGGATGGCAAAGTTAAGGAAACTTCCTCCAACCTAAGCAACTGTGGAAATAATCGACCAGAATTCCTGGTTTCTAAATGCCCTCTTAGGTTAAACCTGCCGACACGAAGGAGTCTGTGATGTGGGGATATCATCCTCAAAGCCTCGGCGCCATGACATGGCGATGGGGAAGGGGCGGCCCCAGAAGTCTCTTAGCTGAGTGTCCAGCGGCCACGCGCGCACCTGCTCGCCCAGCTCAGCCCCTGGTGCAGCTGCTCCTCTGCCTCTCTCCTCTAATGCCCTGATCAAGTCTTCACGCCTCCCCTGGGCTGCTGCGGTACCCGAGGCGTCCAGCTCTCGCCCACCTCCACCAGGGCCCCTGTGTGCCAGGACCATGCCTGCCAAACCCTTCGCAGGCTCGTGCTCTTTCTCCACCCCGGCGCTTTCTCTGTGGCACCATCCCACTCCTTATCCAAGGCCAAGGTCAGATGTCTTGTACAACGAGCTCTGCCTCCTAACTCCTTGTCTGTGTAGAACCACACTATGTTCTGTTTAGTTGCTTATGGATCTATTTTCCCATTCATGTGTTCCTTTTGAGCGGATACTGGTTCTTTCATCTCACATCGCCTGTGACTCAAGCAGTTTGTACTTGATATAGATTCCTTAAATGAGGGGCTGGTGTCAAAACCAATGAAACCAAGTCTACCCTTGGCCCACATCGTGTGACCACTTCTTCATCCTGGGGAGCAGTGCTGGGACAGGCAGTTACATTGCAGATAGATACTCAGCCTACTTTTAAAAATTGCCGTTTATGTCCTTTAAGGGTAAACTTTATTTAGAATTTAAGTTGATGCTCCCAGGAGCTACAACTCAGTCTTGGGACACAGTGTGCATTTCATGATCTGTATTTGACTTTAGAACATCCAAAGCTACTCTGTCTTTTGGAGGATTAGAACTGTGGATGTTCCTGCATTTGTCTTTGCTTTGTATTAAACCCAAATTGCTACACCTTTGTCTTCAGCTTATATCAGTGTCAGAGGGTGAATGTTTTAGCTTGGTTGTGAAGTATAATTTTTAGTAAATTGTTAGATTTGATTTGCTCCCTTATTGTTCATGATATTTGCATCTATATTCATGAGAGATATTGGTCTGTAATTTTCCTTCCTAATAAGTCTCTATTTGATTTTGTGATTAGAATAAAGATGACCTCATAAAATGAGTTAGGTCCCTCTGCTTCATTTTTCTGGAAAAGGTTGTAAAGAATTGGTATCATGTCTTCCTTCAAAGCTTAGTAGAATTTACCAGTGAGATCATCTAGGTCGAAGCTTCTGTTTTGGAAGGTTATTTATTGTTGATTCAATTTGTTTAATAGATAAAGTCTGTTATAGTTTACTAAACTGCTCAAGCAGATACCATAAAATGGGTCGGCTTTCAACAAGGGCAATTGATTAGTTTACAAGCTTACAGCTTTGAGGCTAGGAAAAAATGTCCAAATCAAGGCATCATCAGGGTGAAATTGCAGCTTTCTCCCTGACCTGGCTGCCAGCGATCCCGGACTCCTCAGGCAGAAGGCAGTGTGTACCATCTCTCCCTTCCCTTCTGAGTCGTGTTGCTTTTCGCTTCTTGCTTCCATGGCTTTCTCTTCTCTTCTCTTCATCTGAGTTTCATTCTCTTATAAAGGACTCCAGTAAGAGTGTTAAGAGCCCTCCTGAATGCGGTGGGTCACGTCTTAAGTTCTTACTCACCAAAAGATCCTCCTTATAGGGGGTCCACAGCCCCAGAAATGGATTGACGTTCTGGGGTCCATAGAGCTTCACACCATCACAAGCCCATTTGGATTTCCTTTTTCTCTTTATATACATTTTGGTAGATTCTATCTTTCAAGGAATTTGTCCACTCAATCTAAGTTGCCAAATTTCTGGGCCCAGAAGTGTTCATAATATTCCTTTGCGATCTTTTTAAAATCCGTGGGATCAGTAGGATCCCTCTCTCATTTCTGATATTAGCAGTTTGTGTTTTCTCTCCTTTTTCTTGGTTAGCATGCATGAACGATTGAGTTATATACCCCCAGAAAAAAAAATTCGTAATTGCAATCCCATTCCTGAGGGCGTGAACCTATTCTAAGTAGGACTTTTGAAGCTGTTATCTGTGGTTACAGTGGGGCCAAGTGAGTCAGGATGGGCCTTCTCCCACGTCTAGAAGCCTTTTAAGGGAAAGCCAGAGGGAGGCGCCAGGGGCTGGAAGTCAACGGAACCTGGAAGAGAAAGGAGAGGATAGGGCCATGTGTCAGGAGATCCAAGGAGCCCCAACGAGTGCCAGCCAGCCTGTGCCAGAGCACCACCGTCTTTATCCTCCGAAACCATGAGACATTTCATTCCCATTGCTTAAGCCAGGGCGTGGGGTGGTATTTGTCATGGCATTCTGGGAATCTAAAACAGCTGGCTAGAGGTTTGTCAATTGTTTTGATCTTTTCAAAGAAGTTCCTTTTGGTTTCATTGATTTTCTCTATTGTTTTCCCATTTTCGATTTCATTGATTTCTGCTCTAATTTTTATTTTGTCTTTTCATTTACTTACATTGGATTTCATTGGCTCTACTTTTTCTAGTTTCCTAAGGTGGAAGTTTGGAATGTTGATTTTATACCTTTCTCTATTTCTAATATATGCCTTTAATACTAAAAATTTCCCTCAAAGTGCTGCTTTTGCTGCATACCACAAATTTTAAATTGTATTTCAATTTTCATTTAATTCAAAATATTTTGAAAATTTCTCTTGAGATCTCATCTTTTACCCATGTATTATTTAAAAATGTGTTGTTTAATCTCTAAATATGTTGGGATTTTCTAGCTCTCTTTCTGTTATTGCTTTCTAATTTTATTCCTCTGTGATCTGAAAACATACATTGTATGATTTCTCTTTAATTTGTTGAGGTATTTTATGGCCCAGAATGTGATTTATCTTGGTGAATGTTTCACTCAAGCTTGAGAAGAATGTGCATTCTACTGTTGTGAGGTGATATTTTCTAAAAACATCAATTAGATTCAGTTGATAAATGGTGCTGTTTTGTTCAACCATATCCTTACAAATGATTTTCTGTCTGCTAGGTCTGTTGTGTACTGACAGAGGGGGTGCTGAAGTCTCCAAATATAATAATGGATTGTCTATTTCTTCTTGCAGTTCTATCATTTTCCCTTCACGTATCTTTTCCTAGAGTGTTTCTGATTTATTTTTTAAATATATTTTTATTACAGAAGTTGTGAACTTGCAAAACAATTATTCCCATGTGTAGAATTCCCATGCAACAACCCTTCACCAACACATCACACCATTGTAGAACATTTATTACATATTATGAGGTAATAACATCACACTATTAACACAAACTATGGTCCATAGCATATATTTGGCATACTTTTTCTATACCCCCCTACAGCTTTGGCATTGATGCAAGAATATTACAGTATTGCTGTGAACTATAGTCCGTAGGTTACATTAATTGCATTTTCCCATTCTTCTCCACATTTCAATCACTCTGCAATAGAGATATGTATTGGTTCTAGTTTACAGAAGGGCATTCTTGCAATTGTACTTTAACCACAGGTCTTATCCACCTCTAGGTTCACTGTGTTATTCAGTCCCTAGATTTCTTTCAATTGAGATTTACATCCCCAAACTACCCCTTACAGCCACAATTCCATTTATAAACCAGCTGCTACTCACTATAATGTGTTAACATCACTTATCCATTTCCACACATTTACAAGCAAAGTTAATTAGAACATCCACATGCATTAGACATCATTACTCCTGCAGAGTCCTCCACTTATCTCTTAATAACCTATACTCTAGGTTTTAATTCCAGGCATTTATTTCTTTGAATTTAGTTCATATTAGTGAGACTATGCAATATTTGTCCTTTTGTGTCTGGCTTATTTCACTTAGCATAATGTTTCAAGATTCATCCATGTTATCATATCTTCTTACTGCTTTGTTTTGTTTTTTAAATAATGGCTATTCTATGTAGTGTGAGATGATATCTCATTGTCATTTTGATTTACATTTCCTTAATAGCTAGTGACATTGAACAATTTTTCATGTATTTTTTTGCCATTTATATTTTCTCTTTGGAGAAATGTTTATTTAAGTTTTTTTACCTACTTTTTAAAATTGTATTGCTTGCTCTTTTATTGTTGAGTTGTATGATCTCTTTATATAGAAAGGAAATAAAATGCTTATCTGATATGTGATTTCCAAATATTTTCTCCCATTGAGTGGGCTGCCTTTTCACCTTCTTGATGAAGTCCTTTGAATCACAAAAGTCTTTAAGTTTGAGGAGGTCCCATTTACCCATGTTTGCTTTCATGGCTCGTGATTTCGGTGTAAGGTTTAAGAATGCATCATCTACCACCAGGTCTTAAAGATGTTTTCTTACATTTTCTTCTAGGAACTTTATAGTTCTAGCTTTTATATTTAGGTCTTTGATCCATTTTGAGTTAAATTTTGTATAGTGTGAGATAGGGATCTTCTTTCTTTCTTTTGGCTATGGATATCCATTTATCCCAACACCCTTTGTTGAACAGAAGTTTCTTACCTACCCTGGTGAGTTTGATAGGCTTGTAAAAATCACTTGACCATAGATATGAGTGTCTGTTTCTGAACCATCAATTCAATTCCATTGGTCTGTCTTTTGTCTGTCTTTATGCCAGTACCATGTTCTTTTTACCGCCGTAGCTAGGTAATATGATTTAAAGTGTGGAAGTGAGAGTCCTCTAACTTTGTTCTTCCTTTTTAAGATATTTCTGGCTATTTGGAGCCCCTTACTCTTCCAAATAAATTTGATAATTGTATTTTCCATTTCTTTAAAAAACGCTGGTGGAATTTTTATCAGAATTACATTGAATCTGTATATCAATTTAGGTAAAATGGACATCTTAATGATAGTCTTCCAATCTATGAGCATGGAATATTCTTCCAATTATTTAGGTCTTCTAAAATTTCTTTTAACAATACATTGTAGTTTTCTGATTATAGTTGTTTTACATCCTTGGTTAAGTTTATTCTGAACTATTTGATTCTTTTAATTGCTATTGTAAATGGAATTTTTTCCCTGGCTTCCTCCTCAAATTGCACATTACTAGTGTATAGAAACACCACTGAATTTTGCATATTGATCTTGTATCATGACATACTAATGAAATCATTTAATAGCTGTAGTAACTTTGTTATGGATTTTTAGGAACTTTCTAGGAATAGGATCATATTATGCAAATAGTGAAAGTTTTACATCTTCCTTTCTAATTTGGACGCCTTTTGTATCTTTTTCTTGCTTGATTGCTATAGATAGAACCTCTAGCCCTATACTAAACAGTGGTGATGGTGGGCAACCTTGTCTTGTCACTGCCTCACATATTTTGATGTTCTGTTATTAGGTGCAAGTATGCACTGGCCTAATTGTTAGGTGAGGGAATTTTGTGGGTTTAAATTATTAGTTGATTGCATTTAAGGCTGGTTGCTTCTATAATCAACAAAGGAGCTGACCTTAGCAATGAGAGGTGTCTCCTCATCCAATCATTTGAAAGTCTTAAAGACAGAAGTAATGATTTTACCAGTCACATAGAAAAAATTCTATCTCCTATCTCTGCTTCAGCCGCTCAGCTTCTTCTGGGAATTTCTCATCATCTTCATTGGAGTTACAAACTTGCAGCTTCTCAGACGGTATTCAATGTCAATTTTATCAAGTTTCCAACTTGCAGCCTGTCCCATGGAATTTGGAATTTGAACTTTCCAATCCCTATGACAGCATGAACTAATTCCTATAATAAATCTCTTAATGTGTGTGTGTGTATGAGTGTGTAACCATATCCTGTCAGTTCTGTTTCTTTCTGGTGAACCCTGATCAATACAGGTGCGTACACATTAAATATTGCTTTGTCTTCTCAGGGAATTGATCCGTTTATCACCATGGAATACCCCTCTTTATCTCTGTTATTTTTTCTTGCTCAGAGATGTGCTTTGTCTGAAAATAATATAACTACTCCAGCTTTGTTTTGTTTAGTGTTTGCATGGTATATCTTCCTCCATAAGGAAAGATACTTTGTATCTGTGTTTTTTTGTTTTAAGTTGATTTCTTGAAGCCAATTTATAGGTGGGTTTTGTTTTTTCATTCACCCTAATAGTCTCTATCTTTTAATTGGTATATTTAGACCATTCACATATAAAGTAATAACTGATATCATTTTATTAATATTTACCATATTGTGAGTTTTTCCTATTCCTTGTCCTTGTTCTTTGTTTCCTTTCTTTTTCTTTGTCTTCCACTCTTTTGCTTCTTTCTCTATTTTCAATTGAGCATTTAGTATGATTCCATTTTCTCTTTCTCTTAGCATCAATTATAATATTTTAAAAAATTATTTTAGTGGTTGCCCTAGAATTTGCCATATTAATTTATAGCTAATTTAAGTCCACTTTCAAAAGACACTATGCTACTTCATGGGTAGAATAAATGTCTTATAACAGAGTAATTGCATTTCCTTCCTCCCATCCCCTGTGACCATCTTACAATTTATTTTACTTATCAAGAAGTTATAACCATCCAATATATAGTTACTATTATTGTTTAGGAAAAATGTTATCTGTTAGATCAGTTAAGAATGAGAAAAATATTTTATCTTCATATATTTCTTCTCAAATGGCCTTTCTTCCTTTGTAGTGCAGATCTGGATTTTTGATCTTCATCATTTAACTTCTCGCTAGAGGACTTTTTAGCATATCTTGCAAGACAGGTCTTCTGTCACAAATTCTCAGTTATTGTTGTTGGAGAAAGTATTTATTCTCTGTAAAAAGATAATTTTTCTTGTTACAGAATTCTAGGTTGGCGGGAACTTTTTAAAATACTTCATGCCACTCTCATCTTGCTTGGTTTCTGAAATGCAGTCTAATATAATTCTTACTCTTATTCTTGTTCCTCTGTAGGTGAGGTGTTTTTATCCTTTAAGATTTTCTCTTTGTCTTTGATTTACCACAGTATGAATATGTTTTGCTTAGGTGCATATTTCTTTGGCAATTCTCCTGCTCAGTGTTCTCTGAGTTTCCTGCATCTGTTGTTTGGTGTCTGTAAATTTTGGAAACTTATTGGCTATTATTACTTTAAATATTTCTTCTGTTCCTTTCTTCATCTGCTGGTATTCTCATATGTGCACTTCACACTCATTTTTTCTAATTGTCTCACATTTCTTTGATATTCTTTCCCATATTTGTCATTTCTTTTTCTTTAAGGATTTTAGTTTTGGGAGTTTCTATTGACATATCTCCAAGCTCAGATTCTTTCCTTGGCTGTGTCTAGTCCACTGATGAGCCCAACAAAGGCATTTTTATTTTCTGTTACAGTGTTTTTGATTTCTGGTATTTCCTTTTGATTCTTCATAGAGTTTCCATCTCTCTGCTTACATTATCCATCTGTTTTTGCATGCGATCTACTTTTTCCATTGTAGCTCTTAGTGTATTTATCACAGTAATTTTAAAATGCTGTTCTGATCATTCTAAGATCTCTGCAGTATCTGGGTTTTAGTTCTGGTGCTTGTTTTGTGTCTTCAGACTGTGTTTTCTGCCTTTTAGGATATTTTGTAATTTTTTGTTGGAAGCTACACATGATGCACCAGGTAAAATGAACTGAGATAAGTCGACACTTATCGCGAGGTTTTATGTTTTCCCAGCCAGGAGTAAGATTGTGTTCACTGTTTGCTGTGGCCATGGGTGTCGGGGCTAAAATTCCCCATGGCCCCGGGGTTCATGAGTGACCCTTTTCCATCCTGATGTGTTCTCCCCTCTGTCCTCACGGCCAAGGGGTCAGGGAGTGGGCAGGTTTCTGCCCCTTTTCACATTACATGTAAAAGGAAGGGGAGGAAAAGTGATGAAACTTCCCTGTGCTTTTTGCCAGATATTTAAAACAAACTTCGAGCATCCTCGTTTTTAACGACTCTGCAGATTTGCCAGGGCGGCTATGACAAATACCCCCCAAACGGTTAGTCTACACAACAGGAATTAGAGTCTCATGGTTTTGGGGCCTGAAAACCCAGCACCGAGGTCTGGGCAGGCGGAGGTCTGGAGCTTTCTCCTGGGCCTGCAGTGTCCTGGCCGCCCCACCCGCACCTCCGCCCCGCCGCGTGGCGCTCGGCCAGGCCCTGGCCGTGTCCCCGCTCCCTTCCCCTTTCGGGCCTCCGGCCGGCCCACAGAGTCAGGCCCACCTGCTCCAGTTCGGCCTCACCTAAGGAGGACCCTCACGTTCCTCTTTACTGTGCGTCCCCACCTTTTAGCAGCAGCATCGTCAAGGCCCTACTTTCAAATGGGGGAGCAGGGGGTGGGACTGGAACATGCCTTGGTGGGGAACAGGAGTCACCCCACAACAGGTTCTCAACACCCCAGGCCTGGCATTCCCAGGCCACCTGGTCGAATCCCTGACCAGGTGAGGGTCTGAGGGCTGCCCCCAGGACACTGCAGGGCAGGCCGCGAGCTCCCCGACTCCCACGTCACAGCTCAGGGAGGAGGCGGTCAAGGGTGGCTGCCCCATGGGCACCGGGCCAAGCTCCCCTGGGGTCTGGGGCATTCCCGCCCAGCGGCTCCTTGGGGCGCCTCCCACGGCAGCCTGCGTGTGTGGCCAGCTTGGCCAGCTACGCCCAGGCGGAGCGGCGCTCCCCCGACGAGGGCCACACTCAGAGCCCCTGCAGCCGCGCTCACAGTCACGAGGTACACGGTCTCAGCTAGCGTTTTTGTCGTTGTCTTCTGCAGCAGTTGGATATGGTTATGAATTCCAACAATAGATACTGGATTATGTTTGTAACCTGGTCTGCACCTGGGCGAGACTGAGTGATGATTAGGGCTTTGATTGGGTCACGTCAGTAGGGCGTTGAGTCTCCACCCCTTGGTGGGTGGGGCCTCGCAGATAAAAGGCAGCGAAGGACAGAGTGGAGTTCTGATGTTGGAATTTCATGCTGAAGCCTTAAGCTGGAGCCCTGGAGAGAGAGACAGAGCTATTCACCTGATAGTCTACAGCTGACCTAGGGGAGAAAGCAGAGGAGCTGAGCCCAGAGGAACCCAGGAAGCCTGAACCCTGGACCATCGGCAGCCATCTTGCTCCAAAGAGACTTTGGTGAGGGAAGTAACTTATGCTTTAGGGCCTGTATCTGTAAGCTCCTACCCCAAATAAATACCCTTTATAAAACCAACCAATTTCTGATATTTTGCATCAGCACCCTTTCGGCTGACTAATACACCTTCAAACTGTCCTTATCCTGTACGGAAGGAATAGGCTGCACCTTCCCTGCTGTGCAGCAAGTCAAAGACTGCAGCTTCTTAAGACTCCACTCTGGTTTGTGCTCCGCCTCCCCGCCTCCCTGCCTCCCCCACCTCTCCGCCTCTCTCTGGGAGGAAGGACAGACATTCACAGGTGCAATCTCCATCTCCGCCCTGGGGTTTTCCCATCACATCTCAGCTGGACCTGCCTCCGGCCGTCCTCGGCCGTTTCTACTGGATGTCCGGGGCCAGGTGTGGCCTCATTCTCTCCCCAGTGCTGTCCCCCCTGCACCTTCTGTGTCCTGGTCCCCTCACCCTGTCTCTCCACACCTGTCCTCCAGCCACAAGTGGAGGAAGAGGAGCTTGTGACTCTGGCCTCTCAGACAGGGCCCCACGCAGTGCCACGGAGAATGCCCTTTCCGGGAGCCAGTGCACAACCGGGCGAGCAACGCCCTGGTGTCCTCCTCTCCCACCGCCTTCTTCAAGGAGGTGCTGGTGGTGGATGCCCCTGGCCAGGAGCGTTGGTCCTGGACCCAAGAGGTACCGGCAGGACCAATTCTGCACTGAATTCAATTACTTGGACAATAGTCTGAGACAGACCCCGATTTCTGCCTAGATACCCCCCAAAATCCCTTCCATACATAGCTACTCTTCTACTACTTTTGAAATGTAGACCTTACTTTGTACCCATCTGTTTAAACCTTTCAATATATTCCCAGCACCTTCCTAAGCACACAGGCCCTTCCGAACAGCCCCCCACTTCTCAGCGCCCCTCCCCGGCCCTCCTCCGTAGGCCCCCTGGCACTTTGCAGTGTCCCTCTCTGCCCAGTCTCATGCCCCCAAGGTCCCCACGGGTCCCCACTGCCTGCCCTCTGTGGCAAATCATTACTTTTTTGGAAAAGAAATAAACCTGCTTTGCCACCCACTTTGACAGGAGCTGGTAGTCACTCTTGGCTTCAGAGAATCCTAGATTCTCCAGAAAATGCACGCCTTACCTTCAGCAGCCTTATCGTAAAGCCTTCAACCCCTTCCCCACCTGAGGCTCTTCAGATTCACCGGGACGAAGGCATGGGAAATTACACACTCGAGGGTGAGATACAGAAATTGGCCAAAGAAAAGAAACATTCCTGGCTAATGGGAAGCCACCTGTGTTCATTTTTAAAGCATAAAAATTCCCCTTGAACAGCCTCCAGACCTGGAACTGTGCAGAAGGACGAGTGGGTCAGCATTCACAGGCTGCCCCTGTTTTACGAGTTTGCACTTTCCTGGGGCGGGGTGTGATGTAAGAGAACTACCTGCTACAGAAGCTGCCAAAACAGCCTGGGTGTTGCAAAGTCCTCGGAAATAACTGGAATCCACTTCACTGGATACATCAAGGTGAGACGTGGGGTTTTATTTCCAGCAAGGTAACTAATGGTGAGCATATTACATGTCTTTCCTGATGGGGATGGTTGTATTAAAACTATATTTGTATAATGTTTTCCTCTTTTCAAACTGTCCTTATGATAACTAGGTCAAGATCCCGGTAACTTTTTATGTAGGAAAGAGGAAGCAGTTCTTATTTTATAAAATGTGAAAAGTTATACTGAAGAGAAGTTAAATGACTCTTTTGAATGTCATAAATTAAATCAATGAAGTTAGTAATTAAGGCTCTAGCCCAGAAAAACTGCTTTTGAAAAACACTAGATCTTAAGAGATTGTTCTAGTCATTTTTATAAGAACACCTTCAATTATATACAAATTAGGAAAAGGGCTGGGTTAAGAGTTGAGAGTAACAGGCTCTGAGGCTTTTATTAACTTAGTTTTTCTTTTCTTTTATAAAGTCATATTGGAACATGAAGACAACATGTACTGATTTTGGTCGTGATTCCTTACCTCCAGTCGAATTCAAAGTGTAATTCTCTACTTTATAAATGAGTTACTGGCTAAGGGAAGATTCCTCACCCTGTGCTGTGAAATAGTCCTAATCTCTGAACCCCTTCAGGATTACAGGAGACGATACAAGGCAATAGAAGATACACGTAGGATGAAAATGAGACATTTGCCAGTTGGTTCAAACCTCTAAACATCACTGTGGGCACTTTCCATGAAAAATCAGAGTTCCAAAAAACGGCTCTAAGTTAGACCTTCCATGACGACGGTGCCCGGAGCAGGTGGCGAGAACCGGGCACCTCAGCCCTGGGAAGTGGAAGGTGAACTCTATTTGGCAGGACTGCACCTGGAGAGGTGTACTGATGTTTAGACGGTGGGCTCTGCGCTGGGTCAGCTGGTGCTGGAGGAAACGCTGAGTGAGACCTGGTGGGCACTTGGGGGGCACAGTTCTAGCCCTGATGCCCATCACCCGGGAAGCTGGTGCCTCCCGGAGGATCAGGCTGAGAGCCGTGGAGGACCTAGAAGAGATTTCACGAAGGGGTGGCTTGGCTTGGTGTTCCGTCCCCTTTTTACCAGCAGGCTTTGTCTGGTTTTCTGTTGAGAATTTAAATGAAAAGAAAACAAAAAAAAAACAAAACAATTTGGGGGTCTCTGTGTTGAAATGCCACCGTTCAGCTGGACTTTCTAACGTTTCCTTTGGACTCTGGATAGAGAAAAGACCTGCCTGCCGAGAGGCAGGGCTGCGAGGTGATTCCTGGAGCTGTGGCTGAAGCCAGGGGGGCTTATCTGCCAGGATAAAAATAACATTTGAAAACACAGGTCTGGTCTGGTGGTGGTTTGGTTGGCAGTGGTGTTAGCGTGCTATTTGAAAACAAATCATCTCTTAAAGACATGGCAAAGCTCATAGGCAGGGTTTACCCACTTTGTCTAGGCGTCCTGCATTTACAGAGAGGATTTTGTAAAATTGTCTCATGGTGTTCGTGTCCTTTATTTTCTTTCCTTGCTTACTGGTGCTAGTTAGACTTGGAGTCAGCCTTTTAGGAAAAAAAAAAGTCAACTTTGACCTAATCTGAACTACATAATAAAATAGATAACATTTTAGTGCCAAGATGGATCCATCTAAGAACTTTGTTGAAATGGCAATTCACCTATTAATAGTACTGTTTCTGGCATTCAAAAAGATTGTTTCTAATTTAGTCATTGTAAAAGCACAGCTCACACCTGGGAAATTATAAGTTGGAAAACTTGAATTTATTGTTGTTTTATTTTGTTTTTCTTTGTTTTGGGTGTTCGTTTATTTTACCTTCCAAGTACTCAGAAGATTGTTGCAAATATAAGCCAATATATTACTGTATGTTAAGCTGACCGGTAAGTATGAAGAATTCATTTGTTTTCCTAAGGATTCTTTGACTGTGTTAAGAGTATTCAGGATATTTAATAATGTTGCTGGAGATCAATAAGAAAATATAGATCAACAATTTTCACAATGTCTATGATTAAACTGAATAGCTGAAAGTATTAGATCAAATTTAAAATTTAAGTCATGTTGGGGTTAAGCATGAACTAAACGCGTGGGATCAGTAGCTGTGAAGGCCGGGGTGGGCTGGGGGCTCTGGAGAGGGGCGCAGCCTGGCTGCGACCTCTTCTAGCCAGAGCTGGGCCGCGGTCGATCCAGCTGGGGGAGGTGGTACTGGAGGCTTCCCTGAGACGTCAGAGAGGAGCTGTCCCCCAACCAGGCACGCACACACGCGCGCGTGCACACTCGCAGTTGGATCTTTGAGCTGCTGCCATGGGCTAGGGCTGGCTCAGCACCGGTTTCCTTGTGCCACACTCTGCAAGGAAGGTGAGAGAAAACGTCCCAGGGCCTGGGAAGGAAGACGCTGAATTCGAGCAGCAGAGGAGGCTATCAGCTACCTTCAGACGTGACTCCTCCACAAGGGCGAGGAGTGCAGCGATCCACAGACCTGTAAGATGTGGTGGAACAGGAAGCAACGTCAGCGAGAGGGTTTATGGAGACCCAAAGCAATGCCTGCGTTTAAAACCCTTCAGGGATTAGTGTGGTCCCTTTGTTGCAAGGGTTGAGAGAAGGTTATTATAATTGTACTCTTAATGGTAGTCCATAGTTTCCATTAAGGACCACACCAATGCAAAATGTTAAAAGAGGAAGGGGTCTGTGGGAACTCTCTTTTTTTCTTTATGATTTTTCTGTAAACCTACAATTTCTAATGAAATGAGAGAAAGAGACATTGAAAACAAAAATAAAAACAAAAACCTGGGTGGCGGACTTGGCCCAGTGGTTAGGGCGTCCGCCTACCACATGGGAGGTCCGCGGTTCAAACCCCCGGCCTCCTTGACCCGTGTGGAGCTGGCCCATGCGCAGTGCTGATGTGTGCAAGGAGTGCCCTGCCACGCAGGGTGTCCCCCGCGTAGGGGAGCCCCACGCACAAGGAGTGTGCCCTGTAAGGAGAGCTGCCCAGCGCAAAAGAAAGTGCAGCCTGCCCAGGAGTGGTGCTGCACACACGGAGAACTGACACAACAAGATGACGCAACGAAAAGAAACACAGATTCCCATGCCACTGACAACGACAGAAGCGGACAAAGAAGACGCAGCAAATAGACACAGAGAACAGACAACCGGGGTGGGGGGAAGGGGAGAGAAATAAATAAATAAATCTTAAAAAACGAAAAAATCCAAAAACCTTTTTATGGGGAATGTCAGATCGAAGAAGAAAACAGGGGAGTTGAGGACACACCAAAAAACTCTACCAGTTCATAGAAGAAAAAGGCCAAGACACAGAGAGGATTGGAGGAAACAAAATGTTCTTGAGAGGAGAAGTTAACTGAGGGGATTCCTCTATTCGTTACCACCATCCACCTGCCCCCAACAAACACGCACTTCCGCGGGGTCGCCAGGGATTTCCCGCTCACCCGCCGGCTCTTAGATTCTGTAACTCTTAGCTGGGACGTTCACTCCTCCGCGCCCTCTCATGGAGCTCTCACTTTCAGTTACAAGGTTTGTTAGATGGGACCGTCGACGCTGTTGGCAGGTGATCCAGCCTGATCTCACCTCCCAGTGATCCCCCTCTAGAGTCCACCTATGAACTCCAGGGGGCTGAGAGCCAAGCTGGCGTCTGCAGACGGAAGCCAAGCACCCAGACGCTCTCTGGTATACCATCAGGGCTAAGTGAGCATTTGTCAAATGACTGAATGTTTGTCATGAACGTAGTTGCGGTGGTCTCTGAGACTCTGCATAACCTGTCCTCCAGAGTCTACAGAATCTCTGGTATGAAGGTGAGACCATGGGAGGAAATTCTGGTCGATGAAATTAGGACAAAATAACATATGCTATTAATGAGCTTGGCCTTTAAAGTTTCCCAAATGCCTCTCCATCCTCTGTCTCCAGTCACCGGGGCAACCTCGGAAGCTTGGAGCTGAAGATGGCAGGACCTCTGTACATCTGGGTTTTATGTTGCTGCACAATCAGCTGCTAACCGGTCTTCATAGTAGAAACAAATTTCTATCAGGCTAAGCCCATGCCATTTTGGAGTTTGCCTGTTAAAGCAGCTAGGTGTGACTTTAACTTATATAATGGGTAAATAATACTGTCATTCTGTAATTTACTTCTACAGGGAGATTACTGTCCAGTAGTAGAATGAAAGTAGGATGTTTACTTTAAAAATCATTTCAGAAAATAATAGCAAACAAACAAAAAAAAAACAATAGAAGCAACAAGTTAACATTAGACAAAGCAATCAAAGTGAAAAGGACAAACCAAGATATGAGAAGCAACACCAAATATAAATGTTGGAGACATTATTTTAAATGACACACATTCATTTAAATGAAAAAAAATCTCAGCTAGGGTTAAACAGTAAAAGCCTAACAGAGGCAGATCTAAACTAGAATGAATCAGAAAACTTTAAAAGAAACTGAGCAAAGATATAGCAGCAACCTGGTTCTCAAAGGGAAAAGGAAATGACAATAGTGGCTGTTTAATTCGCCAAAAGGCTGTCGACGCAAAGTGCCGGAAATGTGTTGGCTTTTATAAACGGTATTTATCTGGGGTAAAAGCTTACAGTTCCAAGGCCATGGAATATTCAAATTGAAGCAAAATCAGCAGAGATGTTTTCTCACCAAAGTCGGCTCCCGTCGATCCCGGCGTTATGGCCACGTGGTGAAGCAGGATAGCTGCCGATCTCCGTGGAAGTCCCTGCCTTCCCTCCCAGAATCCTCCGTCTCCTGGAGCTCAGCTCTTAGCAACCAGGCACGGGGCTCGTCTCTTTCTGGGCCTCGGCTCTTTGAGCCTCTTGGCAGTCCTCTCCCTCACATGGCAGAACCAAACATAGCAGCTGCCCTTTGCTGTGTCGGCCTGTGTCTGTGCCTCCATTTATATCAGACCCAGCAAAAGGCAGAGAATCAATAGTCCAATCAAAAGCCCTAAATCCATCTTATTATGCCCTATCTAATCAAAGTCCCCTCAACCGAATCTAATGCAATCAAAGAAATAGATTCTTTTATAAACGTAATCTTTCTCTTTTTTGGGCTTCATAAAATAATCTCGAACAGCCACAGTATCATAAGCACTTTGAGGGCAAAAGCTCTCGATTTGTTTATCCATTCCCCAGTTCACCAGGTGATGGGCATTTGATTTGTTTCCACTTTTTTTGGGCTCTTGTGAATAATGGTGCAATGGACAATTGCATTGTGTAGTCATTTGTTTTCATTTCTCTTCAGTAAATACCCAGGAGTGGAATTTCTGTGTCTTATTATAAATTGCTCACCTTTTGAAGGAGCAGACTATTTTTCAGAGTGGCTATTATACCATTTCACTTTCCCATGGACAACATCTGAGTCCCATTTATTCATACATCTGTGACAACACTCCTGCTTGCCTTTTGAATTTCACCTTTTCTAGTGGATGTCAAGTATCTCATTGTGGTTTTTTGTTTTGTTTTCTTTCTTTCTTTTCTCTTCATTTTCTTTTAAATGTTGCATTCAAAAAATATGAGGTCCCCATATACCCGCCCACCCCAACCACCCTACCCCTCCCACATCAACATCAACAAAAACATCGTTGTGGTTTTGATGTGCATTAACTTAATGCCTAATGATGTTACCCATCTTTTCATGTGCTTATTAGCCATTCAATTTTCTCTTTTGGGTAAAATCTCTATTTAAATCTTTTGCTCATTTTAAAATTGAGTTTTTGTCTTATTGAGTTTTAAGACAAAATATGTATATGTATGTTCTGGATGTAAGTTCTTTATTGGGTTCATGATTTGACAAATATTTTCCTTCAACTGATGTATATCTTTTCATTAACATAAAGTCATCTTTTGAAGTACAAAATTTTTAACTACCATGAAGTCCAGTTAATCAATTTATTTCTTTTATGGATTATGCTTCTGGTATCATATCTAAGAACTCTGCCTAACTCAAAGTAACAAGGAATTTTTTTTTCCTGATTTTTTTCTAAAAGTTTTATACATTTAATATTTATATTTGGGTTTTAACCTATTTGAAGTTTTTTTTTTCCTTTGTGTACATATAGGATAAGAATTTAAATTAATCATGTTGCATGTGGATATCCAATTATACCAGGGTCACTTGTTGCAAAGACGATCTGTATCCCCGTTGAATGGTTTGGTAGCTTTGTTGAAAATAAATTGACCATATATATAAAGGTTTATTTATGTATTTTCACTTCTGTTTAATTGGCCTGTACATTCGCCCTTAAGTTAGCACCACTTTCTGATTACCTTAGTGTTGCGTTAGGGTTTAAAGTCAGGAAGTGTAAGCCCTCCAACTGTTCTAGCTATTCTAGGTCTTTCATATGTCCACATAAATTTTAAGAACAGCTTGCCAATTTCTGCAAAAAAGTAAGCTGGGAATTTGATAGGGATTTTGGATCTCCAGATCAATTTGTAGAGAGTTCCATCTTAACAATGCTGAGTTTTCTATTGTGTGGGCATGGAGTGGTTCTTCATGTTTTATTTTTATTTTTTTTTTAAGATTTTATTTATTTTATTTATTTCTCTCAACAACATTTTATAATTTTCATTTATACAAGCCTTGCCTTTATTCGGTTGAATTTCTTCCTAAATATTTTATTATTTCTAATGTTTCTTTATTTTTGTGTGGGTTCTTTGCAAGTATATACAAATGCAGTTGTTTTTCAGTATTGATCTTGTATCCTGCTACCTTGCCGATCTCATTTATTTCTTGACGATTTCATAGAATCATGTCATCTGTAAATAAAGACAACTTTTTTTTTCTTCATTTCCAATCTTGGTTTTCTTTTGCTTGCCTGATTGCACTGTTTTGAACATCTGCTACAATATTGAATAACAATATTCAGTATTGAATATCAGAGCAAGTAAGTATCTTCATCTTGTTCCTGACTTTAGGAAGAAGCATTTGGTTTTTGCCTTTAAATTTAGGCTAATTAGCTATAGGTTTTTCTTACAACCCCGTGGTGGCAAGACTGAAGAGCACACGTGGTAGTGTCGAATATGAGCTTTATTTATTGGGACTTATGGAGGGGAGAGAGTCTCTCTGGTGGCGGTGGTCCAAGAATGGAGGTCGCTCTGCAAAGAAGCGGGGAAAATGAGAGCAATGAAAAGGGTCTCAGAATAAAAACGTTTCATAACAGAGTTTCTGCTAGGATCACATGAGGTACGCAAATGGGGTCTGGTGATGTTATTGCAGGAAAGGAGTGTACAGTCTGGAGAAAATTACCACCCACCATACCATCTGTGCATTGTTCTCCTGTGAGGAGGTTTGTTACATTTAACTTGTGCCCTGGGTCATACAGGCAGCTGCGTGCTGTGGGCTGGGTTTCCCTTAGCCAGGGCTGGAGATGCATTGGACTCCCACAGTTTTTCCTAGATGTCCTTTATCGGGTTGAGAAATTAGGAATTTTCCTTCTATTCTGGTCTATTAATTTTTTTTTTTTTACCATGAATGGGTGTTGAATTTTGTCAAGTGCTTTTTCTGCATTTATTAGATGATTATATTTTTCCCTGTATGCTATCAATAGGTTTATTGCATTAATTTTGGTTAGGAAACCAACCTTGTATTCCTGGAATAACTTCCTTTTTTAACATTTTATTTTTTTATTTTTAAAGAAGCTTTAGATAACATAAATGTTGCATCAAAAATATAGGGGATGAGCCTCCCTGGTGCCAAGGGATTACTACCATCACCAGCTGGTGGTAAAGACAAATGAGTTTATATGGCTAAGAGACTTCAAAATGATTAAGTAGGTCATCAGAGGGGCCGTGCTTATGCATGTCTCAGCAGGATCCCAGAGACAACCAAAGTAGATAGAACCCCAGGTACCGGTGCTCCTGAGGGCTATGGAGACACCCAGGTTCTACAGTCATGGCAGATGGCTCTGAAGTTCAGTGTCTTGTCAGTGGGCCCTACTTTGGAAATTGTGCTCCTGAGTGTGATGGATTTGGACTCAGATGTGACCTTTCTCCACTTGTCTCTTCTGTCACTTTTACTGAACCTGTGGTTGGTGCTGGAGTTGGTGTATGCTCAGGAGACTTGAATCCCAGGACTGTCCATGTGCCAGCTGGGCCCTGAAACTCAGCAGAGTTGCAAAACCTATTCTCCAGTTCATTGGACTTATCCAGGTCAGCTGATGGGGAGGTGAGAATGGTCAACCACCACACCAGGGAACTGAGAGTGTCTACAACTGCAAGCAGGAGAATCGCATCCATCAGCCATGTGGGATCTAAGCCCCCTCTCAATTTAGAGGTGGAGTGGACATTGCCATCCCAGGGTCCACAGGATGGAGGAATATAATATGGATTGGAGTGGACTTGCTGGTATTCTACTATAGAACTGTTATGACTAGCAATGGAAGAAATTGTAGCATCGATGTGGAGACAGTGGCCATGGGAGTTGCTGAGGGCAGGGAGAGGGAAGAAGGGGTGTGATATGGAACATTTTCAGGATTTGGAGCTGTCCTGAATGATATTGCAGGGACAGATGCAGGACATTGTATGTCCTGCCATAACCCAATGGATGGACTGGGAAGAGTGTGAACTACAACGTAAACTATGGTCCATGTGGTGTGGCAGTGCTCCAGGGTGTATTCACCAAATGCAATAAATGTGCCACGATGATGAAAGGGGATGTTGATGTGGGAAGAGCGGGATGGGGTGGGAGTGGGGTATATGGGAACCTCTTATGTTTTTTAATGTAACATTTTGTGTGATCTATTTATCTTTTTTAAAAAAGACAATAAAAATAAATAAAGCATAGCTACCAAACATCTTTCCATTTTGGTTTACATTATGGTTTATATTTTAGATTGTACGATTTTCTAAATTTTTAGTTACATTATGGTTTACATTTTAACCTATAGATTTTTATACATTTTTGGTGAAATATAACATGTCCTATATCCATCATTGCATGATCTTGTGGAACACTTCCATTGCCCCCCAGTTGCCCTGCTTCAATCTATTCCATCCCTCTCTCCCTCTCTCCTCAGGGCCCACAGTGATAGCCAAGCTTCATGGCTTGAAGGTCCAGATTCAGATACTTGCAACAATGTTGAGGGCTTGACATGCTAGGGTGTCCTCCCTGATTGGGAGCCACCAGTTCTCTTGGGAGACACAATTCCCTCTGTTTGAGAGCATCAGGCCTCCCCAAGATGTGGGTGTACCTTCTGACTCATTGTATGGGTCTCCCCCCAGTGATATAACACAGTGTGAAAGATGAGCACTCACATACTCCCTAGAAGCCTGACCCTCTGCCAGATGCCCCCCCCCTTAAGCACCTTAAACAGGTAATCCTCCCTTATTATATTTTCTAAAGAGTTTTATCAACATTATAGTTTCAACCACATACCTGATAATCTCCCATGTTCAACTGTTCCCCCCAACCCTTCCCCCAATTCCTTGGGCCATCTGACCCATCTTCCCAATCCTGGCACCCTGAAGCCTGCAAAGCCCCACCCAAAGGTATTCCCATGTCCTCATCTTATCCCTTCCCTGTACAAATACTTACTTCCACTTTTGGTAGCTATGTTTCAATATCTGTACATCAGCTGCAGCAAATATAACATGAACATGTAAAAAGATCATTGCTGGGAAAGGGGGGAATGAATTTGATATTGGATATATGGGAGTCCCCTATATTTTATATGTGACTTCACTATGATCTAAAACTTTTTTGAAGACAAAATTAAAAATTAAAAAAAAAAAAGGATGTAGACAATGAGGAAGAAATGAAAGAAATTACCTTGCACTATATCTACAGGGTAACACCTATTACAGTGATGAAAGGCAAAATGTAAAAAACAAAGTTTTATGATATTCTTCATTTTTTAATATCTCAAATTATTGTTACTTTATTTTCGTTTTTCTAAATTAGTATGTATTCTATTTCTAATCTTTAAACCTATAATTACAATTTAATTTTCCTATTAAATGAATTTGGCAATATAATAGCCTTCATTTTTGAAGAAGTTTTGGGCAGCAAAGGGGTTCAACTATGGCAGGGGAGGAACACTGGTGTGGGATGTTATTGATGGGGGACACATGATTGAGAGGGAGTTATCCAGGGACATGTATATAAGGTATATAAAAATGTTCAGGTATTCATTGGGTATTTTCATAGTAGTTACAATGACAAATGACAACTGAGGGAGTGCTGAGTTCCTAGCCAGTGAAGCTCTGTCATGTTCTCAAAGGGAACAGCAACAATTCCCCAAGAGAAAGGGTAAAGACCAATGAAAAACGATGGTCTAATGATGAGCACAAGGTACTGATGACTATGCTTATTAGCCTGTGTGCTTGGAATTTCAACTAGACCTAGAGCTGCAGGGTACCTAAGAGTTACCTCCTGAGAACCTCCATGTTGCTCAAATGTGGCCACTCTCTAAGCCAAACTCAGCATGTTAATCCATTACATTCCCCCCAGTATGGGACATGATTCCCGGGGATAAGCCTCCCTGGCGCTAGGGATTCCTACCAATCACTAACTGGTGATTCAACTAGAAAAAGACCTTGAGTAAAAGGGGGAAATGGTAAAGACAAATGGCTAAGAGTCTTCAAAAAAGAGTTGGGAGGTCATCAGAGGGGTCGCACTTATGCACATCTCAGCAGGATCCCAGAGATAGCCTAGGTAGATACAACCCCATGTACTGGTGCTCCTGAAGGCTATGGAGACACATAGGTTCTACGGTCATGGCAGATGGCTCTGAAGTTCAGTGCCTTGTCAGTGGACCCTACTTTGAAATTTGTGTTCCTGAGTGTGATGGAGTTGGACTCAGATGTGACCTTTCTTCATGTGCCTCTTCTGTCACTTTCACTGAACCTGTGGTTGGTGCTGGGGTTAGTGTACACTTAGGAGACTTGAATCTCTGTATTGTCCATGTGCCACCTGAGCCCTGAGCCTCAGCAGAATTGCAACTCCTATTCTCTGGTTTGTTGGACTTACCCAGGTCAGCTAACATGGAGGTGAAGATGGTCATTCACCACACCAGGGAACTGAGAGTGCCTACAACTCCAAGCAGGAGAATCACATCCATCAACCATGTGGGATCTAAACTCCCTCGCAATATAGAGGTGGAGTGGACATAACCATCCCAGGGTGCACAGACTAGAGGAATAAAGTATGGATTAGTTTGGACTTACTGGTATTCTACTATAGAACTATTGAGACTAGTAATGGAAGAAATTGTAGCATTGATGTGGAGAAATTGGCCATGGGATTTGCCGAGGGCAGGGAAAGGGAAGAAGAGATGCGATGTGGGGGCATTTTTAGGATTGGAGTTGTCCTAAAAGATACTGCAGGGACAGATGCTGAACATTAAATATCACACCATAACCCAATGAATGGGCTGGAGGAGAGTGTGAACTAAAATGTAAACTATGGTCCATATGGTGTGGCAGTGCTCCAGTATGTATTCACCAAATGCAATGAATGTGCCACAATGATGAAAGAAGTTGTTGACATGGAATGAGTAGGATGGTGGGGTGTGGAGTATATGGGAACCTCTTATATTTTTTAATGTAACTTTTTTTGTGATCTATGTATCTTCAAAGAAGAATAAAACAATTAAAAAAATAAGGTAATAAAAATAGAGCAGTTTATAAACTTCTCTGAAATTTTGTGTTTTCTTACTTCTGGGAGTTCTTTCAGAAACCTGGAACCAAATCAAATACGGGCATCAGAAAGAAAATCTCATAAAATAAACAATTTTAATTTGCACAGAAAATAAATAAATAAATAAAATAAACAAATAAATAATGGAGATTCCCATATACCCCACCCTTTGCCCTCCCACACTTTCCTACATTAACAACATCTTTCATTAGGATGATACATTTGTTACAATCGATGAGTACATTTTGAAGCATTGTGAAGCATTGCTACTAACCATGGACTATAGTTTAGTTTACATTTTAGTTTACATTTTGCCCTGCACAATTTTACAGATTTTGGCAAAATACACAGTAGCCTGTATCCAAAATACACAATGACCTGCAATGCCATGCAGGACAATTCCAATGTCCCCCAACTGCCCCATGCTACACCTATTTTTTCCTCTTTCTCCCCTCCAACCCTCTGCTGGCCACTGCCATTATATCAATGATGTAAGTTCTTCCATTGCTAGAATAATAACGTCTGTTTTCGTCCATAGTTGCATTCCCCCTTTATGTTTGTTCATTCCTGGAATACTTTCTACTTGTCCATGATGTATACTCCTTCTTTTAATGTCACTGATTTCAGTTTGCTATTATTCTTTTGAGGATCTCTGTGTCTATATTCTCGAGAGATGTAGTTCTGTAGCTTTCTTTCCTTGTCATGTCTTTATTTGGTTTTGGTATCAGGGTCATACGGAACTAATAAAATGAGTTGGGAATTGTTACCTCATCCCATATTTTCTGGAAGAATCTGGAAAAGATTGGTATATTTCTTTCTTTAAAAGTTTAATACAATTCATGAGTGAAAGCCGTCTTTATGTGGCTTTTTCTTTGTGGGAATAATTTTTTTGGTGTGGGAATAATTTAAATTACTAATTGTATGTCTTGTTTTAGGTCTATTCATATTTTTAATTTTTTTCTTTTGTCAGTTTGATAATTTGTATCTTTCTAGGAATTTGTTTATTTTGTTTTAATTGCCTAAGTTTTTGGTGTAAAGTTGTATTCCTTTTCATTTCTTTCAGGTCACTAGTGATGTCCCTTCTTTCAGTCTTTATTTGGTAATTTGTCTTCCCTCTTTTTTTCTTGCTCAGACAAAGGTTTGTTAAATTTCTGGATCTTTTCAAAGGAAAAAATGTTCGTTTTCATTAATTATCTCTATTTTTTTCTGTTTTCTGTTTCATTAGTGTCCACTCTAATCTTTATTTTTTGCTTCCTCCTGCATGCTTTGGTTGAAGATGTTCTTTTGCTTTTTTCTAGTTCTGTAAGATGGATGCTTGGATTACAGATCTGAGATTTTTCTTCTTTTCTAATTTAGACATATTAAGCTATAAATTTCCCTCTAAACACAGTTTTATCTGCACCCCATACATTTTGATACATTGTATTTTCATTCATTTAGAAATATTTTCTTACTTCCTTTGTGATTCTTTCTTTGATCCATGGGTAATTGAGAAGTGTGTTGTTTAATTTCTTGTCAAATCCCACTGTGATTGAAGAACATATTTTATGATTTTAATCCTTTAAAATGTACTGATAGTTGTCTTAAGGCCTAATATATGGTCTATTCTGGAGAATGTTTTGTGGATCTGCTCTTGTTGAGTAGATGTTAGACTGATGTTAGTTAAGTCAAGCTGGTTAGTAGTGTTTTTCAAGCCTTCTAAAACCTTGCTGATTTTTTGCTTAATTTTCTATTAGTTATCCAGAGTAGGGTAATAAAGTGTCCAATATTATTGTGAATTATATATTTCTTTCCTCAGTGTTGATAGTTCTGCCCCTTCTATTTTGGGACTTCATTATTAGGTGTGTTTATTTTTACAACTGTTAAATAATTTTGGTGAATTGACCCTTTCATCATCATAAAAATCCTTGGATTCTAAATAAGATATTTGGTCTTAAAGTTTGTTTTGTCTGATATTAGTATAGTTTGTCTAGTTCTTGCATGGTTACTATTTAGATGGTGTATCTTTTTTTCATCATATGTTTCAAACTTCTTGTGTCTTTGAATCTAAAGTATGTCTCTTATAGAGAACATAGCATTAGATCTTGTTCTTTCTTTGTTGTTGCTGTTATGTTTTATTTTTAATCCAGTTTCATACTTTGTGTTAGTGTTTAATCCATTCATATTAATTGGAATTATTAAAATAGTTGGATTTATTTGCTGTTTCTTTACATTTATGCATTTTTAAACTTTTATTGCTTTCTTTTGTGTTAAATGTCTATGTTCTAATGTTTCATTTTAAATTCCTTTTTAATATTATTTTCTTAGGGAAATATAGTTCTAGGATTGCAGTATACATCTTAACTTATCACAGTCTACTTCAAGTTATTGCTAACTTAATTCTGACAGAACAGGAACATTTTGTTCCAATACAACTCCATCTCTCCTTCTTTGTGCCATGTATTTTACATTTATATATGTTATAAACCTAATAATACAGTTTAATAATTATTGTTTTAAGCCATTGTATTTTATATCACTTAAGAGAACAATAGAGAAAAATATTTATTTTATTATTATTTTTATTTCTTTACATGCATCTCAATTTATTCAAACTAGAATACACAGAATTTTAAAGTGGCATTGCATTTCCTAGGTTATCACCTTTAGCAAATTGTTAATAAGTTGTGATTCTAGGATAGTGTTAAAAGAAACAGCTTGAATTTTATTGACATATTAATCTGCATATAAGGTTGTTTCATTATCCATATACAAAATTAAAAATTAAACCAACGTCTTTTAATGAAAAACAAATCAGGGAAGTGGATGTGGCTCAGGTGACTGAGCTCCTGCCTATCACATGGGAGGTCCATGGTTCGGTTCCTAGTGCCTCCTTAAGAAGACAGCAAGCTGGTGAGATGGGCAGGCGCAGCAAGCCGACACAACAAGAAGATGCAACAAGAGACACAAAAAGAAAAAACATAACAAGAGACACAATAAAGGAGGGAGCAAAGGTTGCCAGTGCCTTCTAAGGAAGACAGCGAGGTGATGCGACAGGCAGGCACTGCAAGCTGGCGCAACAAGAGACAAAGGGAGGAGAAACACAATGAAAGGCACAACAAGGCAGGGAGCAGAGATGGCTCAGGTGGTTGGGCACCTCCATCCCACATTGGAGGTCCTGGGTTCAACTTCCAGTGGCTTCTAAAGAAACAAGGAAAACAAACAGACACAGCAAGTGCAAAACAATGAGGGGGTGGGGAAAAATAAAACAAAACAAAACAGATCACATGTAGGTATTTCCTTTCCATGTCTGTAAAATGAAGGGTTCTTTTTCTGGATGATTGTCTTCGCAGCTTTTCACAAAAATAACCTCATGGTACAAGCCCTAGAAAAGATATAACATTTGAGATTTACCACGACTGTCAATATTACAAGAAGAAAAAATATTTTCATAATGTCTTAATATTTACCTACATGAGAACGTCAGTGGCGGTCTTCACTTCTTCACGTGCATCGGAGTTACCATCTAGGGCCCTTGCCTTTCAGGCTGAAGTATTATGCTATAAATAGCCTTCAGTATTTTTTTATAAGACAGGTGTGCTAGCAGCACATTCTCTCAGTATTCGTTCATCTGTTCATCATTTTTTTGCCTTGTTATTTGAAGTAACTTTTTGCTGGTTATAGAATTCTTGGTTGACAGCTATTTTTTTTTTTTTCTTCAGCAAGCCCCAGGTTAAAATACCTTGGACTCCAGTGTTTTTACTTGCGGTTCGTTCAGTTCAGTTCAGTTGTTGCTTGTGAATATATGCCTCTCAGTTTTTGGTATGCTTTGATTTGATTTCCAGGATCTTGATGGTTGTTTATTGACAATATTGTGCAGTTTTGCTATTTTTTTTTAGGGAGAAGGTTTGTCAAGTGTCTCATTCCACCACTGCAGAATTCTCACACCCATCTAGAATAAAATTCAAGCTTAAAAGCATGTGTTGGGATTTCTTGATTGGCATGACTACCATGGCAAAGAATCAAGGCAGAAATATTAATGCATTATTGTCTATTCAAAAGCATTTTATAGCTTTCTGAAGATATTTCTCTAGGGAGACCAATTTTATTCAGACTTTTTCTGGAAATGTGATATCATGTTTTACAGAACCAAAATATAGAATGTGGACAGTGCTCTAGGTGCCTCACAGTTGCTCAGGTATCACTATTATTTCTTGGAGAATGCGGCTTTAGTACAAGTGTTGCCCTGGAAACAAGATATCAAGCAGAAATTTCTATCACCCATTCCCAGCATTCTGAAGAAACTAAGAATTTGCCTACAGGTACTACACTCCTTTCATTTAATCATCCAAATGCGGGATGCATAATTTATTTCATTCAAATTTATGCACAAGTACATTCGGAAGACCTACAGGTGGAGCCCTCAGAGGATCAAATCCATCATTCTTCTCCCCTGAAGTCTCTGGGTTGCTGCACAAGGGTCAGCCCAGCTCTGAGCAGTCAGCGATCACACCTTCGTTATAAGATACTTTAAAACAGAAGCTTCTGTAGAGGGGTGATTTTTCTTATTGATTATGTATCTGGATTCAAAAATTATAAAAAAACTAACCTCTGTATGTTGACTCTTCAATATTTAGAGGTAGAAAAACAAATGTTAATGTTTTCATTTTCAACTTAAGCCTCTTACTGCATGCTTATGTTTTCTTTATTTGAGAAATACGATCTCGTCCAAATTGAAAATTTGGAGAATGTAGGAGAACAAAGATGAACTTTAAAACCAACCCTAATATCACCACCCAAAGGTAACTCCTGTTAATATGGTAAAGTAGTAAGATGGTTTGGTAAATACATGTTCTCATGCCATTCAGATTTATGATAAACTCGATTCACACCATTTTATTTTCTATATTCTCTCTTAGGTATCAATCACTATCTCCTTTTTGTGATTTTTCTCTACTATAAATTTTGCTTCAGTCAACACCTTTGTTCATATTAATTTTCAGGACTTCCGCAAATTTTCTAGGCTAGATTCACACAAAGGAAATTTCTAGTTTCCTTTTTAGTTTCCTAGTCTCTAATAAAAAATAAACTCAGTTTTTATTACAGAAGAGTTTACAGAAAAATCATGCATAAAATACAGAGTTTATGCAGAGTTCCCGTACATCACCTATTACTAACACCTTGCATTCATGTGGTACATTTGTTATAATTCATGAATGAACATTTTTATTATTGGACCATTAACTATAGCTCATGGTTTACAATAGGGTTCATTGTGTTGAACAGTCCTATGTTTAAAAACATTTTTATTATAGTAATATGTATAGGATCTAAAATTTTCCCTTTTAACTGCATTCCCATAACAAGTCAGTGCTGTTAATTACATCTGCAATTTTGTGCTACCATTTCCACTATCCATTACCAAAATGATAATCAATCTGGATAGAAACTGTATAATTTAAGCATTAAGCCCTCATTCCTTACCCCTCCTGCCCCACCGGCGACCTGGATTCTAGATCTAACTCCACGAGTTTGCTTGTTCTGATTATTTCATGTCAGTGAGATCAGATGATAGTATTTATCCTTTTGTGCTGGCTCATTTCACTCAACATGATGTCCTCAGGGTTTACCCACATTGTGTTCGTATCTGAACTTCATTCTTTTTCATGGCTGAATAATAGTCCATTGTATTTATATGCTACATTTTGTTTATCTAGTCATTGGTTGCTTTATAGCAGCATTATTCACAATTGCCAAAAGATAGAATAAACTTTAATTTTAGAACAGTCATAGATGTACAGAAAAATTGTGAAGAGAATACAAATGCCCATAGGCTTAGCTCCCTCTTTCACCTATTATTAAAATTTTATGTTATTGTGGTACATTTCTTACATTTAATACTGATAAATTATTACTAACTGCAGTTCATACTTTATTAGAACTCTCTTAACTTTCACCTTATGTCCTTTTTCTGTACCAGGATCCTATCCACAATCTGTGATTACGTTCCGTCTGCATGTCTCAGCTAAGTTCTGTGACGTGTCATCAAGGATGGAATAAAATGTCATTAATAGCTGCAAAGCTTCAGGAAATTTTTGGTAAAAAATCTCATAACTGTGTCTATATGGAAAACAATTGACACCGTGGTCAATAAGATGCCTAATGATGGGTTTCTACCAGAAATTGAGCACACACCTTCCATCCAGTTTTGAGCATCTTTCGTTTGCAGGGGTGAGCACTGAGGCCAGCACCGCCTTCCCACAGCATCTACCTCTGAGCTGCTGGAGTTTTGACTTTCTCCTGCCCTTGGGGGCGGCTTCCCAGGGCCCTGAGGTGAGAGTGACACTCGGCTATTTCTCAAAGCCGTGGAGAAAACTGATGGGCAGAGAAGAACGTCACCGCCTGAAGCCACGGCATCAGGGGAGGGGCTTGCTCTGTGACTGGCCACCTGGCCTCGGGAGACCTGCGTCATCCCCTTGATCTAGAAAAGGAGAAGGTTGGCCAATATATTCTTCAGGCTCTCTGGTCCGTGTTTCTGAGTTCATTCTCAAACTGGACCAAAGTCTTAGCCACTGGCCACGTCTACCGACTTGTTTCTAACAAACCCTTTCTCAAACGAGCTAAGGACTATGAGTGAAAATGGCGATGTTCTGTATGATCAGTTTCAGCTGCTTTGCCGTGACCCGCCTTCTGCTGTGAGCTTCACCACTCCCTGCCTCTCTTTGGGGTTTGATGCCCTTTCCTAAGTGAAAACGAAGTGGATAGCATAATTGATTTTTAAAAATGACTCTTCACAAGCTTATTTTGGGTGGTACTTCATCCTTCGTGTTCAACTGTGTAATATAGTAAAATAATTGTGCTACAATTTGTTCTAAAATTTGTTCTTGGGACCAAACAATGATCCTAAGTTAACCAATAAAGGTTTAGCAGGGTTCTTACTGTTTGAGTTTTTAAAATATTGACTCTTAAAAAACATCTCCGATTTCATCTGTTATGTAGATTTCACGAAATACTATTCAGAATCTATGAAGTGATATTAAACGAATTCCTTAAGGATTCTTGAATTGGAGGTTAAAATGTGTGAAAAATAAGAAGCAGGAAATTTTTGTTTTCTTTTTAACATGCAGCCTGATACTTCTCCCTTCTGCCAGCTACAGAGAAGTGGTCTCCATTTTCATCTTAACAGATAGTATCTGGTATGTTTCCTTACCTTTGAGAAGGGAAGGAATTTGAAAATGAAGCTAGACCATTTTTATGGAGGTTGTAGAAGATTTTCATTCTCTCGGAATTGGTAGAAAGAATTCATACTGTTATAAACTAGAAGCAAATTGTGATTTCTCCTTATTCACTGTCTTAAGACCTGGCTTGTGTTGATGTCCTTGGAAATGACCTTTCAAAGTATCTCTACACTGTTCCCCTCTCACACGATAGCTGGGTCATACTCGCCATCCACCTTTGAACGTGCTGTTGTAATTGCCTGGAAAACCTTTTCTTCAATCCTGTGCCAGTGGAATTCCAGTTTTTCGTGTGAATTATCTGTCTGCTAAACCCCCCATCTCTTCCTGTGTCCCAGCACAGTGCTCAACTCACAGTAGGGATCTATTATTTTTGGATTATGAATCCCAGGGGCAAGCTTCTGATAGACCAGTCACATGTGCCTGCTATGTCCTCATCTTATTTAATCCTCACAGCAGTCCTCTACCTCCCCTACTTTGCAGATAGGGTAACAAAGGCTTTGTGAGCGTACCTGCCTCGCCCACACCCATCACTAGGAAGGGCAGGAGTGCATGCGATCTAATGCTACCAAGCCTGAAGCTTCGTGTTCTTCTCTGCTGCCCCCATGTCCCGTTGCTGCCTCCAGATCACTGGGCCTCTGCAATGTGACCAAAACAAACCTTCTTCTCTGTGGGCCTGCTCATTGGTTGTATTGTTCTTTTTGCCTCACCTGGCCATCATTTGCAACTGACTCGGGGTTGCCCTTCACTCCAAGCATTCCTTCCCGAGCTCCTCTGTGTGGACAGCCCACTTTGTGCACTGACCTCTCATCTTCAGTGACTGTCTGCCCTTAGACTTCACCGTGGGCCAGGTCAGCAGCCATGGCAGTGACACTCCACAACTGCACATCCAAGAGTCCTGCTTGATCAAACCTCTTTACTCCTAGATTCCTGTTTAATTACTCAAAGACTACTCTTGGGTCTCATGGACACTGAGAGAGGACCAGCCCTCTTCCCCCTCCAGCTCCTTACCCAGCTCAGGGTTTATCTTCCAGCTTTTCAGCAACACTCTTGCTCATTACTTACATTTCCAGTGGTTCTCTCTTTTCACTGCAGCATCTTGAACCCAACAACCCTCTCTCTGTAGATCTGGTCCCCATGAAGAGTCCCTCAGCAGGGTGTTTGGTGTCTCTTACACACTCAGGATTGTTGGCCTAATATGTGCCTCTGTGCTGCCTGAGCTTCCTTTGCGCTCCTCATGCCTGCTCATCTCCCGCCCTCCAACGGCTATTAAAATCTTTCCACTCTCTTCATACCTCCTCTCCACTGCATTTCCTCTGTGACCTCATCTCCTAGTGGCAGAGAAAAGAAAGGCCACCAGATGAGAACTTCATCCTTTAAGACCCAAAATTGCACCATCCTCCCCTTGGTTTCTCTTAACAGAAGAGCTTTCCTTTCCCCTGTTGTCCCTCCACCTGGCTGGGATCCTATGTTCTCTTACTCAGGAGACTTACACTCTAGAGTCAATCTTTCTGCTCTTGAGCACTCAACCTGACATTCTCAAATGTATTCTTTCTTTTGTGTCCAGAACTTCCCTATGGTGGAAGTGTTGGGAATGCATCTCAGATGCACCATATTAGCTACACCCATCTCACCCTGACCTGCCTGGACCGGGCAGATCCTCTCCAATGAGGCCAGAATCCTGTCTTGCTCCCCAGTCGATGAGCACAGGCATGGAATTACGCTTATATTCATGACTGGGTGACTGCGTCACTTCCCTGTCAGTTCTCCCCCCAGAATTTACATTCCTCAGAGGCCACAACCTTGACTTTGTCCCCTAACCATGATGGCCTCAGCTCCTAGCAGAGTGCTTGGCAAATGTAAAACATGGAAGAATGAAAATACTTGGATTCGTTTCTTTTTATTTCTAAAAATGTTCCTGTAGGATTTCCTCTTACTGCCCCTCTTCTGTTCCGCAGCACCCAGTTGAAGTCCCTGCGAGACCCACTTCCTATTCCGATTAGCTCACATTTCATTTTTCTCACTCACCCGTGCTTTAGTTCTCTTTGTCCTCCTAGAACCTAGGAAGATGCCTGAAGCTTTCAATGAAAACTGGTAGAATAAATAATTTTAAAAATGATTTATAATAGTATATCTCCTTACACAACTTAAATTTTAGATCCTTCCCTAAACATCGTTGCTCTTTCTTCACCTTGTTTTCCTGGGCCATGCTATTTGCCTTTGGGTAAGTTGACATCGCAACCCATCCTTCCAGGGAGTTGGCATGCCATCATCTCACGGTGCTATAAGGAATCCTAATGCATAGTTTGTGTTGTATGGTCACCCTGTCCCTGTCATTCAACATACACCTGCACACCTGCAAACACACATACACCCTTAGAGTCTAAGACGGGGTCACGTACAATGGATAGAGGGCTGGAGTGCTCACCGGAGATTCCTGGTGCTTGAAAGAAGTTTATTCTGAACTTCCCTTCACTTCCTCCTGATTAATGATCTCAGTCTTTAAAAATGTGTTCTCATAGTCACTTATCCTACTGCAGTGGCTTGTCTTTCTCTTGGCATCTTAGTAATATTTTTGCTGTATCGCTTTCACAAGGACTTTCAACCATCTTCACACTTTCTCTCCATTCCTAATATCAAAAATCCAAGCTATAGGATGAAATTTTCATCTGTTTTCCCCACACTATTCTAATAGCTGCTGAACTGATTTTATCAGAGAATTGTCGTGCCTTTCATTGCCACATTCTGACTACACTGCTCTGTTAGGATGGCTACAAGAACACCTTGTCCCTCCACTCGTCTGGGCATGGGAACGAGGAGAGCTGCTCATAATGGCTGACCTGTTTATTCATAGTGTTGCCTTATATCCAGATATTATCTTTAATCTCCAGCTCAGCCCCTAAACTTGTATCCATTGTGGAGGCCCTGTTAATAAAAAGGCGATTCTCTCCTTCCCTGCTGCCTACCTCTCATATAGCTCAGTGCACTGGCCAGCCTTGTTACCCACATTTACACAATAAAGGTCTCTCTGGCTAGATATTTGCAGTTTTAAATAAGGAGTCTTTTAACATTAAAGGAAAGAGCTACATATACTTGGCTCATGCATAGAATAGTTTATAATCAAAATACATACCATGAAACGTTATAATCAAATAGTCTGTTACTTACTCATGGGAATGTAAAGGCAAAAGAAAACCGAGGACAGAGCCTGAAATTCCTCCTTGGTTCCTTCATCATGAAAGACACTCTTTGGCATCCAGCCCCTTTCCCATCTTTAAGTTTTGTTTTGCTTTTGTACATTAAAAAAATACAGCATCTGAATTTGCAAATAGAATATAAACAGTCATAATCGGTGCCTCTATTATTTTCCACGTGTAAATTCAGGATGATTTTTTTAATCTGAAGACCCTCTGCTGGGGCCCCTGGGTGGCTGCCTGCCGGCCGGAGCGGCCCTCTCCCCGGCTCGTGCAGTGCGGCCCGGAGCCAACAGGTGGCACAAACGCATTTGAGTTGCACGTCGCTCCTTGGAGCGCGGGGCCCGGCCAGCGCCGCCGCGGCCCACGTCCGCCCGCCAGGCCGGCCGGGGGACCCGGAGGCTGCGCAGGCCGCCCCCTCGTGCCCGCCGGGAGGGTCCCGGGTCGGGGTCGGGCCTGGGGTTGGGTCGGGGTGCGGGTCCCGGGTCCCGGCGGGCGGCGGCGCCTCCAGGCCGCGCGCCCTCTGCTGGCCGCCCGCGGACTCGCGGCGCGCCCGGGCCCCGGCCGGGGGCACATGTGGGCAGGGGCGCGTCGGGGACCGGCCGGGGGCACATGTGGGCAGGGGCGCGTCGGGGCCCGGCTGGGGGCACATGTGGGCAGGGGCGCGTCGGGGCCCGGCTGGGGGCACATGTGGGCAGGGGCGCGTCGGTGCCCGGCTGGGGGCACATGTGGGCAGGAGCGCGCCCGGGCCCGGCCGGGGGCACATGTGAGCAGGGGCGCGTCGGGGCCCGGCTGGGGGCACATGTGGGCAGGGGCGCGCCCGGGCCCGGCCGGGGGCACATGTGGGCAGGGGCGCGTCGGGGCCCGGCTGGGGGCACATGTGGGCAGGGGCGCGCCCGGGCCCGGCCGGGGGCACATGTGGGCAGGGGCGCGTCGGGGACCAGCCGGGGGCACATGTGTGCAGGGGCGCTCCCGGGGCCCGGCCAGGGGCACATGTGGGCAGGGGCGCTCCCGGGGCCGGCCGGGGGTACACGTGGGCAGGGGCGCTCCCGGGGCCGGCCGGGGGTACACGTGGGCAGGGACGCTCCTGGGGCCCAGCTGGGGGGCACACGTGGGCAGGGGCGCGCCCGGCGGGTATGGGCACTGGGGCGTGGCTAAGCAGGGCTCCCAGCCTCGGGCCTCTGGGCTGGACCCCCGGGGGCCAAGGGTTCCCAGGAGGGTTCCCCCTGTCCGTGTCATTGTCATTTGAGGACTCGCGCTCGGGGACTGGGCTACCCTGCCTGCCCCACTCACAGCCCCCCCGGAGCGGGAGCCTCGAGGGCACAATGCCCCCCCGCGCTGCGAGGTCCCCAGCCCTCCTTGGGGACGCCTCCGCGGGGGCGCGCAGCCGGCAGAGCTGTCACTCGCGGTTCCGGCCCGCTGGAGAGCACCCGCGCTCGGACTTGTTTTTAATGTGTCAAATCACGGAGTCGCTTCCCGGCAATAAGGTGTGAAGGGGCTGCAGCCTGCGGGGCCCGGGAGGCCGCCGGGCGAGCTTTGTTCTCGCCTGGCGAGTGACAGCCCTGCTCTGGCTGGCTCGGCAGCCCCCTCCCCACCGCGCAGCTCCTGCTGGCGCTTCCTGCGCCTTGCCTCCCATTGTTACAGTGCTCGTGATGCTCGCATTCGGACAGCGCTTTACAGTTTACAGTGTCCCTTCACCTGCCTGGTTCCTGAATCCGGATTTGTGAGGGGCGCCCCAGGCAGCCCTTGGCCCTTTCCGAAGACCCCTCCTCACATCGGCTGTTCCGCAGTTGGTGTCGCGTGGTCTGACCCAACACGGCCTGGTTTTAGGCTCAGGTTAATCTTCCGGTTCTGGTTGAATTCTGGGGGGGCACCCCTGCCCATGGCTGTGCGCCTCAGAGAAGCCCTGGAGAGGGGGGACAGGTGGCTGGACAGCTGACCTCTGCTGGAGCCTGTTCTGTGCCGGGCCTTGAGCTGTTTTCATGAGTAATTCAATCTTCAGTACCTAACAGCACAGGTCTATCATTGTCCCCGCTTGATAGACCGAGAAGCTGAGTCTTAAAATGACCAACGCACACTCCACCCCGGTGCTCAGTGTTGCCCCAGGATGGAGCCGCCCTCGTCAGGCTGCCCTCAGGGGACAGAGCGCAGCCAGAAATGACCTCTGGTCTCAGGCGGACCCCTGGAAGCTTCCCAGGGCCACTCCTGCCTGCCCTTGGGCATTTCCGCGTCTGGGAACTCCTGGCGAAGCAGGGGCTCCCCTGATCTCAGGGGGCTGGAGACAGTTCTATTAAAAATACACCAACAGAGGAAACAGCGAGTCTAGATTCACCTGCACCAAAATAGTAAGCGCCTTCTAGATTTCAACCGGGCATCACTGCTTTGGAAAGACTTGGGAGAATGGACCTTAGAGATGGCAAAAGATAGAGTTTGGCAATTTTTCTTTGCATCCAAATGAGGACCAGAACGAAGGGGCTTCTTTGCTGGATCTTAGCTCAAGGTCTACTACGCAGTCGTGGCTCAGTATCCGTGGATGACGCACGCACCCATGATTGTGTCTGAGGGAGGGCGTTTATGAGGTTGACATTTTAAGAAGTCAAAATTTCAGCTCCTTTCAAAAACAGTGGAACATGTCTACACCGTGTTGCCTTCTGACGGCAGTCCGTCCAGAAGGAGGCCTGACTTTGAGGCAGTGCTGACCTTTTAAAAGTCACTGTGAAATGCAAGCCGTGATGCTTTGGGTAAGCACGAAGTCAAATCGTTTTCCTCTTTAATTGATACCATTTAAGCGTCTTTATGCAAGGGCAAAATCATTAATTGGCAATTATTTTCATAGAAATTGGTAAGGAAAACATGCAAACCAAGTAGGAAAGAATGAACCGTCAGGTCAAGAGCAGAAATCCAGGGCACACGTCAAGCTTTTGAAAAGTGCTCAGCCCCACGTGCGAGCTGAGAAAACAAAGGGAGGAAGGCACTATCTTACTCCTGCCAAGCTGGCCCCGGTTCCGTTTTGTGGTAGGTCTCAGTTTTGGGGACAGTGCGGCCAGAACAGCCCTGGGGTGAATTGTTGGTGGACGTCTAAACCAGTTCAATGTTAGAGGAAATTACTTGGCAATACTTATCAGAAGTATTCCACCTTTATCTGCTTTGACCCAATAATTCCCCTTCTAGAAAAACTAAATCCTAAGGAAACCAGAAAGCCACACAAACATTTATATAACTCTCATCATGGTGTAATTTGTAAGAAGCAGAAAACTAGAGGCAACCTAATTTTGTATGAGCAGAATGATGGTTAACAAAGTGTAGTGACCAGAAGATAGGATATTTGAAATCCATTCAAACCACATTTTAGAGGCTATTTAAAGACACAAGATAAATGTGTCAAGGTAAGTGAGGAAGGCAAGGCATACAATTGTATACACAAGATAATTATAAATTCACAAAATTTATGTACATTATATGACAAATATATTTTTTATGTGTGTATATATCAAGGCTGGGAAGGAAACGAGACATGCTAGTAGCAGTATTTTGGTGAGGAGGTTTAATGGGTAACTTAGAAAGATTTATTATTTCACATCCTCCACATTTTCTATAATGAAGAGATGTTTTGCTTTCATAATACTAGAAAGTAATAAAAAGAGTTTGACCAAAAGGCAGTCTGCCTACCTCCTGATGCTGTGCCCGGCAGCACTGTCAGGAGAGGGGTGTTTCAGCATCGCGGTGGGTTAAACGTCAGCCCCTCATCCTTTCCCTCGCAGGCGGCTCATGGTAACCACTTTGCCCCCCCAGCCGAGGCCCCCGAAGGCTCCTGCTCAGGCGACCGCCTCTCCCGAGACACGCGGGGCCACGACTCGAGGGCTGGCCGGGCTGACACGGCTCAGAGCGGGCGCTGCAGAGCGCAGGGGCCCCGGTAAGTAGCCGGGATCAGCCACACAGCCGGCCGGGGGTAGCATTTCAGCAAGCCCTGCTTCCAGAGGGGCCCCCGGAAGTGATGGCCGGGCGGTGGCCCTAGCCCTGCTGCCCGTGCTGAAATGCTGGCAAGGAGGTCACCTTGGTGGGGAGCCGAGCTAACGTGTTTACCGACTTGCCAGGTGGACCCATTGTATCACCTGTCAGGCGCTGTGTATCCGCCTGCACGTGGGTGTCAGCGTAAGAGTGCAGTGGGACTTCTGAGCCCCGGGAGAGAAATTCAACTGCCAAGGGAACCCAGTTCCGCAGGCGAGGTCCCTCCCTGCACCAGCCCCGCAGTTCCAGCCCGGGGAGGGTGCTGATGTCGACAGAGGGAGGAGAAGGAGCAGGTGTGGAGGGTTGCTTCAGCTGGACCCTTGCTGGCACTCTCCTCCCATTGCTGGGCACGTTGGGTGCAGCGCCTGCGTCCTGAGCTGGCTGCCAGCATCGGGCAGGGGACTGAGTCTGGAGACCCAGCCCCGAGCCTGCCCTGGGGGCCTTCCGACGCAGGCCCTCTCCCCAGGCCTCCTCCTGCACCCCCTCCCATCACCCTGCTCTCCCACCTGCTAGCCAGGGGCTCACCTTTCAGGTTTTGAGGGTCCCGGAGGGCTGGGTCCGTGGCCCGTGGGACTCGGTTGCACAGTGCCTCCATCACAGGTCTCCTTCCCTGCCGCCCACAGTCCTGCCCTGGCTGCCTGGCTCTCGGACCGCTGAGCGTGCAGGTGTCTGCACCTGCCCCAGGCACGGTGGGCACTCCACTCCACGCATGATGACCGCATGCCAACGGGGTTGCATTTTCCTGTTTAGAACCCGTGGAAAACTGACATATGAGCGGGAATAAGGAAGTCGAGCGTGGGGCTTGAAAAGAATCGTGGTGCAATTAAGGCAAGATTGAAATCTGTACATGTGGCTGTCTCGGCGGGCTCTTGGCCACTGGTTCTGACTCTTGGGAAGTGGACGTGGTTAACCGATGGAGCGTCCACCTACCATATGGAGGGTCCAGGGTCCTATCCCCAGGACCTCCTGACCCGTGTGGTGAGCTGGCCCACATGCAGTGTGGCAGTGCAGGGATGCCCCATGCACAAGGAGTGCACCCCGCAAAGAGAGTCATTCTGCATGCAAAAAGCACAACCTGCCCAGGAGTGGTGCCACACACATGGAAGCAGATACAGCAAGATGATACATCAAAAAAGAGATGCAGTTTTCCAGTGCCACCTGATAATGCGAGCAGACACAGAAGAACACATAGGGAATGAACACAGAAGGGGCGGGGCGGGGGGAGGGCAGATTAAGAGAGAGAGAGAGAAAGAAAAAATTTTTAGAAAGTCTCACTTGGGGACCCTTCTGGACCACGCCTGGATGGAGCGGCGGCTCTGCTGGAGGCGTCAGCAGCGCTGCTCTCGAGTGGCACTGCCCGGGCTCAAACCCTCCTCAACCAGCCACGGCTTGTGTGCGCCACGTAAGGTGTTTAAGGCTCTGAGCCGCGTCCGGAAAATGTGGCGTTAATGTAGAGGATCCATCTTTACTGTGCAGTCTAGATGGTAACTGGATAGTTAGGTGAAGACAGCAATGGAGCAGAATTATAAACGTGATAATAAATGCCTCAAACGTTTTATTTCCATTTGAAATGAACATGGCCTTCACCTGCCAGTCTTTGGGGTTAGAGCACAGGTCTTTCCATCGAGCACACATTTACTGACTGGAGTAGAGCTGAATGGTTTTTTTCCTTCTTTATAAAGCATTCCCATTATACATTGACTACAGTTTATAGGTTGGGTTTCTTTCAAGTGGGTCAAGAAAATAATAAAGAAAGTAAAGACTCTTAGAGTCCTAGAAAAATTTCCCAAAACATATTGTTACTTTGTCCAATCTTAACTTCATAGTAGTTGTTTTAAGTCACCTTTCTTGCTAGCAAGGTTTTCAAAAGCATTTAACTTTATAAGTTTTATAACAAACAACTCTCTTTTAACATTCATTAGATTGCATGATGTTTAACTAATTTACATATTTGCAATATAAGTACGACTGCATAAATGGATTTGAAGAAAACTAAATCTGATTTTGGTAAATGTACAAGTCAAGTGGCATCAACAGATGGGTTTGTGTGCACTCGAGACCTGCCAAAACCCTCCACAGAGCTTGACTCTTGGGTCAGCATGGTTTACAGAGTGATTGGAGAGGAGGGGAGGCTGATCTTGAGACCTTCTATGTGGAACGAGCCCCAGAGAACCCTGCTTCGTCCCTTGAGCCTGTGTCCTCTCTCACCTCCTCCAGGACACGGTCCCAGCACTGCCTCCCTCCCTCATCACTGCTTGATTTTCTTTGCTCTCCCACAGTCAGTTCCTCCACTTACAATATACTATGTCTTATACCTTAATAAAGAAATCTCTAGGTCTTTTTCCTCCTGTGGTTATCACCCTATGTCTTTGGACTCTTTACAACCAAAGTCCTCAAAGACTTGTCTGCACTTTCTGTCTCTTCCCTTCTCTCTAAAGCTCACCTCATTCAGGCTTTCACCTTCAGCACTCCTCGCTTTAAGTCATGATGACAACCGCCCTGTCTAAATCTAATGACCCAAGCTCCCTGACCTTCGTCTTGACTGGTGGTAGCAGCTGACGTGTTGACACTCACACCTGCCTTAAACACTTTCCTTCCCTGATTCCAGGCACCGCTCTCCAGGTTTTCCTCCTCCATCCATCTCCTCTTTAGTTCCTCCCCCTGGTTCCTCTTTAGTCCTCAGGGATAAGTACTAGGACTTCTCTGTCTATACTTTTTCTTGACTATAATCGTCCAGTTTCATGGGTTAAATGACTTCCATAGGTCAATGACCAGACATTTATGTCTCCACTCAGATTGCTTTCCCACCGTCCGTGCCCGTATAAGCTACTGCCTCTGTGACAGCTCACCTGGAGGGTTAATAGGCATCTCACGCTGAGCATGTCCAGCCCGTGGCTCCTGATTTTTCCTCAAAATACTCTTCTGAAAAATAATTAAGGGAAGTACAGTTGATCCTCATTATCCACAGATTCTGTATTTGCCAATTCACTTGTTCAATAAAAGGTATTTGTAACTCTGAACCAATGTGCACAGCGCTGTTTTTTTTGGAACTGGGTATTGAACCCAGGACCTTGTATAGCCAGCATTCAACCACAGAGACACACTGGTTTCCCTGAGTTGGCTTTATTGTTTGTTTTTTCAGGAGCCTCTGGGAACAAAATCCAGGACCTCTCATGTGGTAGGCAGGTGCTCAACTGCCTGAGCCACCTCTACTCCCCTCACAGTGCTTTTTTTTAAAGATTTATTTATTTATTTCTCTCCCCTTCCCCCACCCCCACCCTGGTTGTCTGTTCTCTGTGTCTATTTGCTGCATCTTCTTTGTCTGCTTCTGTTGTTGTCAGCAGCACTGGAATCTGTGTTTCTCTTTGTTGCGTCGTCTTGTTGTGTTAGCTCTCTGTGTGGGCGGCGCCATTCCTGGGCAGGCTGCACTTTCTTTTGCACTGGGCGGCTCTCCTTACAGGGCGCACTCCTTGTGCGTGGGGCTCCCCTGCGCGGGGACACCCCTGCCTGGCAGGGCACTCCTTATGCGCATCAGCGTTGTGCATGGGCCAGTTCCACACGGGTCAAGGAGGCCCAGAGTTTGAACTGCGGACCTCCCATGTGGTAGACGGACACCCTAACCACTGGGCCAAGCCTGCCGCCCCTCACTGTGCTTTTGAGCCATTTGTGAATGGGTTCAGAGTGGGGAAGGTTTTGAACTGCCCAAAGCGCACATCCCAGCGGAGGTCAAATGAAGCGGCACTTAGCTTTCTTGTTTAACTTATGCCATAAACAGTATCCTTTCTGTCTCATATTTAATGCCATGGTTCTTCTTTTCTGTGCCTTTTGTTGGTGCTTTTGTGGTTTAAAATGGCTCCCGAGTGTAGTGCTGAAGCGCTCTCTAGGGTTCTGAACACCAGAAGGCTGTGATGCTCCCTGCATAAGGACATCGAGTTCTGTTCCAACAAGTGTTGTTCAGGAAGAACTTTCAGTACTGTTGGCTGTAAGTTCAATGCTAACGAATCAAAATTGTAGACTAAATATGACTGTTTTTAACAGAAGCACTTAGAGAACTTATACATTGGTCAGTCGGCAAAAACACAGTGACCAGAGGCTCCCAGGAACCTGATCGCCTGTGTCTGGAAACCCTGACGCAGTGGCTCAGTGTTTGTTCACTCGGTATCTGTGGCCACTTCATGGAACCCAGCTGCTGCGAGCAACAGGAGTCAGCGTGTCCTGGGATAATCAGGGCCAGCACGCACCGGGGTGGAAATCGGTGCCCTCCTCTTTCCAGCTCTCCGGGGATTCCCACTGCCATGGCTGGTTCCCAACCTACCCGCCCTCATGTGGAGCCTGTGCCTGATGCGCCCTGCCCACACGCCCTGCAATCCAGAAGCTAGGAAGACCTGGCTCCGGAGGAGACAATTGAAACACTGAAAACAGCTTAACAGTCTCAGAGCAAGTCCAAGAAAGATTGCACTTTGAAAATAAGAACAAGGTACTCTCATCAAGAAGCATGGCCCTATGCTTAAAGACAGTGACATGGACTTTAAACTTCCCAAAGAAAGTAATTTTCCCTTTAGAATTATATGTTCCTTAAGGCTCATGCCCTTGGAGTCCTCCCTATCCCTCCGCTGTGAGATTTCCTTAGAAGGCGATTGCAACACTGTAACTTCTGCCCAGGGCTTTCTCCGGTTCAAGGAGGGAACTTGCAGGTGGAAAGTCCCAGGAGGTTAACCCCGGGGGGGCAGCCATCAGACAAGGGCTGATGGAATTTGGTGACTGCTTACCCCCCTTTCCTCCCACTCTGAGGAGGCTAACTTGGAGGAGGTACTCCAAAGCCTGCTAGAGGTGCCTCTTGCTCACAGGGGCAACCCGTACTTTGAGGTGCATTCAGATGGCTTGTTTTCCTTTCTCTGCCTCACTGTTCACTCTCCTAACAGAGCTTCCTAGGACTACCTCCCAAACAAACCACTTGCAGTTAATTCTTTGTATCAGAATATCCTTCAGGGGGCGCAAAGCCCCAGATACACATCAAACAAACTATACAAGAACTATGAGACCAGTCATAGTTAGAGTTTCAAATGAGCAGAGATTCATGTTATGCTCCATGGACCAGCCTTTTCTCAGAATTTGCATGAGGATGTACTTCAGCACAGTAATGGGGAAAATTAAGAAGACAATCAAGGAGACATGGATCTGGAAGATCAGGGTATACAACTCAAGACACCTATAAATGTAAGTTCCAGGGTAAAAGACCTAGAGAGCAGTAAGTCTGGAAGGACAGAGTTCTCCAGGAGGACAGTCCCTGGGGAGAATATGGTAGTGGTGATGGTAGAGAACTCCATTGATTTGAGAGTACTCTTAAAATATCAGATCCTAAGTACGTGGTAAGAGCACTTAATGCAAGAATATCAAAGAAATTAGAAACTCCAGGAAAACAAACAGCTGGAAAAGGAAGGCAATGCAATGATGCCATGTGATTCTATTTTGTACTGAATAATATTTACAAAGCCCATAATATAAATATTGTTCATTGATTTTCCAAATTTCAGAATCAATCTAGAGAGAAAGCACAGAATGCCTAATGATGATTATGGGCTACAATGTAACTGCTATCAAACTTGACAATGTATAGATAAAATATGGGAGGAATTTGGGAGGTGAAATGGAGGAATGATAAAGGGAAATACAATCTCATGGACAAACAGGAGTTAAATATTCACTTCATAGTTAATGGAGCAAGAATAGAATTCTAACCATGTCATCTAAAGTCATGAAGCTAATCAACATGAAATAAAATAAAGTACAGTGCCATAAGTATTTTGGCCCCATCTCCCATCATAAGAAGTCAATAGATGATACCTAAAGTTGGTAAATCATTAAGCATGTTTTTAAGAGATGTGGAGGTAAAAATAATCATAAGAACTAAAACAAGAAAAAATCCAAATTAGCTTCCCCCTGGGAATGTGTGGTAGAAGTGTGGGAGGAGAGCTCTGCTGCCTTTTTTTCTATTTGATTTAAAGTTCAGAATTTAAATAGGTTGTTTTCATAATAATTTAAAAAACACAATAGAAAATTTTGGTAATTTAATAATATAGACAAAACTCTTGTTTTCACTATTCAGTTCTTTTTTTTAGGATACACACACATGTATACACATTGTTTTTAATTGTCAGTTGTCTACCAATTGGACTTATTGGTGGATAACTGAGAAATGACTCTGTTCATGGATGAAGAGTTTAAAAAAAAACTGCTGTACAAATGAATGATGCGTCTTCATGTCTAGGTAACTAATTTCCAATATAGGGTATTTTCACGATGAAGTTTTCTCCTGTGACATCTGCTTTTCAATGACAAGGAAGTATCTAAAAGGAGAATCAAGTGGCAAATGTCATGGCTGGTGGCATGTGCTGCCCCTCTGCTCCAGCCCTGCCTGACGTTTGGACCCTGCCTCTGCATGCTACAATGTTATGGAATTAAATCTGACTGTAATTACCCTCATTGTAGCCACATCTCCTGATAAAATCCAAACTACTTGATCTGCCAGAATCTTGTCATAACAGGGAGGAGGCCCTGTTCTGTATTTGGCTTCTCACAAATGAGGCACTTTTCCCAGACTGCAGAATTAGACAAAATAAAATGGACTGCAACAAATTAATCCAAAAGTAAAAGATAGAAATGGTAATTGAGAAAAACCATGTGCTTTTAATTTTGTGGTAGGATACTTAATGGCATATAATAGCACCTAGATAATTTTACTTGAATTAATGTGGGTTTCAAGATAATTAATTTGGTGGAAATAACCATTTTTCATCAGGAGTAGGGCAGTTATTTATATAGTCATAGAATTAGTGTTGGAAAGTGATTGGGGGTTCATTTAGGATTGCTTCTTCATTTCTGAATTGAGAATATTGAGGCTCAGAGAGATTAAACAAGCAGATGTGCCTTCTCATGACTCCAAGCCATTTGCACTGTCACTGCACCTGCTCTGACCTTTATTATTTTTTTTAGAAGTTAGATTTTTAGGGAGTGAGAGCATACATATGATAAAGGTTTATGAAATTAAACTATGCTTTTAAAAGAGTTTAGTCGGGAAGCAGATTTGGCTCAATGGATAGCGCATCCGCCTACCACATGGGAGACCCAGGGTTCAAACCCAGGGACTCCTGACCCATATGATGAGCTGACCCACGCGCAGTGCTGACGTGCACAAGGAATGCCCTGCCACGCAGGGATGTCCCCCACGTAGGGGAGCCCCACACGCAAGGAGTGTGCCCCATAAGGAGAGTTGCCCAGCACGTAAAAAGCGCAGCCTACCCAGGAGTGGCACCACACATGGAGAACTGATGCAACAAGATGATGTGTGGCAGCGGCGGTCTGAGCCTGGCTGAGGGGCAGGCGGCCGTGGGCCAGGCGGTTCTTCCCGGAGGCGGGGGCGAGGCGGGAGACTTGGCGGAGTCTCCGGCGGAGGCGTGCAAGGTGTGGAGGGCGGCGGGGACGAAGGAGACGAGACACCCTTGTGGAGCTGTAACAGAGCCGTTTATTCGGGAATGTACAGAGATTATGTAGGGCTGTGGCGGGGGCGGGCAGGGTTCTTGCTGGGATGCCGTATAAGGCGTGCTGGGGAGGCTTTCGATGAGGATTGGTAAGGAGCAACACGGAACTGCCAGGAGGGGGGGTGCGGGAAGGGGCGGGAGGGGCGTCACAGCGAGGGGAGGCGGGAAGAGGAGGGGGAAGGGGGAGTGGGGGAGCCGTGGGGATGTTGCCTTTTGGCGGGAACAGTGGGCGTAGCCTAGGTGACTGGGCGGGCTTTGGAGCCACATACCAACGGCCCGAGGACGTGGCATCCATACTGGCCGCCTCGTAGTGGGCCTGGGCGGGCTGAGGGCTTGCGCCCGTACCAGCCCTTCCCTTGACCACTGGCTCCAGGTTACGCGTCTTCCTTCCGCCAGGGCTGGCCCCTACTGAGGAGGAGGCTATCCCACAATGATGCAACAAAAAGAGACACAGATTCCCAGTACCACTGACAAGAATACAAGTGGACACAGAAGAACACACAGCAAATGGACACAGAGAGCAGACAACGGGGAAGGGGAGAGAAATAAATAAAAAATAAATCTTTAACACATAAATAAAAGAGTTTAGCAAATGTGAATATTGTGGACAACAGATCTTGTTTCAGGCAACATGGTGTTTGGAAGCAAAATGGTGGAAAGAAAATTAGATAAATTACAAAGCCAGAGGACCCATCTTTTTGGAGAGCAGTGTATCCAAGTTGCTCAATACACGGCCAAAATCTGACCTGCCTGCGACCTCACTTGGCCGGGGCAGGATGCCAGTCTCACTGGGTGTGCACCACGGCTTAGGTCACAGGACCAAGTGGGACGACGCAGGGGGCACTTCCAGTGACCCCCAGCACTTACGAGGAGATGGAAAAGGGGTAGCCGAGCACTCAGCAAGAGAGAGGGGAAGGCGCCGGTGCGGCTGACCACAGCGGCTGCTCAGTGACCAGCCACATGGGGCCACCTCGGGGAGGGCCGGGGCTCAGCCGAGGGCAGGCTCTTGAAGGCACGAGGCTCGGACGCTGAGTTGTCACTGGCATCCACATGCCTCCTGGAAACGCTTCCAAAACTGCATGGCCAAGCACACCCGGGCACGTGGTGGCACAAGCATGTGGCGACTTCAAGCCTGCCAGCCGACTTGCCGTGGCCTCCCATGTCCAGCCGTCCCCCCCAGGAAGGGTTCACCTCCCAGCCCTTGTTCCTGGAGCCCGGGTTCTAGAAGGAGATCCTCAGGGGCACACCTGGTCCCGCACGCACCTGAAGCTCAGCCCCCAGCCCCAGCAGGGCTGAGCGAGAGACGAGCGTTTGCTCTTTCCAATGACGGAAACCCTGAGGCCCTTCGAGTGGGATTATCTCAGCAAAAACCTGACTGTGCTCTTTTTTCACACTGATGGCTTAAATATTTGAATACTTTTTCCTTGTCAGGTGTAGTGAGCTTTTTTGGTGACCCCAAAGATATCAGGTCGTCATTCCCAGAATCTGCAAATGCTTCCTTAGGGGAAAAGCGTCTTGGCAGACGTGGTCAAGGATTTTGAGAGGAGGTGTTAACCCCAGATCATCCAGGTGGGTCCCACCTGCCACCACAGAGGTCCTTCTAAGAGAGAACGGGGAGATTTGACTTCAGGAGGAAGGAGGCCGTGTGAAGACGGGGCCGAGACTGGGGTGAGGAACCCCAGAAGAGAGGCAGGCGCTGCTGCGGCCAGCTGCCCAGCCCTGGGCTCCAGCTGCAGCCTCCTGAGCTGGCAGAGGACACATTGCCGTTGCTTTAAGCCCCCATTTTTGTGGCAATATTTCACAGCAGCCACAGGAAGCTAGTTCATAAGGGAAGTAAATTTTCCTGCATTCAAAGCATGCACAAGACCCCCCAGATGTATTGAAATTTTAGATACATTGTTTGAAAACTCTAAGGAGATTGAATTACCAAGGCTGTAAATCAAACTAGTGTTCAAGGAAATTGGATGGTTTCACTAACTGATATGAGAAAAACTGAAGGACGATTCCTCTAACTTTAGTTGATTTATGAATAGAATAATATTACGAGTTACAAACTAAACTTATGTCCATAGGGAAATCTAGGATTTTAAATCTGTAACTTCTGTATGTTAAATATGACTCTAAACCCAAGTTACTGTGTATCAGCTGCACAAGAGCCATGCTGATATTGCATGGATTAAAATGACAAACACTTCTAATTTCTTGACATTCAACAAAGTTCTCTTTTACCTTGGAGTTAAAAGGAGAGTTTGCCTTAAAGGATTCCTCGGAGGCACAGGATTCTTTTATGTCTTCTGTGACATTTGACATTTACATGCCAACACAGACGTCGGTAGTGGTCACTTCTGGTTGCGTGAGGGGCATGGCTGGCACTTCCCCCTTTTACTTTGTATCCGTCCCTGTGTTTTTTGTTTTAGTTATTTATTTATTTAATTCTTTTTTTTTTGTTTTATTCCATCTGTATGTTTTTAACATTTAAAACACGTTAACGCAGAGACGGACTTGGCCCAGTGGTTAGGGCATCCGTCTACCACATGGGAGGTCCACGGTTCAAACCCCGGGCCTCCTTGACCCGTGTGGAGCTGGCCCATGCGCAGTGCTGATGCTCGCAAGGAGTGAACTTCCACGCAGGGGGGTCCCCCGCATAGGGGAGCCCCACGTGCAAGGAGTGCGCCCTGTAAGGCGAGCTGCCCAGCGCGAAAGAAAGTGCAGCCTGCCCAGGAATGGTGCCGCCCACATGGAAAGCTGACATGACAAGATGATGCAACAGAAAGAAACACAGATTCCCGTGCCACTGACAACAACAGAAGCGGACAAAGAAGACGCAGCAAACAGACACAGAGAACAGACAACCTGGCTGGGGGGAAAGGGGAGGAAAAAAAAATATCTTTAAAAAAAATATCAACAGTAACATGAAGTTTAAATAAATAAATAAATAATTAAAAACATGTTAACGCATGCCTCTAATTGGGGGGAGGAGCTTAACAAAACATCTCGCGGATCAAAACACTTCACTTCCCCCACGGAAACGACTTCATTGGCTCCGGTTTTGCCGTTGCCCCCTTCCAGTCTGTCTAAATCAAGCTCTGCTGGCGAAGGGGCAGGGATGTGGGCAGGACTCAGACAGAACCAGAGGCGCAGGGGCTGAGGCCTGGGGCTCTTTTTAAAATGAACTACGCACCTTTTCCCGTGGGAAGAGCTCTTGAGGTTTCCCTGGTGTGGACAGCCAGCAGACGGCCCCGGGTCCGCAGCTGGGAGTTCCCGGCCGCTGCCCGGCTTTGAATTAGATGAGTGGCTCCTTCAAAGGTGAAAGGTATTTACTCTTTTTTTAATACTTACATAAATTTATTTTTTATTAATTTTTAAAAAGATACATAGATCACACAAAATGTTACATTAAAAAATATAAGAGATTCCCATATACGCCACTCCCCATCCCTTCCTACTCCTCCCACATCAATAGCCTCTTTCATCGTCGAGGCACATTCATTGCATTTGGTGAATACATTTTGGAGCACGGCTGCACCACAGGGATTATAGTTTACGTTGTAGTCTACACTCTCTGGTCATGGCAAATGGCTCTGGCGTTCAGGGCCATGTCAGTGGGCTCTACTTTGGAGTTTGTGTTCCTGAGTGTGATGGAGTTGGACTCAGATGTGCCCTTTCTACACATGCCTCCTCTGTCATAAACTTGAACCTGTGGTTGGTGCTGGGGTTGGTGTATACTCAGGAGACCTGAATCTCTGGACTGTCCATGAGCCAGTCAGGCCCTGAGTCTCAGCAGAGTTGTAACTCCTACTCTGGTTTCTTGGACTTACCCTGGCCAGCTAACAGGGAGGTGAAGAGGGTCAACCACCACACCAGTTGTAGGTGTGGCCAAGAGTGCCTACAACTGCAAGCAGGAGAAGTGCATCCAGCATCCATGTGGAATCTAAGCCCCCTCTTGGTGGAGAGGGGGACTGGACATAACCATCCCAGGGTCCACAAGATGGAGGAATGAGTATGGATTAGAGTGGATTTACTGATATTCTGCTATGGAACTATTGTGATTATTATTGGAAGAAATTGTATTTACTTTTGACCAGCAAACTTCTGACTCTATGGCGGGTGATACAACAGAGATAAACCACTGGAAGAAAGCACTTTCTTTTCCTTTGTTTCTTCTCTACTTGTATTTTCCTTTCCTTTTCTGACTCTGATTGAGGTTGACTTTTAAGAGTCATGAAAGTATCATACACTCATCATAGGCATGATCTCAACAAGTAACTTATCTGAACTCAACTTAAAATCAGAGTAGAAGGTTTGGGGATTTTATTTTATTTTATTTTATTTTATTTTTGTCTTTATTCATTTTTTTAATATTACATTCAAAAAATATGAGGTCCCCATATACCTCCCACCCCCCTCACCCCACTCCTCCCCCCATAGCAACATTCTCCTCCATTGTCATGAGACATTCATTGCATTTGGTGAATACATCTCTGAGCATCGTTGCACCTCGTGGTCAATGGTCCACATCATAGCCCACACTCTCCCACGTTCCATTCAGTGGGCCATGGGAGGACATACAATGTCTGGTAACTGTCCCTGCAGCACCACCCAGGATAACTCCAAGTTCCAAAAACGCCTCCACATCTCATCTCTTCTTCCCATTCCCCACACCCAGCAGCCACCGTGGCCACTTTCTCCACACCAATGCCACATTTTCTTCAATTACTAATCACAATAGTTCATGAATAGATTATCAGTAAATCCACTCTAATCCATATTCTATTCCTCTATCCTGTGGACCTTAGATTGGTTGTGTTCACTCCACATCTATATCAAGAGGGGGCTTAGATTCCACATGGGTGCTGGATACAATCCTCCTGCTTTCAGTTGTAGGCACTCTTGGCTCCATGGTGTGGTGGTTGACATTCTTCACCTCCCTGTTAGCTGGCCAGGGTAAGTCCAATAAACCAGAGTAGGAGTTACAACTCTGCTGAGGCTCAGGGCCTGACTGGCTCATGGACAGTCCAGAAAGTGCCTCTTCCTCCCACTCCCTACCCCCAGCAGCCACCACGGCCACTTCCTCCACACAAATGCCACATTTTCTTTGATTATTAATTACAATAGTTCATGAATAGAATATCATTAAGTCCACTCTAATCCATTCTCTATTCCTTCATCCTGTGGACCCTAGAATGGCCGTGTCCACTCCACATCTATATCAAGAGGGGGCTTAGATTCCACAAGGATGCTGGATACGATACTCCTGCTTTCAGTTGTGGGCACTCTTGGGTCCCTGGTGTGGTGGTTGACCTTCTTCACCTCCATGTTAGCTGAGTGGAGTAAGTCCAATAAACCAGAGTGTAGGAACCGCAAGTCTGTTGAGACCTAGGGTCTGGTTATCACATGGTCAGTCCAGAGATTCAGGTCCCCTGAGTATACATTAAACCCCAGCACCAACTACAGTTCCAGTAAAAGTAACAGGAGAGGCTTGTGGACAAAGATCACATCTGAGTCCAGCTCCATCACACAGAAACACAAACTCCAAAGTAGGGCCAACTGACATGGCACTGACCTCCATCTGCCATGACCATAGAACCTGTGGGTCTCTGTAGCCCTCAGAAGAACCAATACCTGGGGTTGCATCTACTTTTATCTGTCTCTGGGACTCTGCTCAGGTGTGTATAAGAGCAACCCCTCTGATAACCTCCCAGCTCTTTTTGGAGACTCTTAGCCATGTAAACTCATTTGTCCTTTCCATTTCCCCCTTGATTCAGGTCAAAAAGCATTTTTAACTCCTGGTATTATATGTAGACTGAGATATTCTGCTGGTCCGAGTTGACCTTTTTATTCAAGGTCATTTTCTAGTTACATCATCAGCTGGTACTTGGTAGTAATCCCTCAGTGCCAGGGAGGCTCATCCCTGGGAGTCATGTCCCACACTGGGGGGAAGGCAACACATTTACATGCTGAGTTTGGCTTCGAGACTGGCCACATTTAAGCAACACGGAGGCTCTCAGGAGGTAACTCTTGGGCACCCTGCAGCTCTAGACTTTGTTCTTATTTCAGGTGCACAGGCTTACAAGCATAGTTATTAGTGCCAGGGGCTCATTGTTGGACCTTCCTTCTTTTTTGGTCTTTGCCATTGCACTTGGGGGATTGTTACTGTTCCTTTAGGGACTGTGATAGAGCTCCCCTGGCTAGGAACTCAGCACTCCCTCAGTTGTTGTTTTTAATTGTAACCACTATGAAAATATCCAAACATTTTTATGTACCCTGGATATATGCCCTGGAGAACCCCCTGCCAACCATGTGTCCCCTGTCAATAACATCCCACCCCTGTCAATAACATCCCACCCCTGTCAATAACATCCCACACTGGCATTCCTCCCCTGCCATTGTTGAACCTCTCTGTGATCCAAAACTTCTTCAAAAGTGAAGCCCAATATATTGCCAGGTTCCATTAATAGTAAAATGGAATACATATTAATTTAGAAAAATTAAGGTAAAAATAAATTGAGGTATCAAAAAATTTAAAAATGCAAAAGCTTTGTTTTTGATGTTTTGCCTTCCATCACTGCAATAAGTGTTGCCCTGTGTGCAAATTGGCAATATCTCTTTCATGACAGATAAACTATTACTTCTAACAGACTTGGGTGAGTTTTTTTCCTAAATGCCACCTTGGTCATCTCACAATGTTGTGACCCTTCAGTATGTGTTTAAAATAAGCTCAGGTAAGTAAACGAGGCACATCCACACTCAGAATGAGTCACCTTGTCTTTCCCCAGGATGATAACCCACCTTCTAGAAGAATCCCTGACTTCTCATGGTCTGCTTTGGTTTCACACTCCTTGTTTTTGCCTCTTTGAGCATTTCTCCCAAATGATTATTAATTCCCTGAGACTCTGCAGACAGGTGAATGAAACAACTTCCTTAGAAATGAAATGAATCACTGGTTCCCAGCAAAAATCAGTGAAAACAAACTTAAGAATGTAGAAACATATACAAAATGCAGACATTGATACTAAAATAAAAACCACTAACAGATTTATTTTTAAAAATCTAATAACATAAAAGACATAAAAATATTAAAAGAGATATGTCATAGTCAAGAATGGAATCTGGAAGAGAGAAGAATAATTAGTTATTTTGTGACTTATTGTGAAGAATAAGCTTGTTTTCAAGCAAAGGCTTTCTTTTTAATAAGTGTCACATGCAAAAATATTGGCATAACCTGGCCTTCAGTTTCAGTATGTGAGACAGGGAAATTGTATGCTATTTGTGAAACTTTTACAGAAATCTATGTGGGATAAGCATTAATCAATATAGGAAAATGCAGTATTCTGTTCACATTATCAAAAGATTAGTGTAATAACAAATACAAACCAGACCATTATGAATTAATATGCTGAATAGTCTTCCTTTGAGTTGAAGTTCAGTACAATGTCCACCAAGTTCTTTACCTTCCCTTCTGCAGCAGGGTAGATATTTCATTCCCAGTAAAGGGAACTAATAATTATAACTATTGTCCCTTAATAATTCCACTAAACAACTAAAAATAGGAAGTCTGTGAGAAGAAAATATCCTTTGTCAACTCTGCTAACCACCAGGATGTAGTAAATACTAAGCTTTTGAGTAATTATATTTGGAAAAGCTTATTCATGAGTTTCACTATCTAATATTAAGTTAAAGAAATATGATATTGAATTATCTATTTTTCTAACAAATCTCTCTCTCTTCTGAAATGAAAATGAAAATGATCAGTTTGACTCAAGTGAGTGGAATGTAAAGGAAGTAAGGAGGATTGAAAAGGGTAGTTTCATTTATTCAAACATGTCTCAGATGAAATCTGATTTTAAACTCAAAGAGAGCAGAAAATCCACATTTTAAACCTGGATTTCTATCTGTTAAAATACCATGTGTAGGGTAATCAAATTGTTTCAACTTTTCACCTGAGGGAACTTTCCTTCCTGCACAGAGTGTAGCAGCTAGAACTCAAGCAGAAAATCACTGTCTTACTGGTTTTAGGAGACAGGGGACAAAAATTGGGTTACTAGAGTATCTAAAATAAGGGGAGGAAATTATTAAATGAGGGAACACAATAAGGTACCATTAAAATCTGCATTTAATGTCTGAAAAAGCTCTTGACTTACCCTCAAACTGTACCTGCATGGGGAAACACCAACATTCCCAGAAAAAAGAAATGGCTGTAAGACTGAAATAACCAGTTAGAAATTTTGGCTGCTATTCATGAAAGGGAAGGCAGAGTTTTCAATGTGAACCTAACCTAGTAAAATAATTACTAGAAAAATTGGCACCAATCACAAAAGTAATAGAATCCAGAGTCTACATAAAGTATCATTCACAGTGTACAGTATGAAAAATACTGGACATGTAGGAAAAAAGAAAATGTGACCCCATAGTCAAGAGAGCAAATTCCAGAAACCAACCCTGGGAAGATCCAGGAGTTAGAATTAAGACTTTAAAACAACTACTAAAATTATGTTCCAGATCTTAAAAGAAAATGTGGCCATAATGAATGAACAGATGGGTAATCTCAGCAGAAAAAAAAGCACCTTTTAAGGAAAAAAATTGCAATGCTAGAACTGAAAAATACAATGCCTAAAATGAAAATTTCACTTGATGAGTTTAACAGCAATTGGAGATGGCATAAGAAACAGTGAATGGAAAGAAAGACGAATAGAAATTGTTTCATCTGAAGAACAGAGGGAAACATATTTAAAAGATAATGAAGAGTGCTTCAGTGACCTGTGGGACAATATCAGTCAATCTGAAATATGTGTAAGTGGAGTCCCAGGGCAAGAGACAGAATTAGGCATACAAAGTATTTAAAAAAATAATGACCAAAGTAATCCCCAAATTTGATATTTAAAAATCAACAAACAACCTTTACAGATCCAAGAACTAAGCAAACCTCAAGCAACATAAATATAAAGAAAACCACACCAGAGCAGAACATAATGAAACTGCTAGGTACCAGAGAAAACAAACAAGTGAAATGTGCCAGATAGAAATAGGTTTCTATTTCTGCCCTAATGAATTACCACAATCTTGGTGGCTTAAGCAATAAAAATGTCTGCACTCCCAGTACTCTACATAAGAAATCCTTCCTGGGCAGCACTGGGCTAAAAAAACGCTGTTTTCAAGGCCATGAATAGGTGAGAGTCCAGGGGTGCTGATGCAAAATACCAGAAATGGGTTGGTTTTTATAAAGGATATTTATTTGGGGTAGGAGCTTACAGATACCAGGCCATAAAGCATAAGCTACTTCCCTCACCAAACTCTATTTGGAGCAAGATGGCTGCCGACGTCTGTGAGGGTTCAGGCTTCCTGGTTTCTTCTGGGCTCAGCACCTCTGCTTTCTCCACTAGGTCTCTCTCCCCAGGGCTCCAGCTTAAGACTTCAGTGTCAAACTCCAACATCAAAACTCTAACATTAAAAGCCCTTTAACTCTGTCCTCTGCCATGCCTTTTATCTGTGAGTCCCCACTACCAAGGCGTGGGGACTCAATACCCTAATGATGTGGCCCAATCAAAGCCCTAATCATAATTTAATCATGCCCAGGTACAGATCAGATTACAAACATAATCCAATATCTATTTTTGTAATCCATAACCACATCAAACTGCTACACTATCTTAAATTGCTTTTGCATTTACTTACTCAAAATCAACTAGGCATATTTGCATGGGTTTATTTCTGGGATTTCTATTATGTTCCATTGATCTCTCTGTCAGTCTATGCCACATAGTCCTGATTACTTTAGCTGTATAATATAACTTGAACTTGGGTAGACTAATTCCTCCTTCTTTATTCTTTTTAAAAAATTGTTTTCACTATTCTAGGGCCTGTCCTTAAAAATGATCTCATTCAGTTTCCTCTAAGTTGTCAAATGTGTGCATGCAAAGTTGTTGGTAGTGTTCTCTTATTATCTTTATCTTATTATCTTTCTAACTTCTGTACAATCTGTAGTGATACCCCCAGTTACATTCCTGATATTGGTAATTTGTGTCTTCTCTCTTATTTTTTGGTGGCAGTCTTTTTAAAAGCTTGTCAATTTTATTGATCTTTTCAAAGAACCAAATTGTTGATTTTTGTATTGTTTTTCTGTTTCAATGTCATTGGTTTCTTCTCTTATTTTTAGTATTTCCTTCCTTCACTTGTTTTGGATTTATTTCATTCTTCTTTATCTGTTTTATTAAGGCAAAAGCTTATATAACTGACTTGAGACTTTTCCTCTTTCCTGATGTATGCGTTTATTGCTAAACATTTTCTTCTTAGCAGTGCTTTAACTATGTCCCACAAATTTTAATATGGTGTAATTTCGTTTTAATTCAATTCAACCTACTTTCTTTTACTTACTTTTCCCTCTTTGAAGTCTTACATTATTAGAAGTACATTTTTTATTTTCTGAGTGTTTGTAGGTTTTCCTATTCTCTTTCTGTTATTGATTTCTGTTATCAATACAATAATAAATAGATACATTATAGATTTTATTCCATTGTGGTTGGAGAACACATTTGGTATGATTCCATTTCCTTTAATTTTGTTAAAGTTTCTTTTCTGCTCAGGGTATAGTCTATGTTGGTATATGACCTACGGACTTGAAAAGAATGTTTATTCTGATGTTGTTTGGGAGGGAGTGTTCATGGTGTTGTTGAATTCTTATATATCCTTCTTAATTTTGAACCTAGTTGTTCCATCAATTGCTGAGAGAGGACTGTTGAATTCTCCAACTTTAATTATGGATTTGTCTATGTATCCTTTCAGTTCTATCAATTTTTACTTCACGTATCTATTGTTTGGTGCATATGTATTTAGGATTTCTATGTTTTCTTGGCAGGTTGATACCTTTCTTATTATAGAAATTTCCTCCTCTATCTCTAGTAATTTTCTTTTCTCTGAATTCTACTTTATATGATCTTAATAAATCCGCTCGTAATTTCCTTTGAAAAATCTTTCCATTATATATCATTTTTTCCATACTTTTACTGTCAACTGATTGTCATTGTTATATTTGAAGTGAGACTCTTGTAGACAGCATACAGTTGGCTCATGTTTTTAAATCTACTCTGTCAATATCTGTCCTTTAATGAGTATATTTAGACCATGTCATGTTATTATTGATATATTAGGGCTTTAGTCTGCCATTTTTTTTCTTTGTGTTCTTCCTGTTTTCTTTTCCCTGACTTCCTGTGGGTTATTTGGATTTTTTAAAAAGAATTTTATGTTGATTTATCTGTAGTGTTTTTTTAATACATCTCTTCACATAGCTATTTTAGTGTTTGCTCCAGATGCTACATTAGAATCAGCACAGGTCTCTATGTCCCTTTTTCTTTCCCCTATTTACAGCTGTTTAAAATATTTCCTCTACATTCATTGAGAATCAGTGTTGTAATTTTTATCACAGCTATGGATATAATGAATAAAATTCAAGAGGAAGAAGAAAATCCATTGTTTTTACCCATACTTATGTTTACCATGTTATTTCTTCTTTTCTGGTGTTCCAAGATTACTTCTTTTATCATTTATTTTATATTTATTGAATCTAGCCATTCTGTTAGGGTAGGTATCCTGGAGTTAACTTCCCTTATTTTTCCTTGATCTAATTATGTTTTGTATTTTCCCTTCATTCCTAGAGAATGATTTTGCTGGGTATAGGATTATGGTTAACAGTTACTTACTTTAAGCATTTGAAAAAATACATGCTATTTCCTTTTGACTTCCATGGCTTCTGATGAGATATCCTGTGTAATTTGAACTTTTTTCCCCTGTAAATAAGTTATTGCTTCTCTTTTAATTGATTGCCAGATTTTTTCTTTTTCCATTTTCACATGACTGCGATGTGTTGTGTCTTGGGTTAACTTTGTTATCAATTTCTTCTTTTTAAATCTGTAGGTTTATGCCTTTTGCTAAATTTGGGGAAATTTCAGCCAGTCTCTCTCTCTTTTTTTTTTAATACATTTCCAACCCCACCCTCTTTATCCTCTCCTTCTAGGACTCTGGAGTCACAGATGTTGTATCTTTTGTTATACTCCCACAGGGACCTGAGGCTGTTTTCTTGTTTTGTTTTGTGTGTTTGTTTTTTAATTTGTCAGTCTGTTTATTCTCTGTTGTTAATATTGGGTAATTTCTTTTTTTTTTTTTTAAAGATTTATTTATTTATTTAATTCCCCCCCCTCCCCTGGTTGTCTGTTCTTGGTGTCTATTTGCTGCGTCTTGTTTCTTTGTCCACTTCTGTTGTCGTCAGCGGCATGGGAAGTGTGGGCGGCGCCATTCCTGGGCAGGCTGCTCTTTCTTTTCGCGCTGGGCGGCTCTCCTCACGGGCGCACTCCTTGCGCGTGGGGCTTCGCCACGCGGGGGACACCCTTGTGTGGCACGGCACTCCTTGCGCGCATCAGCACTGCGCATGGCCAGCTCCACACGGGTCAAGGAGGCCGGGGTTTGAACCGCGGACCTCCCATATGGTAGACGGACGCCCTAACCACTGGGCCAAAGTCCGTTTCCCAATATTGGGTAATTTCTATTGTTCTTTCTTCCATCTTTCTCTTTTTTTCCTTCTCCTCTGTTCTGCTGTCAAGGTAATTCATTGAGATTTTTATTTCATTACTTGTATTTTGCAACTTTTCTATTTAATTTTTCTTTATATTTCCCTTTCTTTGCTGAGACTTCTTAAGTTTTTCACTTGTTTCCTGCATATTTGTAATTAATTGCCTGTTGAAACTCTCTTATGATGGCTGATTTAAAATCTTTGTCAGATAATTCTCGCATCTCTTTCATCTCAGTGATGACAGCTGTTGATTGTCTTTTCATTCATTTAGAATTCTTCTTGGTTCTTGGTACGATGAGGGATTTTTGATCACCACTCAGAAATTTTAGGTTGTGGGTTGTGGGTTGTGTTGTTGTGGGTCTGCATCATACGTAAGCCTTCTGTTTTAGCTGGCTTCCTCTGACACTTAGATGTAGGAAGGGGAGTCACCTCCTCTTGTTGGACATGGGAGAAGTCCAGGTTCCCAGGCAGCTTCATTGACACCTAAGACGTTGAGACCCCTTGGCTTTGCTGAGTGAGGGTGGGAGTCCTGCCTTCCCACGAGGCTTCCACCTCCCTGGCTGGGAGGTATTAGTGTGGAGGGATAAGGGTGTTTCATTACTGCTCGCACGTGACCTCTCCTGACTTCAACACGATGGGGGGAGAGAACTTGTTATCTGCTAGTGATGATGAAGATCTGGGATCCCTTCTCAGCTTCTCCACACCATCCCATCAAGAGGGCTGGGGCACCTCATTTAACCGGGCAATGCTGGGAGACTAGGCTTCTCATTCAGACTTGCTGGTGTGTGTGAGAGTGGGATCACAGTTTCTTTGGGAGTTTTTGGCTGAAGGAGAATGGATAATGTCTAAAATTTCTGTTTGCTGCATTTCCCCTTTCCCAATCCTTTGACTTGAGAGAACAGTCTTTGACAAGGTATTTTTGGATGGCATTCTTTGGTGTTTCTGGTTTCTGGTTTCTTCAGCACCAAGTGCAACAAATATGAGGAAAAGGACAATCCAGAAAACTCACCACCATGCTGTTTTCTGGGTCCTGATGCCCCTAGACATTCTGCTTCTTCTCTCCCCTTTTCAGGGGTTTTTCTTTAGGTCATTTTATATAAAGTCTCCACGGTTTTGAATTGCACAAATAGGGAAAAGTTCATCTATACCATCTTCCCAGACACAGAAGTCTAGAACAACATCTTTAAAATGCTAATGAAAAGCAAACTATAATTTCATATATGATGAATTATTCTTCAAAAATCAAGGTAAAATAAGGATTTTTCAGATGAACATGAACTTTGAGAATTTGTTTTTAGCAGACTTGCAGTACAAGAATGACAAAAGAAGCTCTTAAGGCTGAAGGAAAAGACCACTAGAAAGAAACATGGATCAAAAGGAAGGAATGGAAAGCATGGGAAACGGACGTGGCCCAGTGGTTAGGGCGTCCGTCTACCACATGGGAGGTCCGCGGTTCAAGCCCCGGGCCTCCTTGACCCGTGTGGAGCTGGCCATGCGCAGTGCTGATGCGCGCAAGGAGTGCCGTGCCACGCAGGGGTGTCCCCCATAAGGAGACACAAGGAGTGCGCCCCATAAGGAAAGCCGCCCAGCGTGAAGGAGGGAGCAGCCTGCCGAGGAATGGCGCCGCCCACACTTCCCGTGCCGCTGACGACAACAGGAGCGGACAAAGAAACAAGACGTAGCAAATAGACACCAAGAACAGACAACCAGGGGAGGGGAGGGGAATTAAATAAATAAATAAATAAATCTTAAAAAAAAAAAAAAGGAAGGAGTGGAAAGCAACAGAAACAATGACTAAGTAGATATTTCAGAATACTTTTCATTCTTTTAGTATATGAAAGCCATATGACTGTTTAAAGCAAAACTTATCTCACTTACCATAGGTTTTATACAGTTCATGAAGATGTAATCTGTACCTGTATCACCAGTGAGAGGGGCAATGGCTCTGTAATGTTGCACTGGTTCTTAAAGTTTTGAGAAGTGGTATAATATTAACTCTAAGATAGACTGTAAGAAGTTGAGGAAGCCTGTGGCAATCCTTGGAAAACCTAATAAAAATTGTACAAAATGGAAATGGCATTGAGTTAACCAACCAATGGCTTTTGCAACAACTGCAATTAGAAAATAAATCAACACTTACACTGGGAACACTTTTGCGAGCAAGATGCCAAGGATGCAACTTTGAGTACAAGTAACTTCCTTTTGAATTTTATAGTTGTTTTCCCAACCAGTGCTCCATAAACCTATTTCTCTAGCATCTTGCAGAAATAACTCATGCTAAAACTTCTGCTGTAGACTAAGATTTTTCCAAGCCATGTTCGTGTTTTTGAGAAACCCTAGTGACAGTTGTCATCAAAAGTCTGATAGCTCCATGGGGAATCTAAGCCCCCTCTCGATATAGAGGTGGAGTGGACATAACCATCCCAGGGTCCACAGGATGGAGGAATAGAGTATGGATTAGAGTAGACTTACTGATATCCTACTATGGAACTATTGTGATTAGTAATGGAAGAAACTGTAGCACTGATGTGGAGAAAGTGGCCATGGTAGCTGCTGAAGGTAGGAAGAGGGAAGAAGAGATATGATGTGGGGGCATTTTTGGGACTTGGAGTTGTCCTGAGTGGTGCTGCTGGGACAGACGCTGGACACTGTATGTCCTGCCATGGCCCACTGGGTGGACTGGGAGAGAGTGTAAACTACAATGTAAACCATTATCCATGTGGTTTAGCAGTGCTCCAAAATGTATTCACCAAATGCAATGAATGTGCGACAATGATGAAAGAGGTTGTTGATGAGGGCGGAGTGGGGTGGGGGGGTGGGAGGTATACGGGGACCACTTATATTTTTTGAATGTAACGTTAAAAAAAATAGAGAGAAAAAATGTCTGGTAGCTGGAATCTGTTACACAATTAAATCATCTAATGGATAGACTAAAAAAAACTACCTACAATTTCCCTTCAAATTAACTCAAAGTATCAATTTATAATTTTTCTTAATATTTTTCTTTGCTCTGCTGCTTCTAGATTTTTCATTTCTTTTCCTCCACTGAGAGGGGAATAAAGCAAGGCAAGAATGCAGGTCACATTCACTTCCAGATGTCAGTAGTACAAGTCTCTATCATTTTGCTTTTGTTTCCAGACAAAAGAGACTAAATTTCCCTCTCCTCCAGGCCTTTACGATGTTTTAAAGGTCTCTCTCTCTTGCGTGGCCACCTGCCCTTCGCTGACTCGCTACTTCCTTCTCGCATGTCGAGATTCTTTCCTGAGACCGACCCTCAGCCCAGCGGAGGTGGTCTCCGGGCCACTCCCCAGTTCCAGCTCCTGGCGAGGGCCGCCATTCCTTGAGCTGCAGGCCCTGTCAAGGGGCATCCCCTCGTCTGCTTCTCCCATTCCTCTCGGACCCCTGCTTTCCTCCAATAAGGACCCCCGTGTGTCTTGAACACTGGTGAAGGCAGGATCGGACCACATCTGAAGCCCCTTAACTTCATCATATCAGCAAGGCCCCTTTTGACAAGAAGGGGCCTTCACGGTTTAGGGGCTTTAGATGTAGACCTTGGGGGGCCGTTAGACCCCCCAGGTGACTTTTGGTGGAAGATGTGGGTGCCCTGGCATCCAGGCCCTACAGCGGTGCAGATATTTGCTAAGACGTGACATGAATAAATGGGAGTGGATGTAGTGTGTGGATTTGTTCTGGAAAGAAAATTCAGAGCACCTCTGAAACTTTTATAAACTTGTATTACCCAATGGTGAAAAGTAATATTGGCAGCTGGGGACTTTGGTTGAAATGATGAGTGCTGTGTGCATTTGGGAAAGCTAAAAACTAAACCTAAAACCCTCATGGTTTTCTAGTGAATAAAATATGAATAAGGCCAGTCACTGTGTCATAAAACTTCTGGGAAGATCAGATGAGATAATCTATGTGAAAACTCACTTGCTTAGCTGAGATTGGAATGAGGGAAATTGACAAGTTTTTAGACAATTGACCCTGACCATCTATTTTTATTTATTCTATAGTCTATAGATAGATATCTATCTATCTATAAATCTATACCTTATAATCTATAATGTATTATTTTAGTAGGACGGCTGTAATTGAAACCTGGGTTTGGAGTCAGAAAGCACATCCAAATCCAAACTTCACTCGACTTTCCTTTCCTCCCTTAACTTCCTCTTTGTTCTTGATGCCATTTAGCTTCTGGAGGGTGCTGGGATTACAAAAGTCTTGTTATAACTCATTACGTATTTTTAAAAACACACCTGAGCAGTACATGAAGGGTTTTAAGTGTATATGTATAGGTCAGTTTCTCCAACGCTGTCTACAGTCTTACAGATGAAAGCGTGGCCCCTTCCACGGCAACTGCCCGTAATATTCTTTATGCTCCAAATGCCCTGGACTCTCTGCTGAAAGGAGCACCTTGGCAAGGTAGCCTCACTCTGCTCACCCCTGGGGGCTCCTGCCTTCTTGTCCTTGCAGGTGATTTCACACCTTTCCTATGAAATATCAAGAAGATGAACCCGGAAGCTGTCACCTCTGACCTCAGAAGGGGTGAAATTCCCTCGCTCGCTGCTGACCATCTTTCTCGACTGAACATGGAAGCAATCTATAAAATAATTTCCACGAAGAACCCTGAGTCTAGCCGCTGGTGGATCGCCGAGTCCGGGTTGTCGCTGCAGAGCATTCAGTGCACATTCAGTGCCAGCCTCTGGTCTCCAGGCACGTGCATTGGTGCTCAAATTACACCTTCTCCACTGTGACTGCAGATGTCACCTGCTTAGGTGAGGTCTCAGGAGGGGAATTGACAATCGCAGCAACCCAGAGTGTGTGAAGGGAGCAAAAGCAGGATTTAAAAGTAGCTGCGGTTTAAGAAGGATTAACTCGCTATTTTTTCTTCTTTAAGTGAAAAGCTTTTCCATCGGAGCCTTTTATTTTCTATCATTTTCTCCTGTTTTTAAAAGAACAATCTGTAATGTGGAATTTGCAGTTTAATACGTTTTTCTCGCTAACGTCGAGTAGCCGGCAGGAGACGCACCCCTGCCGCCTGCTGATCAGAGGGGTGACTTGTAGGCTTTGCTGGGAAGGATGGCCCGTTCCCACCCCATCTTGCTTCAAGCCCCGAGATTTCCCAGGCTGGTAGCTCTGCAGATGACTTCCCTGCGCCCTCCTCGGGAGCCTGGCCGGCCGGCTCTGCTCGCAGCCGAGTGCTTTGGCAACACTTGAGAAGACCCCTGGTGCTTCCAGAGGCCTCTACCTCCGGCCTGCCCGGCCACGAGGGCAGGGGCTGGGGTGAGCCACCTGCTGCCTCCCCAGGGCGGGGCCCTGCACTTCCTGCGGGGGTGGGCCCGTTTAGCTGGGGTTCCCTTTCAGTTTTTTTCCTCTTTATCTTTTTTTTTCTGAATGTTACATTCAAAAATATTAGGTTCCCATATACCCCCACCCCCCGCACCCCACTCCTCCCACGTCAACAACCTCTTCCATCATCGTGGCACATTCACTGCATTTGGTGAATACATTCTGGAGAACTGCTGCACCACATGGATAGTGGTTTACATTGTAGTCTACACTCTCCCCCAGTCCATCCAGTGGGCCATGGCAGGAATTGCATCCGTCCCTGCAGCACCACCTGGGACAGCTCCAAGTCCTGAAAATGCCCCCACACCACATCTCTTCTTCCCCCTCCCTGCCCTCAGCAGCTACCGTGGCCACTGTCTCCACATCAGTGCTACAGTGTCTTATTACCAGTCACAGTAGTTGCATAGTACATGTCAGTAAGTGTAATCCATACTCTCCTCCTCCAGCCCTCTGGGACCAGAGCATCCGAGGGTGGCTGTGCAGACTGAGGCCGAATCGCTGTGTTCAGAGGAGCTGGAAAGGATCCCCAGCCAGAGGCCATTTCTTCTTTCTGTCATTGTTTTCCCACTTGAAAAAAAAACCCAGACAACGGAATGATCTCAATCCAAGGGAAGGAGAGCACTGGCCGGGGCTGTCTGGTAGGAAACGGCTCCGGGCCAGGGCGGCCCGAGCTTGCAGCGCCTGGGCATCCGACCCCTGCTCCCTCCAAACACCCCTGAGCTCCGTCCTCCTGGGGCCCCCCTCCCCCCCACGCCCTCCCTCTTGGGGCCCACCCGGTCCCCCTCCAGGATGGGTGGCATCACTCTCACCCCAGCGCTCCCTGTCCGGGGCACGGGGCGGCTTCGAGCTCTGCGTGCACGGGGGAGGCTGCTGCCTGGGCGAGGCAGCCCCGCTGTCCACCCAGTGGCCACTCGGCCCCCGCAGGTCTGGGGAGGGGCGCCCACGGCCTTCCAGCACCTTCGCTCCTCTCGGGGTCCGTGAAGCTGGCTGCCTTCTGAAAACCCTCGTCTGGAGCTCTGGGAAATCTCTTGGTAAGATTTAGCTGCTGCTTTTCTGAGAAAGTCGAAGGCAGCGTTTAGCCCGACTTGAAGGGCTCTCCACAGAAATAAAATGAAAGCTGCAGAAGCCTCAGGGGAGGCACTGATTTGTTTTGCTGTTCTCTTCTCTCGCTTCAGAGCACAGACGGACACTAGGTATTACCGCAAGATTCTTTTGAGTTCTAATAACAATTGCACAGTTAGCCTTCTGTCTTGAAAAATGCTATTAGGCTAGGTGATTATTTTTTAAGTCATGGGCATACACTCCCCGAGATGAGCGTGGCCCCTTCTCCACGCCTCGGTCCGCTTTTCTTGGGTGTCTGTGACCTGCTTTCGAGGGCATGGCCAGGTGAGCGCATGGCAGGAGCGGGCTGCTGACCGCCGTCAAGGGCACAGGTTCCAAGGAGAAGCCTGCTCAGGGCACCGGGATGGCCGACTCTGCGTTTTCACAAGGTCCAGTAACTCGAGCTGCCTCAGGCCTCGGAGGGAAGTACAAATCTTCTTGCACTGTTCTTTTTCTTTGCTGTATAGTTTTTCATTTCAGGGTTGTAACACACGAAGTTCAAAACCACAAAGTCTCGGGAAGCGGATTTGGCTCAATGGATAGAGCATCGGTCTACCATATGGGAGGTCCAGGGTTCAAACCCAGGGTCTCCTGACCCATGTGGTGAGCTGGCCCATGTGCAGTGCTGATGCGCGCAAGAAGTGCCGTGGCACGCAGGGGTGTCCCCCGCGTAGGGGAGCCCCATGCACAAGGAGTGCGCTCCGTGCGGAAAAAAAAGTGCAACCTGCCCAGGAGTGGCACTGCACATGGGGAGAGCTGACGCAGCAAGATGATGCAACAAAAAAGAAACAGATTCCCAGTGCCGCTGACAAGAATGCAAGCAGACACAGAAGAACACACAGCGAATGGACAGAGAGAGCAGACAACTGGGGGAGGGGGGAGAAATAAATAAAATAAATCTTTAAAAAAAAATAAAACAAACCCACGAAGTCTTAGCCTTTAAAGCCACGAGCTTTGATGACCTGTAGCCTCCGTCTCTCCCTCCGCGTCGCCCCCTCGGTGAGAGGCTGACACAAGCCCTCCCCGTCTGCCTTCCCCCTGGTGTGTGCATGGGGGTGGGCTGGGGACTCCCTTCCACCGCCCCACACAGGTGAGCCCCCATCCAAGCATGGGGCTGACGGGTGGTTCTTTCTTCGGTGGCAAATTTCCAATTTTCAAGAAGACTCTGCATTCAGATGAGTCCTTTCTGGTGTGAAGAATATATGCCTTGAAATCCAGTACATCCGGTGGATTTATTCATTTAATGAATGAAAAGTTCTATTTCTTAACCAATTGCTGGGATGGGGAGCACCCCAACAGGGGCTTTGGTGAGGAATGGGGCACTATTTGGCGCTGAATGGATTAGGAGGCTGAATGGATTAGCGGCTGGGCCCGCCTGTGCGCTCAGCCAGCGTGCAGCAGTGTGCTACACGCCTTGGGGTGTGCACAGGCCGCGTGTATGTACGTGGAGCCCCTGCCCTCTGGGACCTTACAATCCTCAGGGAGAGGTAAGGGGCCTCAGGCAAGAGCCAGGAGGATCCACAGGGAGGTGGGACAGATTGCCCGAGGACAGCAGAGCTGAGGCCTTCTCAAGGGCAGGTCAAGGTCAAGGCCAAGCCCATGGCAGCTGGTTCTCACGGAGCCCTTATTGACACATAAGTGCAGTGAATATGTGGATAGTAGAAATTCAATAAAATACTAAAAATGATACTGGATTAATTCAAAAGAAGGAAGGGAAAAGGATTAAAAGGAACCAGGAGCAGCAGGGCAAAGAGAAAAGAAATGTGATGGTAAATTTAAGCCTAACTTCTTACATTGATAATTACATGAAATAAAAATTAGCTAAATCCTCCAATTAAAAGACAGCGATTATTAGGCTGGATAAAAATCAAGATTCAACTGTGTGATATCTGGAATAAATCCACTTTAACAGCTGTGTTACAAATAAATGGATAAAAAGATATATGAAATTGAGTATACGGATGCACTAATTTTAAGATAGATGCTGTGGCTATATTAATACAAGACAAATTAAATTACAGAACAAGATAAGGATAAAGATAGGACACTGTGCAATGATAAAAGAGGCAGTTCATGAAAAGGATGAAACAATCTTAAATGTGCATGCACTTCCTAATAGAGCTTTATAACGCACGAACCTCAAACTGACAGAATTGAAAGGGGAAATAGACAAATTCACAATTATATTTGGAGAATTCAACATTCATCTCAGTAATTGATAGAACAAGGAGACAGAAAATCAATGAGGGTAGAGAATACTTGAATAGCACTATCAACTAACTTGACGTAGTTGGCACGACAGAGCCCCCAGCAGAACGCATCTTCTTAGCGGGTACACATACAGCATTCACCAAGAGTCTCAAAAAAGGTGGAAGAGTTGAATCATATAGAATATATTCTCTGAACAAAATGGACACAAATTAGCTCTTCTAACAACTTAATGAGAGGGCAGAAAACAAAAATGTCTAAAATGGCAAAATATTTGTGAAAGCATTTCATAAAAGAAGATTTATGAATGACCAAGATGCACAGAGGAAATACTCCTTAGTCATTAGCAAATGTGAATTAGCTCACGAGATGAACACGTCCACTAGAGTGGCGAAGTGAAAGTGCCTGAAAATAACTCGTTTTGGGAGAATGTGGGGCATCTGGTGCTCTTGTCAAGTGCTGGTTGGAATACGAATGGTTCAACTACATTGAAAACATTTTAACTGTTTCTTATAAATTAAAACTTTCTCTTACCAGAGGATGCAGCATTCCATGCATAGATACACAGATATTTATCTAAGAGTAATGGAAATGCACGCACTCACAAAGATTTATGCACAAATCTTCCTAGCAACTTTAGTTCTAATAGCCAAAACCTGGAAACCCGAATGTACATCAAGAGATGAATAAACCAATTGCTATAAATACACAATGAAATACCATTCATCAATAAAAGAAAATGAACAATTGATTCATGCAATGGCATGGATGAATCTCGAAATCATGTTGAATGATAGAAGCCGACCACAAAGGAGCACATAGGAAATTCAAGAAAATACCAGGTAGATATGGGACATAAAAAGCCGCTGGTTTCCTGGGCCCAGGGGAGGGGAGAAGGATGCTTGGGAAAGACTCAACAGCGCCTCCTGGAGGGGGAAAGACATTGCACCACTGCATTGCTGTAGTGGAAACAGCTGCAGACATGAATAAAAGTAATTGATCTGTTAAGAGACTGAAAAGACAAGCCACTGACTGGAAATACTTGCAAAATATGTATCTGATAAAGGGCATGTATCCAAAATATGCAAAGAACTCTTAAAACTCTATAAGGAAAAAAGAAAAAAAGCAACCCAATGGAAAAATGGGCCAACAATCTATACAGATACGTCACCAAAATAGATGCACAAATGGCAAATAAACATGTGAAAATATGTTCAACGTCGTATGCCTTTAGGAAATTTGCCCAAACAGCAGCAAGATGCTCCTACATTCCTGTTAGAACAGCTAAAACCCAAATGCCCAGAGCGCCAGATCCCCTGGAGGTGGAGCCACAGCCAGCCCCATTCCTTGCCGGGGCTGCAAAAAGGGACACCCACCCTGGGGGAGCATAAATGCACTTTTCTAAGAGAAAAAAGCCAGTCTGAAAAGACCAGATTGTGCTTGATTCTACCGACATGATGGGCTGGAAAAGGCAAGCTCAAGAGCGCTTCTGTTTGGAAATGCTCTATGTATCTTACAGCCTTGACGACATCACGTTGAGTGAAATAAGCCAGGCCCCAAAGCGCAAAGGTCGTGTGACCGCACTGAGAGGGAACACTCAGAGCAAGCAAAGTCGTAGAGACAGAAAGTGGCGTGCCAGCGACGAGGGCTGGGAGGGGAGCAAGGGGAAGGTGCCCTTAGAGGGTGCAGAGATTGTGAGTGTAACGAATACCACCGAACGGAACACTGGAAAGTTAAAATGGAAAACTCTGGAGTTGCATGTATGGTAAGAATAAAGAGTTAAAAAAAGAATCCAGGTACTTGTTAACTTGAGTGCAGAAAAAATGCATCTTATTCCAGTAATTTTTGAATTTGCACATCTAAAAAGAATTAGTAAAAGAATAACGACAAAGATGAGTCTGACATAAAAGTGATCTTTAGGGCATGCTGGGGCGGCCCCGGCCGTGCCCTGTCAGGGGGACGGGAGGATTTCCAAGGACTCTTTGTGTTATGTCTTAGTTAATTGGTTCTTTTAATGTAGTTCTTTCAGTAATCCAGAACTTGAAGAGATAGAATCCAAAAATGTTTTAATACATTTCTCTCTGTTTTCCTCCTAAAGTCATCCCGAGTAATAAAAAGTGCTGGCCTACTCTTCTCAGCTCTCTTTGGGTGGGGGGTCTTTCTGATTCTAAACCCCTCCTTCTCAGTAAGGGCTCCTTTATTCATCTCTAGAAAAACACTGAAAATGACCTCAACCTAGAGCAGAGAAGGCATGACTTGATCCTTTCAGGCGCTTTTCTTCCTTCCATTGCAACTTTTCTGAGTTCCCTTTGGGGATGAAGGGACCCCGGCTCTGCGGCTCCCTGCTCCAGGCTCCCTTCAACTTTCGGGAGGAGGTCTCGTCCCATGGCCTGAGTGCAGGTCTCCCCGGGGCGGGTCCAGGTCACGGGCACACTTGGCTCCGATGCTGGCCGTGGCAGGTGCTGTCCCCACGAGCCCAGCCGTGTCTGGTCAAGGGACCGCACTCGGACAGGCCGCCATTCTTGTCCGGTCCCGTTGGAGGCCAAGTGGACATTGCCAGTGGGAGGGCATTCTAAATCAGGAGGGCTGCAGAGGGTGGGGTCCTCCCTGCTTCCTGCCTGCCAGGGCCCCCCATGTGCTGCCCACCGCAGCCTCCAGGCTGTGGACTTAGATACGAATCAGCAGGAGAAGGTCTTACACCCCAACTTCCTGAGCCACATGGCCGGGGATTCTGAGTCTGGGGACCAGGAATCCAGCGTTTCACACAGACAGACCGAGGAGGCAAACCGGGGCCGGCCCAGGGGCCACGGCGCCTTCGCCATCAGGCGCTTGGGGCACAGCGTCCACCCCCTCTTGTAACTGGCGAGGTCACCAGTAATCTGCTGTCGTCTTTTTCTTTCTTTCTTTACACAAACTCAGTATCGACCAAACAGACCGCTCACCCTTTTCATTTTCAAATTTTGGGGAAATTCCAAATAATAGTTTACTTTAATATCCGTAACTTGAGAAAAGTTCATAACATCAGAGCTACTACAATATCAGGTGCTGGCCTGATGGAATTGGCTGGAGAAGAAGATGGAGATGTAAGGTGACGTCCCCCGCAGGAGGTGCCCCACCCACAGGGCAGGCAGGAGCAGGGGGTTCCCGCACCGCCCTGCAGGTGAGCAAATGGGAGACTTCCATCTATGGGCCCTCTTCCGAATCCATGCAAATGCTCTTTTGAGGTATGAAATCTTTAAGCAATTTTATCTTAAAAGCGGCTATTGTTACTATACACCAGTCTGAATGGCTGAAATTAAAAGTAGCGACAACTCCAAATGTTGGCTCGAATGTGGAGAAACTGGCTTGCTCATGCATTGCTGGTGTGAACTTGGAATTGTACAGCTGCTCTGGAAAACACCTGGGCAATTTCCTACTAAACGTATAATTAGTATATAACTCTGCAACTGCTTGTTTTGCCATTTATTCTAGAGGTATGAAAACTTACATGTGTGCAAGAACGTGTGCACACGTGTTTATAGCAGTTTTGTTTGTGATGGACAAAAACTGGCATCATCTACCTGAATGGCCCTCAGGAAGTGGTGGGTAGCGGTGGGTGCTGCGTCCACTCTGTGGAATGCTGCTCAGCCATGGAAAGAAGGCGCTGTTGGTTTACTTGACCACCTGGACAAATCTCCAGGGAATTATGCTGTGGGAAAGAAGTCAATACAAAGAGATTACATACTGTATGACTCTACTTACAGAAAATTTTTGAAATAAATTTTTAGAAACAGAAAAACAGATTCCTTCTTGCCAGACTTTTGGGGTAGGAGCAGGGGCTGTGGCTCTAGGAGGGAAGGGGAGGCTCTGTGTGACCAGAGCGGAGAACCCAGCCCGTGGCAGTGCTACTTGCTCCCACGTGGGATGGAACTGCATAGAACTAAACACACACACGGACACGAGTAAAAGCAAAATCAGGGAGATCGGAAATGAGATGAGTGGATTGAATCCGTATCCTATCAGAGATGGTGTACTCTATAGAAATTTTATGGAGTGTCTCCACTGGGGAAAACTGGGTAGTGTGTGCTTGGCATCTCCTGTATCATTTGATACAAATGCAGGTAATTTTACAATTATGTCAATAAAAACAACTCTGAAATGGACGTTGACCTAATAAAGACTTGGACACCTGGAGCCGTGGCCCTGGGCACTGCTTCTCCCCTTTGCTGCACCTGCACTCCGCCCTCCAACACTGCCTGGGCATTTCCTCCACGCCCTCCAGCACAGCCGGCTTCCTAATCTCAGGAAACTAACCCACAAGGAGATCCCGCTGGTTACTCCGTTCCCAGACCTAGAGGAGAAATGGAAATCTTTTAACCAAAGGGGAGAGACGTCTAATGGCAGAATTTTACTGGCCACGGGGAAGCTTATTCTGTGTTTTGTGATGTTTTTCTCCCTTGAGATTGCGTCTTGGGAATTGTGGGAACGGGGACATCAGGCAGGCAGGGAAGGCTCAGCTCTCACTGCAACAACGGAGAAAGGGCCTAGGGCTGCCTGGGACCCTGCCTGGGGGTGCAGCCGACCAGGACACTGCTTCACAACATCCAGGAGAGCAAGGGACAGAGGGACGGAGCAGCCAGAACAGCTAATGGTGAGTTGTTAGGCCTCCGGGAAGGGTGCCCCTCCGCCCCGAGATCCCTTGCGGATCATGCCTCCCTGGGTGGAGGGCAGTGCCTCCCTCCCCGCCAGCTGCTCAGGATATGCATAGAATGGGAAGCTTTCCTGAGTCACCTGGAGGGACAGGAAGGATAAAGAAGCCCAATGAAAACCGAGAGCTGAGCTGCTCGCCCTGTGGCTGGAGGGGGTCCACACAGCCCTTCAGGGCAAAGAGCCACCAGCTCCCAGCTCTGAACCAAGAGGCGGAGGGCAGACGCCAGGGGAAGAAGAGTGCTCTGGGAGGGTGGAGAGTGGTTTCTGTGCAGTGGATTGCCTGCTTGAATATCAGAAGGGACCCCAACTCGACAGGGAGAGGGGAGGATGATCTCCTCAGGCAGGTGTCACGCCCAGCAGCCCGGGTGAAGAGAGGAAGTAGATGAGAGAGGAGGCAGCGACAGGGAGCTGATCAGCAGGTGCCCAGGGGACTGCAGGGCATCTAGCGTCCCGAGGGAAAGCGGGTGGGTAGGCTTTGGAAAGGCTGCCTAACCTAAGGGGACGGGCTTGCTCAGTGGAAGGATCCCCCTTCCCTGCACAAGGTCCCGGGTTCGATTCCCGGCTATTCATAGAGCTGTGACCTGCTGGGTTCCCAGGCATCCAGCTGAAATGGAGTGAGTGACAGGGAGCATGGAGACGTTCTCTTTGTATAGCTTTCCTTGGAATTTTTTTTTTCTCCAAAGGTTCCTTTTTAAATTTTCCTTATTTTACTCACTAAAACCCAGATCAAAACCTGCAAAGGGTCGGCTGCAGGATGGTGATGGTGATGCAGGCTGTTTTCCTGTGTTTATTTTTGTTTTTGTTCTTTTGTTCTTGTTTCTTGTTTGTTGTGTTTCCTTTCCTTTGGTTCCCTGTTTGGTTGGTTGGTTTTGCTGACCCATTTTCTCTACCTAGCTATTTCTTTTCACTCCTTTGTCTTTCTATCTTCTGTTTTCTGGTTTTGTTCATTCATTCCCCCTCTTTTTGTTTGGTCTTCAAGTTTTCTTGTTTTTATTTTTCTCTCTCCTTTTTTCTCTGTTTTCTTCTTTTCTATTTTGTTTCTTTCAGTTTTCATTTCCTCTCTCCTCACCATTCTGGCCTTTTAATTCATTCTCCATATTTTCCTCTGTTCTGTGTCTCATTTCATTGTTTCTATTGTACTTTTTAATCTTATTCCTCTGTACTTCTTACTCGTGCTAATTATTCATTTTCCTAGGTCTTGTAGTCTCCTCTCCTCCCTTTTACTACTGTAATTACCATTATTCTTTTTCTCTTCCCATCTCTTTCCTTTTCTTGGTCTTAATTATTTTTTTCTCCAGGGGAACACAGACAACAGCAAAGAAATAGAAAAGGAACAAGTGTCAAAGTGAAACCTTACCACACACACAAACAACAGCCAAACAAAACCCCAGAGCAGAGAGAGAAGCTATCAGCTGAACAAACACATGGAGATTGCCTCTCATCATCAAATTTTCTGTTGTTTTATTCCTAACCATTTCATTAGGAAGCTCTCCTGGAAGACGGGTTCCAAAGCCCCCTTTCAATAAACCGCCGTCTTGATCGCACAGAAGCTCTTCTTAACTAGTCTTCTCTCTCCTTATCCCTGCTCTGCCTTTGTTTGCTTTTAAATGGAAGATGTGGGGAACCCCTGGGCAATAAGGCATCAAATGATCTTTAATTCCTCCCAGACTCTCTGAATTTGGCTCCCCGGGGCTGTCTGATGGGACATCTGGTGATTGGGCGTTAGAGGAGGGGGCGTTCACCTGCTGGGGTCCTGGGGTGCTGAGGTGGCAGTGCTCTGTGGTGTCGGGGACTGACGGCTCCAAGAGGAAGGCTGACCTCAGCCCTGAGCTGCTGCGGGACCCCCCGGAGGCCCTCTAACTCAGCACCCAGTTTTGGACGGGCAGGCCTCGGGGGCCCCAGCAACTCTCCTGTGCAGCTCCCAGCCTGGCCTGTGATTTGGCCCGCATGCCCTGAGGTCATATTTTAGGACCAGTCCCTGCTGAGCAGTTGTGCCTCCGGGAGGGAGATTTATTACCAGAAGGGGATGTCCCAGGGGTCACCAGGACCACTGTCTCCAGGCTACCTCAGGACCTCGACCCACCATCCGCTGGACTGGCATCACATGTGTCCACACAGCTGGCGGCGCATACGACGCGCCTTGCGCCGTGCCATCCGTTTGTACATTGGCCTGGCCCCGTGTGCCTTAGCCCTGCCCCTTCAGACTTCTGGTCCAGGTGCTTGCTTGTCTCCTAACTCTTCAAGGACTCAACACGCCACTCGGCTCCTGGCGTTTGCTGAGTGAGTACTTACCGCTTGGGGTGGGTATCATTGCTGCCAGTCCTGCTGGACCTGCATTTTTAGCTTCGGCCACGGGTGCACTGGTAAGGCCTGTCCAGACTTTTCCAGCGAGAGTGCCCCGGGCACTCACACCCCCAGGACTGCGCACCCTGCGCCTCGCATCCGACACCGGGGAAGCCTGACCAGGAGCCTGCTGTGGCAAAGAACCCACACTCGTCCCAGCCTCGGGAAAAGCTGGCTTCCACAAAATAGATGTGTTTGGGATTTTCCAAAAAACAGAGAGTGCAGTCCGGAGCGGCCCCCAAGGCGCAGCGTCTCCTGCCTGGCTGGGTCACCCATTGCTTGGAGGGCAAGCGGCTTCGCAGCTGCTGCACACTGATGGAGGCTGAAAGCAGTGTTGTCTACCCGCTGCCTTCCATAAAGAGAAAGAGCCATATCCTTGGGTGTGAGACGCCACTCGCCTGCATTGGCCGGGGGGAGGCGCCTGGTGGACTGCCAGAGCCTGGGCGCCAACGGCTGGCACACCCCCTCCCCACCAGCTCTCAGCTGTGTGACCGCGGACAAGGTCCACAACTTTGTGCCCCTCGTTGTCCCGTGTGTCAAATTGGAATTGTGGTGCTGTCTACAGCACAGGATCGTTGTGTGAATACAGTGAGTAAATTCAATAAAGCTCTGAAACGGTGCTTGACACCTACTAAGCCCTGAGTGAATTTTGCAGTTGTTATTGGTTTCCCCTGCACAGGCCAGGTTTAGGCTACAAGGAGGTGGGAGAAGTGAACCCAGAAACCACCGCTTTATTGTGCCCAGACAATGGGCGCCATTGGCCTAGGAATCTGAATTCCACGAGGTGTTCCTTTTCAAGAAGCTTTCTTCTTGAGTGATTTTCTTGTGAAGTCCCCTTTTAAAACAATGTGCTTTTCCTGGACGAAGATGTGTGCCTGTTGTTATTGTATTGAAGAAGTGCCACCGACATACGATTTCAGGTGGTCCTATTTAAACGTGCACAGGATTCTCCAGATGTCTTACTCACCACCAATTAAGTGTCCCCAAATTACCCCGGGAGGTTCTCCCTGACGCTCAATGACCTGGGTTGGCTTTGTCCACTCAGACGAGGCTGTCGTGATGGAACCATGCTCTCATGCTCTCAAAAAATAAACGCGCTTCCAGCTCAGTGTGGAATACAGCGGCGACAGCGGGAAGCTTTCAGGCTTTCACCACCGAGTACGATGTTAGCTGTGGGTTTTTCACATGTGCACTTTAGGATGTTGAGGCTGTTTCCTTGTATTCCTATCTTTTGAAGTGTTTTTACCAAGAAAGGTTGCTGGATTTTGTCAATACCTTTTGTCTTTTCTGTGTCAATCGAGATGATCATGTGGTTTTTTCCCTTCAATCTGTTAATGTGGTATATAGAAGCCCACTGGAGCTGGTCCAGGCTTCTCTCTGTTGGGAGGTTTTGATAACCAGTTCAGTCTCTTTACTTGTGATTGGTCTTCTGTTTCTTCTAGAGTCACTGTAGGTTGTTAGTGTATGTCTAGGAATTTGTCCATTTTATCCAAATTGTCTAGTTTGTTGGCATACGGTGGTGCATAGTATCCTTTTAGGATCTTTTTTATTTCTGTCAGATCGATAGTGAGGACATTATGTTGAGTGAAATAAGCCGGGCACAAAAGGACAAGTAGTATATGGTTTCACTAACATGAACTGATTTTAACAAGAAAATGCATAGAGTTAGAATCTAGAATATGGGTTTCCAGAAGATGGAATGGAGATAAAGAGAATGGGGAGTTGATGCTAAATTTGTGCAGAATTTCTAATCAGGTTGATTGTAAATGTTTGGAAATGAATAGAGGTGATGGTTGCACATTATTGTAAGTGTAATTAACAGCACCAAATTGTGGGTGCGAATGTGGTTGAAAGGGGAAGTTTTGGGTCGTGTATGACGCCAGATGGAGAGTTAGAAGACAAATTTCTACTTAGAAGACGAACTTCTAACTTTCCCTCTAGTAGCAACACGGTGATCGCAGCTGTGGGCGATGACCGTGGTTAACAGCACAGAGGGAAAAACATTCATGAACCAGGACGAAAGTGTGTCGCTATTACAAGGCGTCAACAAGGGTAGTCTGCGGAAAAGACACACCTGGTACAAACTATGGACTTCGGTCAACAGTAATATTTTAATTTTCTTTCATCAGGCATAACAAAGGTACCACACCAATGCTAAGTGTCAACCACGCGGGTTATACGGATGTACTGTATTTCTTTACATGACTTTTATGTAAACCTGCAACTTCTCTAATTTAAAAAGTTATAATAATTTAAAAATATGTTAAGTAAAAGAAACCAGATCCAAAGTACTACATATGACACGATTCCATTTGTATAAAGTGTAAATACAAAGAAATAGAGACAGAATTAGGCTGGTGGTTATGCAGGACTGGGAAGGGCAGAGGGATTGAGAGGGGATTGCTAAGGGATGTGGGGTTTTTCTTTTTGGAGTAGTGAAAATGTCCTAAAATTAATTGTGGTGATCAATGCACAACTCTGTGATTATACTTAGAGCCATTGATTGTACACTTTGGAAGGATTTTGTGAATATATCTCAGTAAAATGACTTAAAGAGTCAATGAAAATGGGATTTTCACTCAATAGAACAATTGCAGCTGTTTTGACTTATATAAAGTGTGCACAGATACCTATGTCCTCAAAGCAGACAAGGCCCGGGGCAAACATCGGCTCTAAATCTAAATTTTGTTCTGACTTCTCAGGAATTGTTCGAATGCCCTTTAACTCTTGGTGCTTCCCTGCCATTTCCTCCCTCCATTCCTTAGGGAGGTCACAAGTGCCCTTCAGGAGCCTGGACTACGGCAAGCCACCATCTGGGGCGCGTGCAGGTGGCGTCCAGGTGGGGAGTGGGGGCGAGAGCCGCTGCCCGCCCAGCCCTCCGCGTGGAAAGGGGGAGGCGGCGGGAGGAGCCCTGAGCGGCAGGGCTGGAGCAGGGCCGCCCCGAGCCGGGCTCTGGGTCCCCTCCAGGGGTGCTCGCTGCCCCACTCCGGCCCGGCAGAGCCGTTCTGCCCCTCGTTTGTGACTGATCGGAGACCCCTTCTCAAAGGTGCATTTTGTCAGCGGAGGGGACACTGGGTGCTACTGAGAGGGTGTCTCCCCGAGGGACCCACTCTCCAGGGGAGGCAGCTGCCGGACACACCGCATGCTGCCCAGGCCTGGCCCGTGTCCACCTCGCGGCCGGGCCCCTGCCAGCCCCTCCCCACAGAGGCTGCCCTCGCCGGGGCCTGGGCGCCTCCCCGGGTGTCCACCAAGCTGGGCAACGGCGGCGACGCAGTCCCACTGCCCCTGCTGAGTTCGCCCTCCTTGGATGCCAGGCTCTGGGGGCCTCAGGCACAGCCGCTGCCACCCACGGGCGGGCCCCCGAATTTTCGCAGGTGCCTCCAGGGCAGTTGCAAGGACCGGGCCCTTCTGGTGATGGCGTGTGCAGGCCTCTCATTCCAACACGCCTGCCCTAACCCCACGGTTTATATTCAAGTATCAGCATGGACGGCTAGGGGGTGTTTAATAAAACGCGGTCATCGAGTTTTTGTTGACTCCTATCCCGAGCCCAAGTTGCTCCTTTGAAGGTTTATTTTGACAAGCTCCTAGCGAGTCTCTCCTTAGCCAGTTTTGCCACTTCCCCGGGTGATCTCCTTAGGTCTGAAAACTCCCCTCTCCTCCGTAGGAAAGAGCTGAAGAGGATAACTTATTTGAGGATATCATCTCTATACATTTTTAGAGAAAGGTAGACACTTTGGTTTACCTAAGTCCTAACTTTCTTTTTGCATCTGAAGTGTTTTGAAAGGAGTATATACTCTTTTTTTCTAGCAAAGTTATGCTCCTTGAAAGGGGAACTGTGCCAGGCAGGCACGACGTCTCCTCTCGTGGGCGCGGGACTGACCAAGCAGAGGCGCCAGGGCCTGCCCCGAGCAGTGGCCGCGGCTCCCACGGCGCACCAGGGCCAAGAGCAGGCTCCGGGGTCACCGTCTCTGGGTCAGGAGAATCTGCCCTGTAGGCAGCTCGTCCACAATCAGATGGGATGCAGTTTGTGAGAGTGCAAAGGGCAGGCTGGTGCTGTGACTTAATGACGTTTTGGGGACCTTGGGGTGTGCACATGTTTTACACTGCATGGGGAAGAAGCTGTGCGATGTACCCCAAAGAAACACACCTCCGGGACCCAGGCATGCCCTGGACTCTGAGCTTGACCACTGCCTGGCTTTGGGCACCAGCCAGCAACCCAGGAGAGGGGGCGAGCACTGTGCCCTGAGGCTGCCTGGGGACGGTTGGCTCACGGAGACAGGGGTAAACTGAGCCCCAGCCGCCCACCACCCAAAAGCCTCCTTACAAGGAGCCCTTGGGACGCCTGCACAGCAAGGTTCCAGCCATCTCTCCAAATCAAAAGCCAGAAAGGGTGCCTCACTTTGAGCCTCTAAGTTCTGGAATGTTTGTTACACAGTAGTAGATAGCTGATACAATACTGGTCAAAACTCTGTTAGTGTGTTTCAGCAAGGCCTTGGCGATAATTTTTGTGGCCATCAAAGAGAGTAAATGCATTTGAAAATCCAAATCCCCTTACGAGGGAATACTCTAATTTGAATAGATAGATTAATGTCAACTTTGGTTGAGTTTGACATGATTCTGGCTACAGATCTTAATAGTTATAGGCAGATTGTATGCATATTTTATTTTAATTCAGTACAGCACTGCTATGACAAGATAGGAGGTAGAATTTGGTGAATAGTTAATCTTATTCACATTCTATAGATTTGATCTCTAGAATTTATAGAATTTAAAATCTCCTTGCAATTTAAAATCACCACACATTCTCTGATGGCCCATGGAAGACCAAACTTTTCAAATAATATAGAAAATATAAGCATCAGTAAGTATATTAAGAGTATTGTGATAGTTCACCATCATTTAGCCTTTCTTTATTTTTTCCATAGGCCCACCCTTCTGCATTTACTTGTCCATAGCCTCCAAGGAAAGGAGAGCACACCTGGTTAATCACGACATGCAAAGAAAAGAGACTATCTTGTTCTGGGTTGCCTAAATCGGCCCTTTTATCTTTAACCATGAAGAGACAAAGAATTCTGAAGGCTTTGCTGGCATTTCAGAGACAGAGCTCTGTCACAGAGGCAGGCGAGCTTTGATACTAGACAGATTTGTAGCCAAAAAGATGAAAAAAGCTTTGTCAGAATCATGTAGTAATAGATCACTGGCAAAAGCATCCCTTTAAAGACTTGGTGCTTTTGTGTGTTTCCCTCCCAGAAAACTCCCTCAGCTAAATCCAAGAGTATGAAAAATAGCTATTTGTGGTGTTTCAACCTGTCACCAAACTGAGGGATAGTATATAAACTCTAGTTTTATCAATTTCTAAGGCAGAGGGATTGTAATTCATCAATTTAACTTCTAATCAATATAGTAATTATACAGTTAAATCACAAGTTTATTTGCATCTCTTACTCCAACCCAATTAATTCAACTAAAACAAGTCTATTGTGAAAATCTCACTGAAGGTGAAAAATAAATTGTCAAGATTAAAATTTATTAGCATTTTTTTCTGAGTTAGTAATTATAAGTTACTATAAAATGAGTATAATTTTTCAAAAGAGGTTTCCTTATTAGTCTGTTTTTGACAATACCAGCAACATGCCCATGGCAGAAGGGTTTTTCCTCCAGTTACTTAGTAAATAAACTTTGAGGGCTACTTTGGGAAAGTAGCACATTCAAAATTCTATGCTCAATATAGAAGCTTGAAATCATAAACACTATAGAGGATAACTTTAGACTATTGTATTTTGGAGCAAACTCTTTTTGCTTAGAACCCCGCATTTTGTTTTAGACTTTATGACTTTAATTTCAACCACAATATATTTTTTTAAAGCAAAATAACTATTTAGACCCCAGCAGTTGTAGATGTAAGGGTGGGGCACTGGCCCATTTATATCGGATACACTACCGGGAATCATTAAAAGTGTTTTCAGGCGGCGGACTTGGCCCAGTGGTTAGGGCGTCCGTCTACCACATGGGAGGTCCATGGTTCAAACCCTGGGCCTCCTTGACCAGTGTGGAGCTGGCCCACATGCAGTGCTGATGCGCGCAAGGAATGCCCTGCCATACAGGGGTGTCCCCCGTGTGGGGGAGCCCCACGCGCAAGGAGTGCGCCCCGTAAGGAGAGCCGCCCAGTGCGAAAGAAAGTGCAGCCTGCCCAGGAATGGCACCGCCCACACAGAGAGGTGACACAAGATGACACAACAAAAAGAAACACAAATTCCCGTGCCACTGACAACAACAGAAGTGGACAAAGAAGAAGACGCAGCAAATAGACACAGAGAAGAGACAACTTGGGTGGGGGGAAGGGGAGAGAAATAAATAAATAAATCTTTAAAAAGTAAATAAATAAAAGTGTTTCCAGTCAAATGTAAGCGTTACTTGTCAGAATCGGTGAGAGCAAACGCTTTTTCCATGCAGAAATCCGTACTACGTTGGAGGGACCAGGTCTCCCTACCAGTGGCCGTTGCCACCAAGGAGGTCAAGGGGGCCCCTGGAATAAATTGCTCCTGTCTACGGAGCCCAGACAAGCCGAGTGGAGCGCCAGCACCAGGCTGTGCCTTGCAGTCTGATCCGCCGAGATGTGTCACGGGAGGGATCTACTGACAGGGGCTGTGGGCTGGAGGTCAGCTGGCAAAGAGGGGTGTGTCGCCCTTCCATTCCTGGGCACCAGGAGGATCTTCCGACGGAGCGGAGACTGCAGGCCAGATGGGGTGACCTGGCCTGTGACTTCCGTGAAATAACGGTTGTGTTTGTTCAAAATCCAAGCGATTCCTGTCCTATTTTATTTTATTTTATTTCTCTTCTCCCCGCCCCCCATCCCGGTTGTCTGTTCTCTGTGTCTATTTGCTGCATCGTCTTCTTTGTCTGCTTCTGTTGTTGTCAGTGGCACGGGAATCTGTGTTTCTTTTTGTTGCGTTATCTTGCTGTGTCAGCTCTCCGTGTGTGCGGCACCATTCCTGGGCAGGCTGCACTTTCTTTCGCGCTGGGCGGCTCTCCTTACGGGATGCACTCCTTGTGCGCGGGGCTCCCTTACACAGGGGACACCCCTGCGTGGCACGGCACTCCTTGTGCGCATCAGCACCGCACATGGGCCAGCTGCACACGGGTCGAGGAGGCCTGGGGCTTGAACTGCGGACCTCCCACGTGGATGCCCTAACCACTGGGCCAAGTCCGCTCCCCCCTGTCCTATTTTAGATGGATGGAAACAACATGGAACGCTTTCTTCTAGCCTCAGGTCCTGATGTCACATGTTGGCTGGGAACAGAGAGAACAGACATGTATCTGAAAAGCAAAATAGTCCTAAAACAAATGATATAGTAGTAAAACAGTAAGATATATCAAATTGGGGAATATATTAAATATTTAAAAAAAGCTCAGTAGAAGTCATTTGGGGTCTGAGTAAGCAGGGAGTGATAGGCTTTAAGCAAATTCCTTCTCCCACCTTACTTCAAAAACACCTGTGGCAAATGAGGACTTTGAAGTACGCATCTCACCTTCTACGGGAGTTTGAGCACAGAGAACCAGGGGCATTGAGCTTGAGTAAAAGCAAGCACATGGCCATGAAAAGAGTCTTTCTGAGTCCCCAAGCCCGTGGCCGAACCTTCTCTGGGGTCCTCTATTTTTCGTCCTTCACTGCTACAATATCACGTTTTGAATGCAACGTCTTTGACACATGTATGCTCGTCATACTGAACCAGGGAAATAGAACTGATTTATTTTAGAAAGAGTCTTCAATGGTGGGTGGCGTTCTAGTTTGCTTTGCTGCTGAAAGCAGAATCATAAAATGCATTGGCTTCAGCAATGGAAATTGATTCGCTTACAAGCTTAGCTTTGAAGCCATAAAAGTGTCCAAATCTAGGCACTGTGAAGGTGACGCTCTCTCCCTGAAGACTGGCTGTCAGTGACCCAAGGCTCCTCTGCCCCACGGCAAGGCACAGGACAGTGTCAGCTGGTTTCTCCCTTCTCTTCCAGGTCTTGTTGCTTTCAGCTTCCTGCTTTCCTGACTTTTTCTCTCTTCGTCTGGGTTTCGTTCTCTTATAAAGGATTCTCTTATGAAAGATTAAGACCCACCCTGGGCCATGCCTTACCTGAAGTCACCTCATCAAAAGGCCCTACTTACGATAAGTTCATACTCACAGGAATGGATTAGTTTTAAGAGCATTATTTTCTGGAGTACATACAGCTTCAAACCACCACAGATGGAAACTAAAGAAGATTTTGTGGTAAGCTAGCTACTCAAAAATACAGTTCGTAAATATATCCCTTCCACAGTTCGGCTGTTTCATGGTATGTGTTCAGGTGTGTCTCTGATGTGTGCATCAGTGGGATGTCTTCTTCTATCAGGCTCTAGGTGCCTGGAGGCCTGGGGCCAGCAGAGTTCTTTACTCCTTTGTGGCGGCTTGCTCGGTCGGTAGACGTGGGGTCTGGCTGCGGACGAGGGGTCGGTCCAGCTCTGGACGAGGGGTCGGTCCCGCTCGGGACAAGGGGTCGGTCCCACTTGGGACGAGGGGTCGGTCCGGCAGCAGACGAGGGATCGGTCTCACAGGGGTTGCGCGGTTTGGCTGACGGGGTCGCCCGGCGAAGCCGGCGACGAAGGGGTCGCCCGGAGAAGCAGGCGACGAAGGGGTCACCCAGAGAAGCAGGCGACGAACTGGGGACAAGGGAGGCCAGGCCCTTGTCGGGGGCTCTCAGGACTGGAGGGCGCACGGCAGAAGAACTACCGCGGAGACAAGGTAAACACGCAAGTCCACTTTACTGAGGGAGAGGCAACAGTTTTATAGGGGCTGGGGAAGGCTGATTGGTTGAAGCCACGCCCTGTTCTGATTGGTTGCCGGCGAAAGGTCAGTGGGCGGTACTGGACGGGGGAGGGGTGGTGGTTAGGGATTGGCTGTCGCTGTTGCTGGGGGAAGGGGCAGGGTTTAGGGATTGGTGGCTGCTGTTGCTGGGGTGGAGGGCAGACTTGAGTTTCCCGCCCACGCCTGGCTGTTGCTGCTGTTGGGGGAGGGAAAAGGGCAGACTGGAATTTTCCGCCCTGCGCCTGCGCAGGGAGAAAGAAGAAGAAGGGTGCCACCCCACAGGCATCGGGTGGCGCCATCCGGGAGGAGGGGCGGCCGCGGAAGCATGGCTGCCGAGAAGGGGAGACCCGAGGGCACTCTGCGCCCATGCCGAGCTCCCTTCAGGGGTGGCGGTGAGTCCGACCAGCCACCCTATTATGGGGGCAGCGGCTTGGCCTGCCGCAGCTGCTCCCCCGCCAGGCCAGCAAACCACACTTCAGCCCGAGGGGTGACCGCACTCCTTGGTCAGACAAAGCAGTAGAACTTCAATACCTGGCTCAGGTTTGCTTTTATTTGGTTGGGAGATGAACGTGTGTTCCGAGAGACTCTTTCAAATCTGAAACCATTCACCAGTTTTGGAGTCTTGCAACTGAGCAATCATTTGATTCAAGATCTGTGACCTTCCAGCAAACCCAGGAGAAAAAGAATCCCTGTTCCTCCTATGGGAAGCAGGTGGCCACCTGCCCAGGACTGAGACCTCGGCCGTGCTCAGAGCCTTTCTACTGGACTCCTCCTCTGCCTACTTTTTCTCATTCCTTCTCCCAAGTGGAGATTAAAGTCCATGGAAGGACCAGCACTGCTTTCCTAAAACCGATTATCCATTGCAACATGCCAGGACCCTGCCCTGGGCTTTGCAACTTCCTGAGATGGACGTGCACGGGTGGACGGCTCTATTCTTTTGTCTGACAGATCTGTGCACTGGCTCAGAAAAAAATCAATGCCGTGCTTCCCTGGCACTTTCTCCCAGGTGAGCTGACTGATTCTCGCCCTGCTCACCGTCCCTGCCCACGGTTCTGTCATCTGTTTGTCTGTCTTGCTTTAGGGTTGAGCTTCTGGTAACATCTTGAGTGGATGACACCGAGAGGGCTTCCAGGACCTTCTGCCTTTGGTGATCATGTCCCGCGGTGACTGAGAGCTGCCCTGGCTATCAAGGGAGGGACCAGACCCCAGATCCGATTTGGAAAGCTCTGCCGCGGGCCTGTGCACGGATGACCCTGGGGGGCGCTTCTGCTACCTTTATAATAAATACATGTGTTCACCTGTAAGTCGCAGCTCTATTCTATGAAGCAGTCTTTCAAAATACAATTTCCTCTTCCTGGAGGGAGGGGAAGTTGATGAAGGTGCTGGAGAGCAAGGATGCTGCTGCTAAGCTGGCAGGAAAGGAGCCTGCTTATCATGCACGAATATCATACTGGTTAGAGAAAAGAGAGATTTTCTACCTGCACTAGGCACGTGGTACGTGCTGACTCTGGCTGCGTTCGCGTCCCTTCTCTCCGGAGGTGGGCGGTAGTGGTGGCTTCTGAGCTGGACCACGCACCTTTTTGAGGTGAGCCACAGGCACCAGCTTCTACTTCCAGGGACTTGAGCTTGGGAGGAAGTTGAGCTGGTGCGGAGAGGGGAAATGCCAGTCTCCAGGGAGCTCTTGTCCTCTCTCTTCTTGAAATAACAGAATTAATTCTCCTCTCGCAGGCCATCTTACGGATAGCAGCTCTTGGAGCAGGTGTGAACAGGCAAACGAGGCACTGTGCCGCTTAACTCCAATTTTCTGTTTTCATTCTTAAGTAGGACAGAAGGTCAGAACAAAACTCAACCCTCACCTCTTTCTCTCTCTCTAGCTCTCTTTTGTTCTTTCTCTCCCTCCCTCCCTCTCTCTGGTTCTTGTTCTCTCTCACTCTCTCTTTTTTTTAAACCCCCTCTCTGTCTCATTGTATACTCTGCAGGAGCAGCAGAGTCAATATTAAGTCTCAGTTCCCAGAAGAAGGGAAGAGCGAGGCAAGGGAATGGAGATCTTCCCCTCTCAGCAGAGCAACAGCTCCTTAACAGCTACCTTGTTACCTGACGGCTCTGGGTTCTGGGCTCCTGGGTCACGGCTTATGCCTCGTAGGAGCATTTAAGGACATGCCATAGGGCAGGCAAGGCAGTGAGGAGTTTATTAAGAAACAAGAAAACGAGAGGAGCCTCTGTCTGAGGCGAGCTCAGGGGCAGGCTGCAGGGGGCGCCGCTGGGGGCCGGGCCAGGCCTTTGGAGACTTTTCCTCCAGCCCCTGCGGACCGTTGGGCGGGTCCCCGGGTGCTGGCTCTTCTGATTGGTTGCCCCACCTGGCAGTCCTCAGGGGCCAACGGGGAGGCCTTTTGAGGGTACGGGGGCTTTCCCTCGACCCCAAATGGGACGTCGCCCCAATCTCGCCGGCGCCGCCTGGCAGCCTCCTTGGTGGCCGTCTCTCCTCGGGGTTCCCAGGCCTTGTGTCTCACCGCCGTGTTTTCTGCCAGGTCTCAGCTGCCACTCGTTTCCCTCCCCGTAAACCAACCTGCCTCAACTTGGAGCTATTTTCAAAATAAATGCTTAGGATGGGGAAAATCTAGACTATATTATTAAAGAACCATTATTTCCTGTTTTCAGTGAGTCAGGTTTAGATATGAAACTGCATGTAGAACGACACCATTTACGTCCTAACGCGAAAGCTCTGGGAGGGAGTGGATATTGTTACTGGCCCCATTTTACAGATGGAGAAACTGAGGCCCAAACACCGAAATGACTCATCTGAGCCTCACAGCTTCTAAGGGGCTGTGGCAGGATTTGAGCCCAGGTTCTCTTACCCTCAAAGCCAGTCCTCTTTGAGGAAAGAACCTTAGATTTGGCTCGGAAGAAGTCACTGGTGTCCTTAGAACTGGGCTAGCAAACCCCACACCTGGAAACACGGTACTACGAAGGCAGTTTTTTTTTACCACCTGGGCCGCGGTTTCGAGAGAAATTGTGTAGGACTGTCTGAAGAGTTGGTTCTCTCCAAGTCCCTGGCTCCCTCACAAGGGCCAAATCCTGCCAGCTCTTCCTCTCCGCCTGACCCCGCCAGGCACGGGATATTCTGATGCTTGTCTCAATAGCTTGAGGCAAACGGAAGTCACCGTTCAGGGGAGAATGTGTCATGGGAAATTTTCTGTACTTCTGCTAATGACTTTGACGTACACAAAAAAGCAATCTGCTGTTAAGATGTAATTTTTAAAGTTAACGTAATAATTCTAAGCTAAAAATGGTTTTATTGTTTAGTATTTCAGTGTGTGAGATACAAAGGACATGCATTCTCATTTCCCACAGTGTGTGAATTTCAAGCAAGAAATCTGATCTGCGTTGGCAAATCCTGCCTCCCGGAGTCGATAGCCCACCATCTTAGGGGAAAAGGCCATTAACTCTGAACAGCTTGAGAAGGCATTCTTCATTGATCAGATAAACAAGTCATGAGGTATCTTATTACAAAAAGACGGACCAATTTAGCCCTCTTTTCACCCACAATGGACTTATATTGAACGTGAAATGGCAAGAAATTTGCTTCCTTAGGGAGCTATCAAAAGAGACACAAAGTGAAAGCATATTGGTAAAATGGCTTCTCTAACTGGGTTTGTGTTGCATTCGCCCCAAATTTGTCAGACCTCTGATCAACAAGAGTTTTTGCAAAATGGCAATATGTATTTCTTAGTTATTCTTACATAAAATCATATGCAATATTTCATTTTACATTTATGCGATAACTTTGGCCTTTATTGGTAGTTTTGTATTGAAACGCATTACTTAATATGGGTAGCTTATGACAAATTGGTATCATTTGCTGTAAGTTTGATTTCTTAATTCATCTTAGGTAAATGGCTGATGCAATTTTCAAGCTATTCTACTACGATTTTAAATTATTTTTTATTTGAAATATAAGTTATCAACAAGTAGCCAGAGATGGACAAAGGCTGAGTCTGAGTACGTGGCCGCGAGTGTAACTGATGATAACAGGGCAGGGAGCTCCAGTGTAACAGGATCACAGTGCTCGAGAGAAAAATTAAAAGAAGCCCCAGAGTTGGCCTTTCCAGTATTTTTGCCAACTGAAGAGTCAGAGAAACCCTTTTCCTACAGACTGAAAGCGTGGGATGAAGTTCAAGTATGAGGCCCAGGTGGGAGGAGAAGGACAAGCACCCGCGAAGCTGCCACGTGTCACGTGGGGCTCCCTGCACAGAGCAGGGAGGCAGCATTTAGGGTGCGGGGTGCGTGCAGGGCTCCCCTTTGGGGTGAGCTGTGACAGCCAAGACCCTGAGGGGTCTCCGGTGCTACCCGCCGACCAGCACGGGAGCTGCACGTGCTCTGAGCCTGTCGGTGCCTGCCGGTGGCTTGGAGCCTTGGGACAAATCTGCGAAGGTCATCCTCAATGGCAGAGAAGGAAAACTCACCCTCCAGAGTGCGTTGCTTGTCTTAATTTTGACCCTGGAAAGGAGAAAGAAGGGGAATATCCATTCACCCTGATACATTCGAGCAGAAGGAAGCATGGGTCTTTGCTAGGAGGAAGACATTTCAACAAGAAGGATGACCTGAAGAGCTTGCACCAATGAGGTTCCATGAAACCTGAGGTCAAAATAAAATTTCACTAAACAAATGAAAACATGAGCCACCAAGACCAAGAGTGAGCAGAGACTGTAACACGTAACAAAATCAGAATAAGAAATAGTTCAGGTATTGGAATAATCAGGAACAGAACATAAAATAAATATTTGTAATATGTTTCAGAAACAGGACATTCATAATATGATGAGGGTACAAGAGATCATCAGAGCTAACAATGTAGATGTGGCGAGCTGCAGAGGATTCGTAGAAGTAAAAATTTAATAATCAAAATAAACTCAATGGATGGGACAGGTAGAAGGTAAGAGGCTGAATTAGAGCTGACACTATAATTATATAGGAAATCTGGACTACAGATATTAATGAACAACCCAGAAAGCACAACAACATTACAAAGAAATTGAAACTATGCAAGAATGTTCAAATGGTATGGAACAAAGAATAAGAATGTAGAGAAGATGCAATTATAAAGACACATGCTAAGAACATTCCAGAATTAATAGAAGACACCGATTTTCAAATTCATGAAACCCAATGATAAATAGTTAAATGAATTTTTAAAAAAGAAAATTCTCACCCAAATACAATAATGGCATTGAAAAACACCGAGGGCAAGGATAAGATGTCAAAGCAGTGAGAGAACAAGAAGTATTTACTATGAACGAATGATGAAAGGATAGTTGAATAATTTGTGACAGCATGAATAAACTCAAAATCTAGTATGATAAAATCTTTACAAAATATCAACCCAGATATTTTGATATTTAAAAATATCAACCCAGAATTTTACAACCAGAGAAACCATTCTTTTAAAAATAAGATTCAAATATACATTTCAGACAAACAAAAACGGAGAAAGTTCACAATCACCAGATTTTCACATTAGAATTTCTAATGCAAACTTCTGAGGTAAGAAAAACAGTCCAGAAGGAAAGTCTGAAATATGAGGATGAAAGGTGAGCTTGTGCATGGATCAAACAAAATATACAACCTAATCTACATAGGAACTACAATTACAACCTCGGCTTTGCTGGAATAAGGGAAGATTTAGCTGAAAATTAAAATCCCGGACCTTAATATTCTATAAATTAGGTGGGGATGATAGGAGTTAGTCCCAAATATTTTTGGGGGTGATTAGTAACAAAAGTAATTAACTCTACATGTGGTTAACAACTTTGATAGGAAAAATTGATAAGTTAACCACTAAAAGAATAGATACAGGATATAAAATTTTTGCACTAGTAGAGGATAGAAACGAATGAGGAAAATATTTTTAAAAATTCATGAGAAAATAAATTTTAAAAATTTGAAGACAAGAATACAAATGGTCTTTTTCAAAGACAATAGGTTTTTCTTCAGAGAAAATCCAAAATAATGTACAGAGAAATGACTAGAAGCCATAGAATTTTAAAAGTTTGCTAGAAAAGAAATTCAATAAAGAAAAGCAACAGATGAGAGGCTTTGTTTGCAGGACACGCAAGGACAGGCTGTGCGTGTGTGGTCAGAAAACAGTGGCAGGGATGGCGGTTGTGTAAAGTCCTCTTCTGTTTATTCTCCTCCCCTGCTGAAATATGAAGCAAGGTCACAGGAGAAAATGATGATGGGAGAGACGGTATTGGGGATTTGAGGATGAATCAAAATGTATTCAATTGACACCTAGGACAGTGGAGGGCGTGCTGACTGTGTGAAAAGATGGTGAATGACCCTCTGAAGCGGGTGGCTGTGGATTGTAGGGGGCTAATAGGCACGGTTGTGTGTTATTCTTTAGCTACATCAAGCTGCACAAGAGAGTACAAAGTTAGGATAAATACAAGTTGATGAAAAGTCAAATGCCCATCTAATTCTTGCTTATGTGTAGGTAGTCTATTTCTTTTTGGCCTTACTTCTAGGGTGAATTTATGTGGTAGACATTTAATTGAACACCTGCACCTTTCCAGACACTGTTCAATGAGAGAAGTGTAACATGGAACAAGACAGATATCGACCCTACTCTAGAGAGGGAGAAAGGCAATCAACAAGCAAATAAATAAAACAATAAGATGATGTCAGAATCAAGGAGAGTAATGAGTGAATAAAGGAGAAGCTCTGGCGGAGGGCACCTGGCCAGGTGAGGAACAAAGGCAGCCCTTGGCAGGGCTCTGGATGGAAGAGTTCAAGGTCAGCATCTCTCAGACAGAGGCAGACGTGAGAAGAGCCGAGGTAAAGAATCCGAGAGAGGAAACAGTGCAAAGACCAGGCAGGAATAAACTTGCCATGTTGAAGAAACAATAAAATATTAGCATCACCGGAGAGTTCTGAGGAATGCGCCCACAGTGGAAAGGTGGGAAGAGCTGTGCTATGCAGAGGGGTAGGTCAAGGAAATCAAGGGGGATTATTCTAGGGGGTAGAACACCACCGAGTAGACGCCGTATTCAGTGGCGATGACCAGATTCACCCTCCCACCCTCAGCAACTGGAGAACCAGGAAAATACAAAATGTTGCTTTCCAGACATTGAGCAACATCAAGTGTGGGACTGTAAAGGTGAGAGAAGAGAAACGAAGGAGAGGAACCTAACAATTGCCCATGCTTTCTCTCTGGAGGCAGCTTGGGGACCACAGAGGGGAACACAGACCAGCCCTGAAGTATCATTGAGTTCAGGTTTAGAGATCAGAGTTAAGGAAAGCCAAGGCAGCTGGAATTTGCATGGCAGAATAACAGAGCGAAGGGAAGTACAGAGAGATGGGTCTGGAGAATTGCAAAGAAATGCTCTTGCATTTTTGTTCTTTCTATACGAATGTGTGAGAAGAGACTATCTAAGACTGGGGAAAGGAAAAACGGACAGAAATAGCCCCCAAAATTCTCTAATCTTAATACAGAGCTGGGAATAGTTTGTATTCCCTCCTGCCAGAGTGGAAAAATTTCATATTGCTTAAGGCATCAGACAGAGTCCCCCCAAAATACAATTTTACGAGTGAGGCTAGTTTAACCCTAGACCATGTGTTTCTCTGACATTCCTTAACAAAGTTTCAAAGTATATCTAAAAAAAGGATAAAACTAATTACAAGTAACTTCAGTGTAAACACACATACAAAAAAGCCCAATATTCTTTAAAGGAATAGAAAAAAAATCTAGCATCCAACAATGTAAAATTAACAATTTCTAGCATCCAGAAAGAATTATCAGGCATGCATAGAAGCAGGGAAATATGACTTCAGATCAGAAAGAAATTCAATCAGTGGAAACCGATTGAAAAATGACAAATGAAAATAGATGTCATAGTTTTCAAGAGCTGCTATGACAAATACCACACAATGGGTTGGCATAATCAACAAGCATTTATCGTCTCACTGTTTTTGAAAGCTGAAAGTTTAAAATGAAGATATTGACAAGGGCAAGCTTTCTCAAAGAGCCAGTAACACTCTGTGATGGCAGCCTTCTGCCACATGGTGTTCTTTCTGCTTTCTTCCTGAAGACTGTGGCATCCTTGCGCTGGCTGCTGGCAATCTTTGGTCCTTAGCTTGTCACATGGCAAGTCACATGGACGTGTCTCCTGGTTTCTCCCCCCTCTTCTGGGTTCCATCGATGTTCAGCTTCATGGTTTCTCTGGCTTTCTCTCTCTGTCTGAGTTTCATTCCACTTATAAAGGACTTTAATAATAAGATTAAGTCTCATTCTGATTAAGGTGGGTCACATCTCAGTTGAAGTAGCTTCATTAAAAAGTCCTATTTAAAATGGGTTCACACCCACAGGAATGGATTAAGCTTAAGAACATGTTTTTCTGATGGTATATACTTCAGATTATCACAAGGGTAAGATATGAAAATGACTAAACTGAAATCATAGAGATGAATAATACAATGTCTGAAATGAAAATTGCAATGAATAAATTAACAGCAGATTAGACAGGGCTGTAGAAAATAACAGTTAACATGAAAACACATCAACAGAAACTATCCAAAATGAAAGACAAAGTGAAACAACAAAGTCCATATCATGGGACTAACATACTCAGAAGGAGAGAATGGGAGGTAGGAAATGTTGGAAAAAAATAATAGCTCAAATTTTTCTTAAGTTGATGAAATCTATAAACCCATAGACCTGCAACTTCAAAAATTCATAAACTTAATACACATATAGAAAATCACATCAAATTATATCATAATAAAATTGTTGGAAACCACTGAGAAGGAGGAAATCCTAAAAGCACCAGAAGGTCCACAGAAGAACAAAGATAAAAAATAACAGCAGACTTCTTGTCAGAAATTACGTGGGCGGCTAAACAATGGAGGGGCACCATTAAAGTACCCAGCCAAGCGAGGTATTTCCTAAAATAAAGGAGACGACAGTTACCATAGAAAAATAACAGAATCCAGACTCTCTATAATGTAACATTCATAATATCCAAAATAAGATCCCAAATATCTGATATATGAAGAAACAATAAAATATATCATGTTCTCAAGAGAAAAAGAAATCAACCAAGCCCTATCCTGAAATGAACTAAATATTGGAACTGACAAATGAAGAGTTTTAAAGTGGTTATTATTATATCATCAATGAGAAAAAAAAAACAACGATTCAATGAATGAAAATTTTAGCAGAGACATAAAAACAATATAAAAGAACCAAAGTACAAATCTATAAGAGAAAAACATAATTTATGAACTGAAAATTCACTGGATAGATATACCAGACTATTGGACATATGAAATAATAAACGAGTGTTAAGATAGATGAATAGAAATTATCCATTGTAAAGAGCAGAGAGAAAAAATATGGAAACAAAAGGAACAGAGCCTCAAAGACCTGTTATATGATTTCAAATGGCCCATCATATGTGTAATTAAAATTTCAGAAGGAGAGGAGAGAGAGAATTAGTTGGAAAAGATTTGAAGAAATAGTGGCCAAACTATTTCCCAAATGTGATAAAAGACAAATTTGTAAATATAAGATGCTGAGTGAGCACTAAGCATCATTATCAGAATGTTAAAAGTCAAAGTGAAAGAGAAAGGCTTGAGAGCAGTAAAAGCAAAGCACCATACTACAAAGTGTAGAACAATAATCGGATTAGCAGCAGATTTCTCATTAGAAACAATTGGAGGCCAGGAAAGAGTGGACAGACATCTTTAATTCGCTGAAAGAAAATAACTGCCATCCCCAAACATTATATCCAGTAAAAATACCTTTCAGAAATGGAGGCAAAATAGGCTTTCTCAACCAAAACAAGAAGTCATTACCATCAGACCTGCATTACAAGAAGTGCTAAAGGTAGTTATTCAATGAAGAATAGTAATATCATATAGAAAACTGGAACATCAGAAAAGAATGAAGAGCATCAGAAATTATAAATACCTGGGTAAATTTGGAAAAGTATTTTTTTTTTTGCTTCTTATAAATCATAACACTGTTTAGAATATAAACTATAACACCGTTTCATGGGTTTATAATGTATGTAGTTGTATGGCATGTAATTATCTATGACATAAAGGATAGGAAAAAGGTGTGGACCCTACAGTTGTGTGATTTCAGTATTTTACATTGAAAGTAGAACTGTTAACATTAAGACTGTTGGTTTAGTTTGCTAAAGGCTATTGGGAACAATTTACCAGAAATAGGTTGGCTTTTATAAAGAGAATTTATTAAGTTAAAAGCTTATAGTTCAGATGCCATGAAAGTGTCCAAATCAAGGCATAATCAAGAGATGCTCTCTCACCAAGTCGCAGCCGTGGGTCACCAGGCACGTGGCGGTGTCACCTAAAGATCCTTTCTCTCCAAGCCCAGCGTGAGCCACTAGGCACCTGTGTCCACTCACCTCTTCACTCTCTTCTGGGCCTCATCTCTTTCAGCTCCTGGCTAAAAGCCTCTGTGTTCCTTTTTCTCAGCCTCTGTATTCCATTGATTCTAGCATCTCAGCTTCTGGGTTCTTCTCTGTCTCTGCAGCTTTTTCATTTGTACCACAGCTTTTTCGCATGTTGGTGGCTTTTATTCCTCCACTTATAAAGGAGTAAATGGAGTGTAAAGAAGTATAAATCCTCCAGTGAAAGGATTTAGACCCACCCTGCATCATGTCCCACTGATGTGATCTTATCAAAAAGAAGGTCCCTTTCCTGAATCTACAAAGCAGTCCCATCTACAATAGGTTTACACGCACCAGAAGAGATTAGCTTTAAGGACATGATTTTCTGGGATCCACTCAGCTTCAAACTGTCGCAAATGTTATTTTAATTCTTAGAGCAACTGTTAAATAGTGAAATTTTATAAAATCTGTAGTAGTACAATATGATAAAAATAGTTCAGAGGATGTGTGATATATAGATAGAGGTAGATATAACTACTTAGCAAATAGTAGAGAAAAAATTTGTGATGTAAAATTTTAAATTAATCCAATAGAAGGCAGGAAATGAAGAAAAAAAAGAATAAAAATATTGAAAATATCTTGCAAGATGGTAGATTAAAATCCAACTGCATCAATCATTTTATTAAATGGAAATGCATTATTCCTAAATTAAAAGACATATATTGTTACATTGATAAGACAGAGAAACTCAAGTAAGTTCTGTATACAGAAACTCACTTAAAATATAAAAGCACAGATAAGTTCATAGTAAAATACACAAATACTAATCAAAAGGAAAAGTGATTGAATTGATATCAGAGGAGTTGATTTCAGAATAAGGACCATTGCAAGGGGTAAATAGTGATAGATTTTACCTACAAATTAATTGATTTACCAGAAGAATATAAAACCCCAAAATGTATATGGACCCAACAACATTTTTAAAATGCATTAAGCAAAAAAATGATTGAAATGAAGGGAAAATAAAATAATCCACAGTTATAGTTGAAAATTACAATACTCTTCTCCCAGTAATTGCTAGAAAGAATGCATAGAAAATCAGAAAAAATGTAAAAGACTTGTACAATACTATCAAGTAACCTGATATTTTTGTAATAATCTACTACCAACAGAAGAATTTATATTCTTCTCAAAATAACTCAGAGCAGTTATCAAGACAAACTATATTCTGTTGCTTAATCAAGTCTCCATAAGTTCAAATAAATTGGAATAGTGAAAAGTAGATCTTTTGTTCTTAATGAAATTTACATAGAAATCAATAACAAATGGATTTCTGAAAATTTCTTTAATATTTCTCAGACAATACAATTCTAAATAACTCCTGGATCAAACTTACACCCAAAGGAAATTAGCAAATATTTTGAAATGAATGGAGATGAAAACACAGCACATTAAACTACAGCGAAAGCAGTGCATAGAGGAATATTTATGCATATATTAGAAATGAAGAAAGGCCTAATGTCAATGATTTAAGTTTTTCCTATGAAAACTAGGAAAAAGCAAATTAAACTTAGGATAAATTGAAAAAACTATACAAGAGTTTGAAATTTATTTTGAAATGAAATTAAAAGCTGGCCTTTTAATTTCAGAATAAAATATGGATTAGAGTAGATTTACTGATATTCTACTATAGAATGATTGTGACTCTAGCAATGAAGAAATTGTATCATTGATGTGGAGACAGAGGTCGTGGGAGTTGTTGAGGGCAGGGAGAGGGAAGAAGAGATGAGATGTGGAGCCATTTTTGGGACTTGGTGTTGTCCTAAATGATATTGCAGGGACAAATGCTGGACATTGTATGTCCTACCATAACCCACTGAATGGACTGGGGGTGAGTGTAAACTACAATGTAAACCACTATCCAAGTGGTGCAGCATTGCTCCAAAATGTATTCACCAAATGCAGTGAATGTGCCATAATGATGAAAGAGATTGTTGATGTGGGAGGAGTGGGGCTGGGGTGGGATGTGGGGTATGTGGGGACATTTTATATTTTTTAATGTAACTTTTTTGTGATCTATGTATCTTTAAAAAAGAATTAAAAATAATTTTTTTTAAAAAAGCTGGTCTTTTGACAAGATCAATAAAATTGATCTACATCTAGCTATGGTGTTCAGAAAACTGTGGAATGGCATATCGTGTGTTTTTAACAACTGGTGATTCAGTGCAAAGTAGATTGTATGGGGTAGAGGGGAAGTGTGGAGATGAGTTATGACTATTTTAGCAATTCAGAAGAGACATTAGAGTCATTTGATCCAATGGATCACACTGGAAACTGTCACACTGTATTGGACATATTTTTTGTATATTGTGAAGGCAGCATATAAAGGACTTGGTGAGTTAATGAGGGGAAGGAGAGGATTCAAAGATGACACCTTGGACTTTGACCCGGTGAATGGTGGTTTCATTATCTGAGAAGGGGAAGGCTAGGGTAGGTGCAGGTTTGGGTAGGAAGTCTGTTTTGAATATGTTTGTTTTGAAATAGGCAAGTAGTAGTTGTACCAACGAGTCAACTCAGGGCAGAGGCAGGGTGGGGTTATAAATTTGGGAGACATCGGCATCAAGATGTCACTCAGAACCCAGGGACGTAATCATGCATGGTTGGAGATAAGGGTTGGAGATCCATCCCTGGGGAATTTGAAGATTAAGTAGAAAACAAGAAGGAAGAAAAAGAAAAGTCTAAGAAAGAATGGCCTATGAAGTAGTGATTTCCTCATCTCAATGAACTTATGGAAATTGCCAGGTGTTTTGGAACGGAGTGCCTTGATATCCTGCTACTCTGTACCAGGTGGGTAGTTTCCAAGTAGAGCTTTGCTTCCTTTGGCTCAGGGGAATTTTCTTCTATTATGTCTTTAGTTATATTCTCCCTTCCATTTTCTCTGCTCCCCCTTTCAAAAACTCCTGCATTGATTTTCTATATTCCTTATGTCTTATTCTATTTTCACTCAGTGATCTGGATGGTTTATTTGACTTATTCCTCAGGTCAATAAAATCATGCTCAGTCCTAATTTTGTATTTTATTGTGGAAATCCCATATTTAATTTCCAGCAATTCTTTTTTTTTTCATGTGAAAGTTCATGTAGCTCATCTATGTGTAAATGCCTTAATTTATAATTATTTTTTAAGAGCTTTAAATAACATAAATATTACATAAAAAATATAAGGGATTCCCATATACCCAAGCCACCCACATCCCTCCCCACACTTTCCCACATTAACAACACCCTTCATGAGTGTGGTACATTTGTTACCATTGATGAACTCATATTGAATTGTGTCTACTAACTGTGGACTATAGTTTGCATTATAGTTTACACTCTGTCCTGTTGGTTTGTTGGTTTTGGCAAAATATATGCTGGCCTCTATGCGCCATTGTGATGTCATGCAGGACAATTCCACGCTCCTGAAAATGCCCCTATGTTACACCTGTTCTTCCCTCTGCCTCCCCTCAGAACCTCTGGTGGCCATTGCTTTAATATCAATGGTAAAAGATTTTCCATTGCTAGAATAATAATAAATCTATTGTAGAATAATAGTAAGTTCACTTCAGTCCATTGTTCATCCCTAATCTTGAGGATGTGGAGATGGCGATGCCCACTCTGTTTCTAATTGAGATTCCATGGGATAGATGGATAGAACTATCTTGCATGCAGTTGCAGGTACTCTCTGTTCTTTGGGATGGTTGTTGTCCATCATCATCTCCTTGTTAATTGTCCTGGGTGAGTCCAATGAACTGGAGAGTAGGTGTTGGCAACAACTCTACTGAGATTCGGGGCTCACCTGGTACATGAATGGACCCAAGATTTAAATCTCTGGGACATATATTTAACAAGTATAGTGTTAATTGTAGGTTTGAATCTATAAAGGACAGAAGAGCCATGTGTAGGGAAACTATAAATGAGTCTAAGTCTTTTATACTGGGGAGCATAAATCCCAAAGTAAGGCTGGCTGACAGGGCACTGAATTCCTGAGCTTGTGTGCCCTGCTTACAGTGTCTGGACGTCTCTGGAGCCCTCAGGAGCCCCACTGTTTACTGGGGCAGTCAATGACATCCCCCAGCAATTCTTAACAACCTTTTCTTGAAGACCTAGTAGTCTACTTCTAGGAATGTAATACCCACTTGCATCTTTCTGGGGGTTCTAATAGAAATGCATATATTTGTTTGTTTTCAGACATTTTATTGTTTATTTTATTTTTTACTGTCTCTTTTTTTTAAAGATACATAGACTGAGAATGTTACATTAAAATGTGTAAGAGGTTCCCACATACCCCACCCCCACCCCCCACTCCTCCCACATCAACAACCTCTTTCGTCATTATGGCACATTCATTGCATTTGGTGAATACATTTTGGAGCACAGCTGCACCTCATGGATTATAGTTTACATTGTAGTTTACACTCTCCCCCAGTCCAGCATCTGTCCCTGCAATATCATTTAGGACAATGCCAACTCCCGAAAATGCCCCCACATCACATCTCTTCTTCCCTCTCCCTACCCTCAGCAACTCCCATGGCCACTGTCTCCACATTGATGCTACAATTTCTTCCATTACTAGTTACAATAGTTCTAGTAGAATACCAGTAAGTCCACTATAATCTATATTTTATTCCTCCATTCTGTGGGCCTTGGGATGATGATGCCCACTCCACCTCTAAATCAGCTGCAGCAAATATAACATGAACACGTAAAAAGATCATTGCTGGGGAAGGGGAAAAAGGGTTTGATGTTGGATATATAGGAGTCCCCTATTTTTATATGTTACTTTACTGTGATCGAAAATTTTTCTGAAGACAAAATTAAAAATTTTTTAAAAATGGATACAGACACTGAGGAAGGCATGAAAGAAATTGCCTTGCCACTGTACATACAGGGCAACACCTATTACAGTGATGAAAGGCAAAACGTCAAAAACAAAAGTTGTATGATATTAAAAAGGCAGACATTTGTATTCTTTCTTTAGATGATTTGTGTCCTTTAGTGTCAGGGGAAGAGTGCTCAGCACCATTCCTTCCTGGACGCCGCCCTTTCGTCCCCTAGGACCTTGAGCCCCTCCAGGCCGGGCATTTGTGCCTGTGGGTCAGCTCCCTGCTCGGGGCTCCCGGACACCCCTGCTGCCCGGTTCCCGGCACTCCTAACCCGTGGTCTCAATTCCTGCCCCGCGCCCCTCAGCCTGGAGCCCCTGTGTTGGGGGGAGACTCGCAGCGACCTGGCGGGGACAGTTTTCTCCCTTGCCTGCACCCTCGTCGCCCTTCTCCTTCGTATCTCCTAGGCTGGGGCCTCCCCACCTGGCTGCACCGCCCACAAAGCTCCTGGGTGTGTGACGGGGCCCCTGCACTCGCTCAGGGGTGTGTGGGGCTTCCTGCACCCAAATGCCCCGCCCTGTCCAGGGCACACGGCTGAGCACGTGAGGTGGAACCTGCGTTCTCATTCTAGCACTCCAAGCCGCGTGTTTGTAAAACTGGCCGATAATTGACTACCATCGGCTATAAATAAATCCAGCCAATACTGGACTATCGGCGATCCATTCACGTGCCACTTGGGATCTCTTTATTAGCCACACTTTTAGGCGGGTTGGGTACAGTTCTTCCGTGCTTTTTAAATGCTTTCACTCAAAATGCTCACGTTGAAGCGCTTACGGGTAGAATTGAGTCTCCCCCAAAAAACATGTTCATGGCCCGTACCCAGTCGCATGCACGTGGCCTTCTTGGAAGCAGTCTTTGAAAATGTGACCAGTTAAGACCGGCTGGGCTGGGTTTGGGTGGGTCTTAATCGAATAGGACTGTAGGTTTGGGACATTGATAGAAAAGAGGGAAATTGGACACGGACACCGGAGTGGAGCCACGTGGAGGTGGAGGAGGCTGAGGTGGGAGTGACGCGTCTACAAGCCACGAGCCACAGGGTGGGGCAGCCCCCGGGAGCTGGAGAGCCTGGAAGGTTCTTCCTCACAGGATTCCGAGGGAGCGCGGCCCTGCTGACACCTGGATTGTTTTTAAAATATACATATTTTTTAATTTTTTAATTTTATTATTTATTTCTTTCCCCGTCCCCCCCAACCCCCACCCCAGTTGTCTGTTCTCTGTGTCTATTTGCTGCGTCTTCTTTGTCCGCTTCTGTTGTTGTCAGCGGCATGGGAATCTGTGTTTCTTTTCATTGCGTCATCTTGTTGTGTCAGCTCTCCGTGTGTGTGGCGCCATTCCTGGGCAGGCTGCACTTTCTTTCGCGCTGGGCGGCTCTCCTTACGGGACGCACTCCCTGTGCGTGGGGCTCCCCTACGCGGGGGACACCCCTGCATGGCAGGGCACTCCTTGCGCGCATCAGCACTGTGCATGGGCCAGCTCCACATGGGTCAAGGAGGCCTGGGGTTTGAACTGCAGACCTCCCAAGTGGTAGACGGACGCCCTAACCACTGGGCCAAGTCCGCTTCCCTAAAATACATTTTTATCACGGGCATTGTGAACGTATGTTGGGTGTGTAGCTGCTTCAGTCACCAGACCGCTCCCAGGGCTCCTGTCCCTCTGGATGCAGTGCCCTTTGGGCGGTTTCGACACGGCTTGCCATGGCTCGGCTTCTGACTCTGGACCCCAGCTCCGGCCTGCAGGCACCTTTGCCAGGTGAGCTCGGCTCGGTCCCTCCAGGATGCAGCCCCCCGGGGACCCCAGGGCCTCTGCAGTGTTGACTGCCATGGACCTGGCGAGCACCGGCTCGTCTCTGGGTGAATGAAGTGATGGACCCACAGGAAAGGACCCCTCTGGAAGCCAGCCCCACCACAGGGTCCCTCCTCTGCTGGCCGGCAGAGTCTCTTGTCTTCCGTGCTGAGCCATCACCTGCTTGGGGACGTCCCTCCGCGGCGAGCCTCCCTCTCTGCTTGTTGGGGGGCCAGAACTCCCCAGCAGGCTGGAGCTGGCCTTCCCATCCCTGAGGAGGGCGGCATTTGTCACTCCAAGTAATAGTTGCATGGCAAACATATACTTTGCTCTGATCATCAAACTGTTATTTAAAATGCAAATGGCAGCTAGGGGAATATAAAAGATGTATTATTCACAAAAATGCTTCATTCAGCAAAATAGGTCCGGCAGGCTCTCGACACGGAAACATGGATTGCTGTGAGCTAGAGCTCTTGAAAGGAAAACACAGAATTAAAAAAAAAAATTATAATTCAAACTCAGACTCGAGATCGATTGTTCTCCCAATTAATTTGTGGCTTCACCACAACTTTTGAAAAGGTAACATGATTTCCTTGGACTCTGAGTATATGGGATCTGCGTAATGAATGCGGGCGAGTCTAGGTTTATGTACTGATGTTTATTTTAAATTGGACAATTTCTCAGGGGATGAACAACATAAATTAATCTTGTAGTTTTTGATGTCTTGAAGTAAAGAGAATGAATTGAACAATAACTCATTGATATTTAGAAAATATTACACATATCCTGCTTTTTTCCTACTGCTGAGAACATTTGGGATTTGAACAACTATTCCTTTTAAAGTAAAGACAAAAAAGGTTGTACATCTGACAAGCGGGCTCCCTAAAGCCAGAGCCTTGGATAGAGGAAATGAAGTCTCGCCCAAGGCTGGAGCACCTTCCGATGCGGTCTCCGGTGGCCGTCTGGGTTGGTGATCTCCAGCTGGTGAACATTTAAACCCCTTCTTTTCCTGGAAAAGGTATTTCAGCATCAGTGACAGCACTGCCCACGTTTCCGCCCTAGGAGTCCTGCTCCAGTCGTGCCCGGAGCCTGGCAGCCACGGTGCAGGCTGGTCCCGTCCTGGGCGCCGGCAGTGACCGGGGGTCGTGGGGCCAGCCCTGGTCATGGAGCCTGCTCCCCCGGCCCAGCCCTCTGGTTCCTAGAATGTGCAGAGCCCCTCGGAGCGTGTGTGTCCCAATGCCTTATTTACACTAGCATCCCTTTCTGCTTCTTATTTTCTTTTTTCAGCGAATGCCTTCAAAACTGAAAACAACCCAAGCATAGCCATTTACCTTGGTATGTTGGTCATTTCTAAGATCAAAGAAGTTGGTTTCTTGCTCCAGTGTTTTATCTAAATTGTGCAAGAGATGAGAATACTGTATCACATTAATTATTCCAGATAAATACCACCCAAAGCAGCCTGCCCTATTAATAGCAAATAACAGAAACAAGATAGACTGCTCTATAGTTGCTGTGGATGCAAAAATCAATAGAAAAATGGAGGTTCCAAGAAGTATTTGATTCTTCCAGTTCAGTTATTTGTATATAAAATCAAAATTGGACAAAAGACCAATTGTTCACTTCCACTCTGCAGATTTGTAGCAGAAGGCAAGAATATTCTTAAAATTAGTTAAATAAATTCCAATTCATAATTTGGGCAATTTATGAATGATTTTCAAAGTTTCAATGGTAGATGAAACTTGATGATTCCAAGGCAATCCCTGCAGTGACTCTGTATTGGTGTCGGAAGCTCACTATGTAGTATAAATGTGATATTCTGGGGCAATTTGGTTTGTTTCAAAAAAAGAAATGAAAAAAAACATACATATTGTTGCTGCAGTGGCGAAGAGTGGTCAGCACTGGGCAATTCAAAGCGTGTGCTCTAAGGAGAATGTCCCTGCAAAGAGGAGGCATAAAAATACTCCCAGGTCTGCTAAGGGCAGGACGGACCTCTGCTTGCGCTCTCTGGTCCTGCGGGCGCTGACAGGATTCTGAAGTGAGCACTTGGGCTTTGTTTTGTGTCAGTCCCCAAGGAAGCAAAAAAAAAAAAAAAAACCAGACTGTTGGAGCACCCAGGAAGTGCCGGGCACGCGCAGGTGAGGCAAGCGGCTCAGCTCACACTCCTCCCTGGACGTAGGTTCTGGGAGGAGGACGGTGCCCAGGCTGTCCCCTGGTCTCCCTGTTTGTGGGCCAGCCTTGGTGAGACTAACGGTCACTTTCTGCCCATTGGCTAAGCTACTGCATCATGACCTTGAGAACGCTGGGACGCTGAGCAGAGGGCGCGCAGGCTGTGGACGGGCAGGGATGGGTCTTGGCTGGCAGAGTTCTCGGGGGGCTTGTCTCCCTCCGTGTTAGTCCTGGCCTTGCCACGACTCGCGGAATAGCCCCGGAAGCCTTGCCCTGCGCGGCCGAGAGGGGCAGCTTCTTCCAGAGAATGTTCTGGAGACTTGAGCCGCCGGGCAGGCCCCTCTTCCCTGCCAACTCCTGCTCCACATGGCTCTTCCTCCGTTGTCGAGACATGGCTGGTGACCACGGGCATCCGTGAGCACAGAGTCGGGCTCTCCCCACCCTGGGCAGCTGTGCCCACCGACGCAGGGCACCGTTTGTCCTTCCCCGCAGTCTGGGCGAGGATCTGGGGCTTTGCAGGGAGCGTGTAAAAGACAACCCGCTGCGGAACGCCTTAGTGGACGGAGCAGCTCCTGTGTCCCCTGACGGTTTGTCGGCTTCTCGTCCTGGTGGCAGGAGGCCCTTTTGGGACAGGGCAGAGAAGGGCTGCCGGGGGCTTCCAGGCCCCCCACCTGCCCGGGCTGCGGCTCCGCTCCTCTCCTGCCGAGCTAACGCGGCTTAGAGGAACACCTATTTCTCCCTTTCTTTTACACAAAATCACGTTTTTTGAAGTCACAGCGCAGCGAGGCCGGGCGGGTGCCCAGGGCAGGGGAGCAGGCCGCTGTGGGCCGCCGGCCTGGCAGCTTCGATCGCGGCCTCGTAATGAAGTCTAATAACAGCTCTATTACTGCCTGGCCGCCCATTGGCCCGGGCGCCCTCCAAATTAGCCACAAAGAAGCCAGCCTGTCAATATTAATTCCGCCACCGAGATCACTTGTTCCGGGAGAACAAAGGTGTTCCGGCTTGAGCCGAACAACTTAACTCCTTGTCTCATAAAATTTAAGCTGCTATTGATCGCCTTCTTCCATTGTGTGAAGGATTAACACGCACACAGAGCACACGCAAGGGCCCGCACGCCCGGGAGGCGCCCGGAGCCCGCATCCCGCCGCAGCGCGGGCCCCGCCTCCCCGCCTCCCCGGAATCATTCAGCAACATGAAGCAAATTAAATCAATGAATTCATCCGAGCAGATGGCCACTTTAACACTCAGTTAGCCTTTAGATAATTGAGCGTTGACTCCGGAATCATAAAATGGATGGCTCGTTTGTACATTTTACTGAAATAGATCACCGAGGTTAAATAAATGAAATCCCATTTGTCAGGCGGTAATAAATGGCCTTCCCTTCTGCAAACAGCTCTGTTTGGCCCAATAAATACAGAGGCAGAACGCTGCCCCTCCCTTGATAGGGTTACAGCTTAATGAAATGGTCTTCCCCGGGCTTGTTTTTGCCTCCTCCTGCACCGTGTGATAAGTAGCGAACCAACGAAGCTTGTAATTACAATCTTACAGAGAACCCGGCCAATCTGTATATAAATCTCACCATCCAATTACAAGATGTAATAATTTTGCAGTCAAGCTGGTAATGAGGTCTAATACTCATGCCTGCGCTAATCCCCGCTGGATGCTGACGATCAGATGTTAGCTTTGTAATTATACTGGCAGAAAATCATTATTTCATGTTCAGCAGAAAAATGAGGTTGGTGGGAAGTTAATTTTCTCTATGCTCTGCGAAGCATAGACAAAATTTTAATGATTTAATCATTATGGTTATCCCTTTTGCAATTGACCTGCGTTACTTGTGTAGAAACACTGGCACATTTAAAAGTCCCTGTTACCAGGTATGCAGCTTTTAATGTAAGAATAACTGTATACGATTAAACTATTAACCTGCTGAGAGAGAAAATTCGTTTTATTTTTAGTTTTCATTTTTTATATGCGTGGCTCATGGGCATGTTTGTGTCTGGCCTACGCTATAATAAATGGCTAATTAAAAAAAAAAGAATTATGCTTTTCTGAAGATGTCAGCCCCACACAAACAGCATCATGGAAGAAGAATCCAACCAGATGATTTTCGTGTGTGGGCCTGAAATGTTTTTCCACTGATCTCTCTTCTAAGAAATAAGGACAAAGAACGGTGGAGTTGCCAATATTTCACTTTGGGAATGTGATTTCTCAAATGTAAGACTTTACTATTTCCAAATTTGGCTGGTGGCTATTTATAAACTCTGCACTTTGAAATACATTAATGATTCCATGAATTTTCTCATAGCCCTTATTCTGTTAATATTTTTGGTGATTCTCCAGCACAGTCACACAAATGCACACGCACACACACTCACCACAGCCAACGTTTTCATACCAGTTACAGGATACAGAATATTAGCATCACGACTCCTAGGAAGTGGCGCTTAACGATAGCCTTCTGAAAATGTAGAGTAAATTATTCCCGGGGCTGTATTTTGCAGTTAAACTAACTTTGTCCCGAAGCCCCAGGAGTGCTGGAGGACTGCTTGTGCTTGCCTGGTAATTACTGCAAACAGCTCGAGCCCTTCCCGTGCAGCTCTACCAACCCGTTCTGTCTGTTCAGGGGTGAACCAGCTAACACACTCCCACAGGCAGTTGGACTGGTTTTTCCAAAGAGCAATTGGGTAAACCAAGTTCTAGACTCAGCTGTTTTTCTGTTTATCCTTTCCTGAAAAATTAAATCTTCTGAATCTAACTGCTCACCCGCTTTCCTAGGACCACCTGCTGGTTGAGTGGCGGCCTGGCCCCGCGCGTTCTGCTGGGCTGTCAAGGCCCCGAGCGGCTTCTACAGAGGGGCGGCCTCTTCAGGGAGTGCAGCAAGGTCACCTTGTGTGGAGGGAATTTCCACCTCTTAAACTAGACTTCTGCTTAAACTCACCCATCTAGAGATACCGGTGTCTTTGTAAATGGCGGCCATGAGTTAACCCACATTATAATTTTAATCCCTATGGGAACCAAGATGAAATGCAGAAGTGCCGCAGCAACACGGCCCAAGGGCTGGCCTCCCTGGGGCTGCAGGCCTGCTCCATTCCTCCGTGCTTCCCCCAAAGGCCTGCCTGGACCAGGAGACAACGAGCTCCAACACGCCCAGGATTCTCCGAGGTTTGGCGTCTGTGAAGGATTTCTCAGTGCTCAGCTCTTTCTACAGCAACCTCTTCCTCCGGCTGTCTTCACAGTCAGGCTATCTCTCTCTTCTTCTTCGGGGTGACAACTCTTGCAAAGCTCGTAGCTTGAGTGTTTGTGCCCCTTGAACCTGGGCATAACCGGGCCATTATGGGAGAACTGTGGGGAGGGTGGGATGAGGTTCTTTCACTCCATCTGTGCCTTGAATAATCTTATGAAGATGCTACTTCCCTTACCCAGGAGTAAGGGGAGATGCACATGCTTTTGTAGAGAAGGCACTGTGAACTGATCAGAACATCCCATTCTGCTTCTGCCCCACTGTGGGTGAAGAAGCTTGCAGATTGCTGAGAGGGACAGCCGCCCCACTCCCTGCCTCCGTGAGGATCCACCAGCTGGCCCTTGGACGCCCAGCGCCCTGCGGAGCCACGTGGCCTGCCGTTCCCACCAGGTCAGGGTGGGAGCAGATCTCCTTGGCTCTGTATCCTCAGAACTTCTAGCACTATCTACCATTCCAGGAAGGAAGACAAAAAAGTCTGTGCAGACCCTCCTTGGGAGGGGAGGGGAGGAGGAGACTAAATAGCTGCTGTGTATTTGTGCATAATCATACACATAACTCCTAAAGAAAACTAGTAACATGCCAATTTCCAAAATAAATTTCCTGTAATTTAATGGGAGAAAATCCTGTTGTCTATAAACACCAAATTAAGAATCTCCATTTATTTATTTTGAGTATTTTGCTTGTTTTCCATTAAAGTGAGTGAATCCTATCAGGAACAGGGATCTAGAGTCAAATTCTGGGGGACGCATAGTCCCCACGCCACCTGAGATGAAAACAGATTGATATATTTTGGACCTAAAACTAAAACCACGTCAAGTTTAGTGGCAACTGTTTAAAAACAATGACCAAAAATCACCATCTCCCCCCCTTAAATTCTTCTAATTCTTCAGTGTGTTTGTAAAAATCTTGACGTTTGGCTGCTAAGAAATTGGAAGTCTCCCCACGGCCAGGCAGCTACGTTTCTATGTTCCCTAGTCCTTTAAAAAGCTCAGTGTCATAAATAGTTGCTAATCAGAATTGCACATTTGATTCCTGATTATATGCCAAAATATAGCTTATCAGATATTTATCACAGGGAGTTTATAATGTATGTAGCCTCAAAACAAGGACTATCAATTTGTACTTCCCTGGCCACAATTTAGTAAGTTAAGGGATTAGGAATGAGATTTAAGGAGAAAACAAAGGATACTTTTGTTTATGATAAATATTTAAAATGTCTGTCATAAAGTGGCCAGACCTGCCTTTCACTTTGCATAACTAATTTGCATTTTTAAAATTTCCAACCACACAAGCTATTTTCATAAATTTACCAGATTACTGCAATGGTTTTTCTTGCCTTGAGATTTCTGAAGCTCATATGGCGGAAATTTTGTGTGACACTGGAATTTGGAAGGAGGGGTCTCACAATCATGTTCCTTGGTGAACAAGGGCTCTTCAATGTGAAGTTCAAAACAGCTGGGGCTTCATTCAGCAAATCAACAAGCAGACTGCGACTGGTCCAACAGCCATCGCTTTCAGTACTGTGCATTCCATGCAATGCTCTTTTTCTCCTATTTGATAAGGAACAGTTACTTTCATTTTCTTTTAGTGTCTATGCCCTAGAGATAAACAGTTTGAAGCAGACTTTATGGCTCAGGTTTACTTAACTTTTTAAAGGCTTAGTTCAAGATTAAACCTTTTATTTGACATGCAGAGTAAGCATCTATTGACAATCGATTCAAGTCTTGCTTTTAGCATTGTTCCTGTTTTTTTCTCATTTTAGATGAGAGGGATATTTGAACAAATTTGAATTTCTTTTAAGCATAGTAAAGCATCTCAGACTGGTGTTGAGCACGTTTATAAAAGTATATTGTGTTTGTACAGTGGGAGACCTTCAAGGAAATGCCAAGGATTCCACATGCTTTTTAGTTTCTTCACATAAATAATGATAATTTTGCTATTCTTACAAGCATGCTGAATTTCCTTAAATCATTCTGTATCAAGAAATACAGGTAAAATAAAGGATTGTATCTTACTCCAGTACTTCCCTTTCACTTTAAGATGTTAAGTAATCCTAGAACAACAGGTTACTGAGGAAAACTTAAAGATGTTTCTTTCACTTCAAGTAAAAACAACCCCAAACTTTTTCAGAATAATAAATAAAAGCCACATCCTACCTTTAAAGCACATCACAGTGAAACAATCAAGTTAAAACGTTGTAATATCAAATTTGCTACTGACAAATTCTTTCAGCATTCCTTCATCTGAGAATGTCTTTACTGCCCCTTCATTCCTGAAGGATAGTTATAGAATTTTCAGTTGTCAGCTCTTTAAGCACTTAAAAAAGTACCGCTTCCTTTTGGCCTCTAGGGTTTCTGATGAAAACGCTGCTATCATTCAAATTGGTGGTACTCTGTAAGTAATACATTGTTTTTCTCTGACCGTTATCGAGATTTTTCTTTGATTTTTTATTTCAGAGGTTTAATTATGATGTCTTTTTTTTTTTTTCCATATCCTGTTTCGGGTTAATTGTTTCTTGAATCTGTAGGTTTGTGTCTTTCACCAAGTTTGAGTTCACAGACATTGTTTTCTTTAATACTCTTTCAGCCTTGCTCTCTTCTCTACTTCTGGGACTCCAATATTATGAACACCGGATCTGGTATTGTTTCATAAAAACTTGAGGTTCTGCTCATTTCACCCCAGTCTGTTTTCTCTCTGTTGTTCAGATTGGGTAAATTCTATTGGTCTTTCCTCAATTTCACTGATTATTTCCTCTGTCATCTTCACTTTACTATTAAGTCCATCTAATGAGTTTTTATTTTAGTGATTATATTTTTCAGTTCTGTGATTTCCATTTGATTATTTTTTAAATCACTTTTACTGATACATTTAATAAAGCATAAATCCATCTGAAGTGTACACTCAATGGTATTCAGTATAATCATATAGTTGTACATTCATCACTTTAATTTTAGAGCATTTTCATTATTCCAGAAATAATAATAATAATAAACCAAACCAAACAAACAAAAAAACTCATCACCTCTCAATCTCTCTATGCCTCCCCTACCATACATAGCTTCTATTCTATTTCCTTCTTTCTGGCTTATTAGTATTTATGTTTTGTAAAAATAGTCTTACATATGCAATATCACCCATATTTGTATTTTACATGAGGTTTCACTATGTTATACAATCCCACGTTATATTTTTAGCTTTCCTTCTAGCCATATACAAGTCCTTAGACTTTCCCTTTCTTTTTTTTTTTTAAAGATTTTACATTTTTATTTATTTCTCTCCCCTTCACCCCACCCCAGTTGTCTGCTCTCTGTGTTCATTTGCTTTGTGTTCTTCTGTGACCGCTTCTATCCTTACCAGCAGCACCAGGAATCTGTTTCGTCATCTTGTTGCGTCATCTTGCTGTGTCACTTCTCTGTGTGTGCAGCACCATTCCTGGGCAGGCTGCACTTTCTTTTGCGCTGGGCGGCTCTCCTTACAGGGTGCACTCCTTGCACGTGGGACTTCCCTGCGTGACATGGCCCTCCTTGCGTGCACTAGCACTGTGTATGGGCCAGCTCCACACGGGTCAAGGAGGCCTGGGGTTTGAACTGCAGACCTCCCATGTGGTAGGCGGATGCCCTAACCACTGAGCCAAGTCTGCTTCCTGACTCTCCCTTTCAACCACTCTTATACCCATGTACTAGCTCTGTTAGTTACCGACACAAGGATGTGCTCTCACCATTTCCATTTATTTCCAAAGACTTACAATATTTTAACCAGGTCTACACAGATTATTTGTTTAATTTTGTTTTTCTAAACTTTTATTTCCTTGCTGACTGTTGATTATCTTTTCTTACTCAAGTTGTGAGGTTTTTGTTTCTTGATAAATGGGTGATTTTCTACTGTACCCTGGAATTTTGTCTGTTATGTCAGGAGACTTGGTGCTCAATTTAATTAAAAAAAAATGTAGCAGGAACCCCCCCATTTAGGCGAAGCACCCATGCTCTAGACTACTGTTTTAGGCTGTGGTTCCAATGACAGTTTCATTTTCAGGGTCTTTGTGGGATTATTTTGATCTGCTTGGTTCGGCTGGTGCCGCTGAGACCCACTGGACCTTTCCGGAGCTTCCCGAGGGAGTGGAAGTGTTTTCCCAGGCCAGGGCACAGTTGTCTCGGGGTGGGTGGAGCCTCAGGCCTGGGGGGATGAAGAGATTTCCCCAGTAGTGGCAGGATCCAGCCTGTGGGGGATCGAGGGTGCTTCCCGCTTGCTGTTGGCTCTCCCCACAAAGAACCTGGTGGCCCCAGGGTCTCTGGGCAGGGGAGGCATGTCTCAAGCCTGGCAGGAAGAGATGGCACTTCCCTGGTGCTTGCTGATAGCAGGGCTCTGGAACAATCTCCTTTCAAGGTGCTGAGCTCCCCTGGTGCTGTCAGGGCTCTGGAACAATCTCCTTTCAAGGTGCTGAGCTCCCCTGGTGCTGTCAGGGCTCTGGAACAATCTCCTTTCAAGGTGCTGAGCTCCCCTGGTGCTGTCAGGGCTCTGGAACAATCTCCTTTCAAGGTGCTGAGCTCCCCTGGTACTGTCAGAAGGACTCCTGCTGGATCCAGGGGAGCAGGGAGCTACCCCTACTGCCTTTCCTATCCAGGTTGACAGCCGGGAAATGCCGAGTCTGGAGCGTCCTCCTCCGTCGGGTGTGGGCTGTGAGACGGCCTGTCCCTGTCCCTGTGCTGCTTCTCCAACCCTCCAGGCCCAAACCACTGGTCCTCCTTCCTATCAGCTTCCAAATGTTTCTTTTTTAGTTCTTGCATTATTTCCAGGGCTCAGACTTGTCCTTATCAGGGAGAAACAGAGGGAAATGGGTGTGTGCGATCATGTTCAGGCAGAAGTCCACATTTTGAGTTTGAATTAGAGATGTCAGGATGGACTCATGATGTCAATTTTTCTAGGTCATCAAGGTCTAGGTCAGTGCTATGTGCCAATCCGCACCCTGTGCACCTAGAAGTTCATGTCTCAACATCCTAGGGTTAAAGGTGTTAAGCCTCAAAGCAAGGTCTTTATGGATAACCAGAGTTGGCACGAAGAAAACTTCAACGAGAGTCAGGCAAACTCACATTTATTCCGTCTGCAGAGGTAAGGAGCCTAGGCCAGTCTAAAGTGACTCAGACCCGACTCCCGTGCTGCAGTTTCACTCTCGCTTAAATATCCAAGTTACTACTTAGCATTTGCTTTGATTATGCATTAGTTTTTATACATATGGATGAACACACATAGTTGGTTATATAATTGTATGACTAGCATGTTCAGGAAATCACACTTGCACATACATTGCATGATCAAGAAAGGGGCGGATAATTCCACCCCTGGGTGGGAATTTTATTATGTTAATTAAGCAAGATGAAGTGAGGACAGCAAGGGGCTACTTCTGTGCAGGTCTGGCCAACTGGTTGAAGCTGGTTTTCATATTTCATTGCCTCAACAGGATATTCTTGACCACCAAAAGTGGAATTTGGCCCAAAGAGAGGGTTGCATTTCATTACCTTCTGATTTACATACAATTCTTTTCTTTGTATCCTAGCAACAGGGAGAGAAACAAGTTACTTTCAGGTATTCGGTCATCCTACATCCATCAAAGGGACTGGCTACAGATGTGGGGCAGGGGGCTACGAGAGGGGTCTAGAACATCTTATCAGATAGCAAGGGAGCTCTCAAAGGCAACTAAGACCAGGTCGAAAGGCTCAGGAGCCAAACTGAAGAGGCTTCTACTGGCCCAAGATGGATCAATTTGAGCATCAAGAAGAATAATCATTTTAAGTTGAAATTTATTATTTTGTTAAAATCCATGGGTTTAAAAAGTAGTAAAACAATAATCAAAACAACCTTTGAAGGTTGCCAGGCCATCAGCTCATTATTCTAAAAATTGGTCCATGAAAGGAAAGACCTGAGCACTTCTAGAGCCTTACCTTCTGGGTAGAAGTCTAACTGAAGGATGTAGCACTGGGGAAAAGGTTTAGACGGCTCCCCTTCAGCTATGGGCCTTTGGGCTGCGCCAGCCCAGACCCCACCTGGACACCCCGAGATCTGCAGCAACAAACCATGCTTCCAACATAATCCTTTCCTGCCATGTGTAGTAGTTTGATATTATTGATGAATTCCAAAAAGAAATATTGGATTATGTTTCCAAACTGGTCTTTTCCTCTGGGCATATTAGATTATATTGGATTCATAGGTTTCCTTGATTACAAAATCAGGTAAACCTCCTGTGCCAGTAGGACACTGAGCGGCCACCCCTGGGTGGGTGGGGACTCACAGATAAAAGGCCTGGCAAAGGACAGAGTGGAGGGTTCTTAATGTTGGAGTTTTGATGTTGGAGTTTGATGCTGCAGCTGGAGTCCTGGGAATTGAGGAACTTTGAACCCAGAAAGAAGCAAAACCCTGGAAGGGAGGAACCCAGAAAGCCTGAACCCTCACAGACGTCGGCAGCCGTCTTGCTCCAACGTGTGAAAACAGACTTTGGTGAGGGCAGGAAATTATGCTTTATGGCCTGTTATCTGTAAGCCCCTATCCGAAATAAATACCCTTTATAAAAACCAACCAGTTTCTGATATTTTGTCTGACTAATATAGGGTGTAATTGAGGAATATGTGACATGGAGGGGGGCCGGGACAGGCCTCTGACGGGGGCTGGAGCAGAGGAGCCCGAGGGAGCGCAGAAGCGGGGGCGGCCGAGGCGGGTCCGGGTGAAGACGGGCTCCGCCACGCCGAGGGAGGGCTCTCAGGGCCGGGAGGGGCCGGCTGGTGGCGGCTGGGACGCGGGGCAGAGCGTCGGGCCGCCCCCGCGGGTGCGCACAGGGCTCCGTGAGGGAAGTGGGGGCGGGCTCGACCGCGTGTCTGTGGACGGGGGCCGGCGCGCTGAAGCTTGAGCCTGGTGTCCCCAGGGTTACTGTCCCGGGGAGGACCCCAGCAGGAGGCCCGCGAAGCGCGGCCAGCGCGGGGCGGCGGGGCCGGCGGGGCCCTCGTGGGCAGGCCTGGCTGCCCCCGCGGGCGCGAGCCCAGGACGGAGGGCGCGTTCTCTCCCCGAGGGCGCCTTCCCAGGAGAGAGGCCGGGGCCGGAGACCGCGTGAGCCCGCGGGAAGGGGCGACGGCGACCCAGGCTCCATTTGCGGGAAGCGAAGGCGCCGAGGGCCAGCGGGCAACCAGAGAGAAGGCTGTGCCGGGTGAGAGAGGGCGGCAGGGAAGCCTGCGCCCCGTGGCAGGGAGAAGGCTGCGCCCCACGAGTGGGGGCGGCAGGGAAGCCTGCGCCCCGTGGCAGGGAGAAGGCTGCGCCCCACGAGTGGGGGCGGCAGGGAAGCCTGCGCCCCGTGGCAGGGAGAAGGCTGCGCCCCACGAGTGGGGGCGGCAGGGAAGCCTGCGCCCCGTGGCAGGGAGAAGGCTGCGCCCCACGAGTGGGGGCGGCAGGGAAGGCTGCGCCCCGTTAGCGAGGGGTGACCGTGGAGAAGGCTGCGCCCTTAGGTGGAGAAATGGTTTCGGGGTGGGGGGCGTCCGGGTAAACCGCTAGGGGCGGAGAGGGGGTTGCCCGCTGACGAGGGGCTTCTCCACTCGAGGTCACGGGTGCCAGCGTATTAGGAGGGCGGAAGGGGCGCTCCTGGCTGGCCTTCCCACCGCGGCGTCTGGCGGTGTTTGGGCACTGGACCCGCTGGCGGAGGCCTGTGACGTTTTCATGGGTCTGTGCCTCTGCCTTGAATACAGATTTCCCAAGAACCTGGAATCCGGTCAAGTCGCCTCATCGTGGCATTTTCCTGTTCGGTGCTGAGCACGTGTCTGGCAGGTGACGTTACTGTTCTCTGGACATTACAGGGGAGAAATGCCTCTTGGGGCTGTCCTGGGTCCGAGCAGCCATCCCTGCGGCTGAGAACCTCTCCTGAGGCACAGGGAGAGCTGCAGAGGGCCAGGGGACCCCAAACGGGCCGCCAGGAGCCAGAGCGAGCCTCAGCTGGGCGGCAGGCCCCTGCCCACTGGCTTTCAGGGGCAAGCATCGGGGGCAAGATCAAGGAAGGTCGTTTTTACAGAAAAATCTGAGACAGAATGGAATCCCTATTGACGAACTGGCTTTAGCACTATCGGTTACAAATACCTCTTAATTAGCAAGGCAAATACTGAACATTTTCCCTGTATAACAGAGAGATGGTTAAACTACTTTATGGGGACAATAAAGATAAATTTAACTTACAATTGCAAACATTTGACTACATAAAAAATTCGTGAGGACAAGGAGCTGGGCTTTGCCCAAAGGTAACGCAGACTTCCCAGGCCTGATGGTTTAAGGGAGCTAAAGAGTCACCTTGATGACCAAAAAGAGCATGGAGGGGGCAACGAGGCTCTAAGTCCCAGAAATAGGAAAATCTGAAGAAATTACGTGATGCAGGGCACTATTCTGTTGCGCTTGTGTTCTTTTGTTCTTACTTTTATAACATAAAATTTGCCTTGTCTTACAGCAGTCTGAATGATCGTCTTGGACCGTGTAGGGTACAGAGTGATTTCCTTTGTTGCACAGCAATATTCAGACTCCTCCTCCGGCTGCACTAGGACCCCAGACAACGCCTTCGCCCCTCCTGGTGCATCTCCAATTACCCAGGCATGCTCTGGGGCCCGAGGGCTAGGAGGAGCCTCCCTCCTCAAAATAATAATTACAATTTGGACACCAGTAGATCGGATTATTCCCCGTCCTCCTCACTGTGGACACCGCGTACCACTGCATCAGTACGAACCAAGGGACAGCTCGTTCTTAGGCTGGAGCGCGGTTATTCCGGCGATTAGAAGGAGGCAGAACGAGCCTTCCAGCGCCCGTCCCTCAGTGCTCCTGCATCTGGGGCTGACACCGTGCAAAATTTATTTATTGAAACTTTCAGTCACACATGGAAAGTTTGGCAGATGGCGTCTCATCCCATTTAATGTTTTTTCCCCCAGAACCTCCAGCGCCAGGCCCTCGACCCCCCAGCTCGGCACCTTTCCTCTAACGAGATCTAATCAGTGGCGTGTTCGAGGAGAGGGGCTCCTTCATGTCTGCAGTGTTAGGACAAGTGGAGGGCCACCGTCGACCCCTGGGATAAACAACCCCGACTGAGGCCGTGGCTGTGCCCGGGCGGGGCTTTTATCTGGCAGTGACATCATTTCAATCAAAATGTAAAATAATACAATCCAGTAGTTGCAGGAGGGAGCGGGGATACAGGCGGCTGCCCCAGTCTTTCAATAAGAAGAAGAGGAGGAGGAGGCCGGCTGCCCGGCCTGACAGCGCCGGGGCTTCCAGTTTCAAAACTCCATTACCTGCTGTAATAGTATTCAAAAGAACTGAATGCAGGAAATTGTCTATTACTTTTTATTAGTGGAAGCTGTTATGTAGGATACAGCCTACTGCACTTTTTTCCCCCCTTTGTTCGTTTAATTAACAAAAGCATGAAATCTCCCTATTGGCAGCTTCTCCGTGTAGCTTCTATTGCCTTCTCCCCTCCAAACAGGGATTTTATTCATTTCCTTTGTCTCCTTTGAAATTTTTTTAACAGTGAGGTTTTTCAAGACCCACAAATCATCATGAGAAGGAAAACATAATTCAAGGGCAACTATATGGTCTCTAAACTGCTTAGGCTGCTAAAACAATCGGTAGCAGCATTTCATTCTCCACAGCACTTTTAGATGAAAGTTTCCTTTTCAATCCCGAGGCTTTTGCAGGCATCAGAGGGAGTCGGGGTGAGAGGGTTCTGCTTTGTGTGAGGGTGACAGACACCATAATAATCAGCCCTGTCCTTCAGGCCTGAAAGCAACGAGAGAGAAAAGAAGGCCGAGCCTTAGAAAGAGAGCCTGGAGTGTGTCATAGAGTCGCATTCCCTGAGCACTGGTCTCTGGCTAGTGACAGTGGCTCTTGCTTAGACCAATTTTAGGTCACCAATGGGCATGCTCCTTTTTCCTCAAATCACATTTAGTTGATAGCAATCAGACATTTTTAAGAGGAAACCATCTCAGTTATCTTTAATATTTTGACCCTTCCATACAATAAGCAGAGCCAACAAACACTGTCTTGAAAAAGCCTCCAAATCAGATGGCTCCAAACTACATTTTTTCCCACGAGTATTTGGAGGACCGTGTTACCCTGACGCTGGGGTGATTGGATTTGGTCTTTCCTAGCAAGGAGAGATAGAGACAACTTCTTTTTTCCCTGGCCTTATAAAGAACACATTTTTTTTTTTTTTCTGGAAAGTTAATATCTTCATATAAGAAGTTTTATAACAGAATGTTCCTTTATGACCCAGGAGCAAAACAAGTACTGGATGTTTGTAAGGTGATCAGAAAACGGAGTGCTGTTACCAGCTGGAAGATAAGGGGGAATTTTCCCGGGGTTACCGATTTTCAGCTGAAGCTCCAAGCCGAGGGCACAAGGGAGCTCGAGCCACCCGGCCAGGGCTTCCTCCCGGGAAGCCTCCTCTGTGCTCTGTTGCTTTCATCCAGCTGCACAGAAGAGCAGCGACCTGAGAGGAGCTGACGGGAAGGGCTTCGCCGAGGGGAAAGTGCTCTGACTTTCTTCCCTCAATCCCTGGGTGTGGGCAACCCCCATATCAAATGAGGGGGCCTGCTAAGAGAGATTTGGACTCTCCAAAAAAGGGGAGCTAGGCACTGTTCCTGGCGGAGCAGTGGAATTACAGGTCTTTTTTTTTTTTTTCGTTCACTCTCACTACTTTTTTTTTCACTTTATTTTTTTTTGTCTTTATTTTTTTAATATTACATTCAAAAAATATGAGGTCCCCATATACCCCCCACCCCCCTCACCCCACTCCTCCCCCCATAACAACAATCTCCTCCATCATCATGAGACATTCATTGCATTTGGTGAATACATCTCTGAGCACCGCTGCATCTCATGGTCAATGGTCCACACCATAGCCCACACTCTCCCACGTTCCACCCAGTGGGCCTTGGGAGGACCTACAATGTCTGGTAACTGTCTCTGCAGCACCACCCAGGACAATTCCAAGTCCCGAAAATGCTCCCACATCTCATCTCTTCCTCCCACTCCGTACCCCCAGCAGCCACCATGGCCACTTTCTCCACACCAATGCCACATTTTCTTCAATTACTAATCGCAATAGTTCATGAATAGAATATCAGTCAGTCCACTCTAATCCATACTCTATTCCTCCATCCTGTGGACCTTGGAATGGTTGTGTCCACTCCACTTCTATATCAAGAGGAGCCTTAGGGAATTATAGGTCTTAATGTCACACAGGAACAAAGGATGATGCTCTGAGACCATCTTTGGGAGAAGCAGATATGTAGACATCCCCAAGACTTTGGGGGTGCACTAGGGCATAAATCCTGTGAAGAGGCCTCTGAAGAGAGAGGCTGGCTGGGAACTCCACAGTGAAAAGTGAGGTGAGAGGGTGCAGCCTTTGAGCCATTTGCCTTCCACAGTTGGTCAGGACAAGGATGCATGAGCTTCTCAAGTGCCACGTGCATATAGCAGACAGTGGGTAACAGGCTTGAGCCATCGTGTTGGGTGGTCCCTTGCTGTTGAAGAGAGGAGCTAAGGGAGTGGAGTGGGATGCTAGGAGGTCCCTGACCTCCCCTTCCCTATGCCCATGACTTTGTGGCCTTGTAGCTCCTCCACCAAGAGGTGGAGTCCCAGCCCCTTGAATCTGAGCTGACCTTGCTGCTGTCTGTTGAGGCCACTAGATTGTAGTAGAGGTGCCAGTGTGACAGTTTTGAGCACAGAAGTCAAGAGGTCATGTGTGAGTCAAGTCACTCTTGGAACCCTGGGACCAGACCCAAACTAGCCTGGTGGACAGTGGGATTCACATCTCCCTGGCATCCCAGCTGATGGCCTGCTGACCATCAAGCATGAGGGAGGCATCCAGCCAAGGCAGCCCACTGCTGACCTGCAGTTGACTGCAGATGCCTGAGCAAGTCTGCCTGGCCCAGAGCAGCAGCCCCTCTGAGCTGTCCTGTAGACCACAAGCAGTCATAAACACTTATTGTTTGAAGCCAAGGATTTTGGGGGTGACTGGTCATGCCGCTGTGGGTAACTGATAGAAGGAGTGGCACTGGAGAATGCCTCCTCTGCATAAAAGAACAGTAAGAAGCTCCCCATGTGTGTCTCCCCACCCCACAAATATACCCCATGGAGCTCAGAATGGGCAGCCGGTATTCTCTGAGAACTCCGGCATCTCAGGATTTAAGACTTCACACCCTACACCCAGCGTGGACCTTGAAGGAGTCATCAGAGTGGGCATGGGAGGGACAGAAAAACAAAAACAGGAAGAACTCCACCTGAGTCCCTCCCCGTCCCCCTGCAGGGCTCTGAATCACAGATGGGAGCTGGAGGTGGGGAGAAGTCCTGAACGGGATGTGACATCAAGGTTTGATTTGAACTGGAGTGGAAGCCTGACTATTTGGAAAGTGGGTGGTGGTTGAGAGTAGAAAGCTGAGGGCCTTGGCGAAGGTGTCTCCAAGGCTGGGGAAAGACATTCTGATGAAGCATGGATGGAATCAGTGGTGGAAAACTTAGCCACCCTCTAGTTCAGCTGCTTCGATGAAATAGTTATACATATTCTAGAGGGGTTCAGCAAGAGGATTCCAAATGGAAGCTGGGCCCTTAACTGTGGGCTTCCTTTGGTGACGATGGAAAGTACCTGCGGGTCTGCGAGAGAATAGACATAGTTTCACATGCATGAGAAACATGAGCCTCAGACCACTGGGGGAAAGGAGTTACAGGAGCATGAGGAGGCAGGTCCTGGACTGGAGTCATGGGAGGCAACAGGAAGAGGAAGGAAAGGGAAATGTGAAAACTTTAAAATAATTGCTCATGCCAATACAACTAGAGCCACGCATTTTTCTTTGTTTCTCTTTTCTTAAAAAAAAAGTGTTGCCTAATAGAGTAGCAAAATGGAAAGAAAATAAAAGGTCCAGGGACAATCTTGCTTTATGTCCTTAAGCAAATTACTCAAACTGTCACTCTTCTTGGGTCCCTCAATGTCTGTGACCTGCACACTGTTAATACTTGTCATAGAATACATTGGATTGATAAACCCATGACATTGTCTTGATCAGGCAAGCAATGTTGTTTTGGGAGAAATTCATGATAATAAGGAACAACAGGAACAATAGGAACAGCTAGCATTTGTTGAGTCCTTCACCACTTGACTGGTTGTTAGCTGAGAACTCACAACACTGGTGAGCACTTTTATGTGTGTTGTTTCGCTTAACCCTTACGATGACTCATGGAGGGAGCTCTATGAGAGTCCCTGCTTGAAAAAAAGAGGGAGAGCACCTGCACTCCCACACTAGTTCTGAGAGATGTGATTTGGGGCCTTCTCCCTCAGGCTCCTTTCACAAACAGTGGGGGCCCACGCACCATGTCACTGACTCTTCACACGCAGCAGACGTATTGCGGCACAGTGAAAACCAGAACAATCTTATTGCTCAGATGCCTGTCAAATGTTCACTTTTTATGGAGAGTTCAATCCCACATAGAAAACATCACAAAACAGGTAGAAAATTAGGAGGAAACTAAGGTGTAAGGGACCATTGAGGGGGCAGAGTTGCCCTGTGAGACCTTCCACTTCTCAGGCTCCGCACTGGTCATGCCGACTTCCTGGCCTTGTGGACTCAGGATCTCAGGTAGAGCCCCTGCGATGTCAGCCCTTCTCATGATATCCAGATACCACTGATGTGCTGAGGAATCCAAATCCGTATCTCTAGTGAAGACCGCTCCAAGCTGCAGACTCACCCATCTGCCAAAGCACTTGACAACTCCACTTTAATATCTAGTCAATCAGTCTTGCCAGAAATAATACCCTCATCTTCCTCTGCTCCTCAGGGCACCTGCCAGCCCCATCTCAGTAAGGGAGGTGCTTTCTTTCCCATTGCTCAAGTCACAAATTTGGCATGATTCTTCATTTCTCTGTGCATCCTGGCCCCACATCCAATCTGATGGCAGAATTGTCAGGTCCCATTTCACAGGAGTTCAACACTTGGAGAGTTCCTCACCACCTCCCTCACTGGGTCCCCTGCCACCTTCTTCACCCACTGGAGTGTCACATGTTGGAAGCTGAGTCCTCTGCTTGGGCCCTGTCCCCTTTCATCAGTTCTCCATTGTGCAGCTAAAGAGTCTGGGACATTGTGGTGAGAGCCTCCCACTCCTGCTCAGAAGCTTGGGGTGGCCTGAGACCTTCTGAGTAAAAGGCAGCATCCTGGGAAGCCCTTTACCACTTTCTAGGCTCTAGGTCCTGGTCACCTTTCTGACCCCTCCCCAGTTCTGCTCACTGTCCTTGCCTCTGCTCTAGCCATGCTGGCCCCTTGGCTGTGTTTGATCTCTTCTGGCACACTCCCACCCCAAGGCTCTTCCTCTGCTCTCCACCCAGAAGGTTATTCTCTCCCATGCTCCTTGTATGGCTTCTTGTAGTAGATTGAATCCAGCTCCCAACCGCAAGCACCTTCACCTGCATTTTTGTGGATATGAACCCATTCGCTACGAAGGCCCTTTGAAGATGTTACTATTAGTTGAAGTGAGGCCACATTGAATTAGGGTGGGTCTTAATCCATATGAATGGAGACCTTGAGAAGAGAGGAAATTTGGATGCAGTCAGTCAGTGGAACCCAGAAGATGTAGAAGCCAGAAGTCAGTGCAAACCAGAAGTTGTCGAGGCTAGAAGTCAGTGTAAACCAGAAAATGTCAAATTCAGAAGTCAGTGGAAACCAGGAGATGTCTGTATTAGTCAGCCAAAGGGGTGCTGATGCAAAACACCAGAAACTGGTTGGTTTTTATAAAAGGTGTTTATTTGGGATAGGAGCTTACAGATAGCAGGCCATGAGCATAAGTTACTTCCGTCACCAAAGTCTGTTTTCATGAATTGGAGCAAGATGGCTGCCGACATCTGGGAGGGTTCAGGCTTCCTGGATTCTTCTCTTCCAGGGCTGGCTTCTCTTTCTTCTGTGAGCTGACTCCCCAGGGCTCCAGCTTAAGGCTTCAGCATCAAACTCCAACATCAAAACTCCAACATTAAGAACCCTCAACTTTGTCCTTTGCCATGTCTTTTATCTGCGAATCCCCACTCACCAAGGGTGGGGGTTCAATGCCTTATTGGTACAAGGTTTACTTGATTAAGTAAACCTCTGAATCCAATATAATCTAATATGCTGAGAGGAAAAGACCAGTTTACAAACATAATCCAATACTTCTTTTTGGAATTCATCAATAATATCAGACTGTGACAATGTCAGAGCCAAAAATCAATGCAAACCAGAAGAGGTAGAAGCCAGAAGTCAATGAAAACCAGAAGATGTCAAATCCAGAAGTCAGTGGAAACCAGAGGATGTTGAAGCTAGAAGTCAATGCAAACCAGAAGAGGTAGAGGTCAGAGTCAATGTAAACCAGAAGATGTCGATGCCAGAAGGCAGCGAAAACCAGAAGTTGCAAAAGCCAGAAGTCAGTGGAAACCAGAAGATGGTGAAGCCAGAAGTCACTTGTAAGCCAGAAGATGTCAAAGCCATAAGTCAGTGAAAGACAGAAGAAACCATGTGACAGAGGGAGAGATGCCAGCCAGAACCCCAAGGATTATAGCAAACCAGCCTGAACCCCGTGACTTCAGAGGAAGCCCAGCTGCTGACACCGTTAGGCTGAACTTCTGGTCTCCAGAACTGAGAGACATTAAATGCTTGTTGTGCAAGCCAATCCCACTGTGTGGTATTTGTCATAGCAGCTCTGGTAAACTGAGACAGTCCCTCATCTCTTTCCAGTATTGGTTCCAATGTTGTCTCAATGAGGCTTCATCTGGACACCCAGTCCAAGTGGCCCCACCTGTCAGTGTCCCCCCCTTGATTTCCCTCTACCCTCATCACTACATTGTGTTTAATACTGATTCATTCCATGGCTTTCTCTCTCATCCAGTTTATTTTTTTTTAAACAATAATCATTTATTATATCAATCTTTTTAGGTCAGAAGTCCGGGTACAGTTTAGCTGGGCCCACTGCTTAGTGTCTCAAAAAGCTGCAAGGCTGTTGGCCAGGCCTCAGCCAGTTTTATTCAGGAATCTGGGCCTAATTTGTTCATTTTGGTATCCCTATTTTCTCAGACTGGCGAACTGTACTCTGCAAAGAGCAAGTGCTCGTTAATATTCGGTGGATGAGTTGATAAATGAAAACCATCCTTGTCTGCTTTTCCTTTTCTCCCTCTTGGGATAACATTTTAAAAAAATGTGTTCTACACCTAAGTATGTTTTTGGTTAATATTTACAAATCTCTCTTCAGTTCTTACTTTCTATGCAGAGGAGTTTAACAGTGTATTATTTTTTCAAGGAAGGGCAGTTTGTTCCCTAAGAGGCATCTGGGCAAGCATAGTTACCCGGTTAGATGTCCACGTTGAAGTGTGTCTGTCCTGGGTGGTGTCCCATCACCCCCGGGCCCTTCTGGGTAAAAGTGAGCCGCTGTTCTGACCCCCACCTCACCCCTGGAGAGGCGGAGGGGTGGATTTCTCTGTCCCTTCTCCATCCTGTGCTGTCAGCAGCTCCAGCGCCATCAAAGCAGCTGCGTGCAGGGCTTTGTGTATGGAAAGAACAGGTATTTTGGGGGTTCAGAGGATGCAATGTGCTTGTTTGAGTCTTTTGTGGACCTCAGAAAACCTTGTTCTTAAAATGAATCCATTCCCGTGCCTGTAAACCCACCGTCAATGGGGTCTTTTGATTAGATTCAGTTAAGGGACCCTGTAATTAGACCCCTTTTGATTGAATTACTTTGGTTAAGGGCCTTTGATTAGATTGCAGGACCAAGAGTAGGCCTTAATCCTCTTACTGGAGTCCTTTATAAACAGAAGAATAAAAGCCACAGACACAGGGAAAAAAGCTGCAGTGACAGAGAAACCTCCAGATGTCGACAAAACTGAGATAGGAAAGCCACAGACAGAGCAGCCTGAAGCTGAAGCGAGGGGGCCAGGAGGCTCTGGGAGAGAGGCGCAGCCACCGGCACCGGGCTATCATGTACAGCTGAGCTCAGGGAGAATGTGCGCCCTGCAGAGAAGGTCGAGACCCGCAGAGCTGCCTTTGTTCCCTGTGGCAGGAGCCCCGGCCATCAGCAGCTGACCTTCCATGAGATGGTGTCTCTGATGATGCCTTGACTTGGGCATTTTCACAGTCTCAGAATTGTAATCTAATTCCCATTGTTACTGCCAACCCATTTCTGGTATATTGCTCCCATCTGCCTGTGGCAAACTAAACAGGCTGTTTCTGGAGAAGAGGAGACGTGAGCTCCCCACTGCAGGCAGCTGACTCTGGAGGCCCCTGACACCAAGGTTCACCCACGAGCAGAGAGGTTCAAGTAGGGGAGCAAACCAGTTGCATAACTGGGGAGCCGACTCACCTTTGAAAATTGGTTTATTTTTCTAAACCTAGTTTTGTTGCCTACTGTTTCTGAAATTACTGTTTATTTGTTGTTTGTTTTCTCTAGGGATCTGTGAGTCCTTGTCCACAATGAGAAGAAACTCAACTTTAGCTACAAGTTCTTGGGGACACCCATGTGGACCTCATAGGCAGAGGTCCTTAGAAGGCTCTGGAACCAATTTTCCAAGTCCAACCTTGTGAGCTGCTGAGGCCCCCAGGGGCCACTACTGAAATTGGATGACCCAGCCTCAGGGCCCCTTAGGGTCAGGGCTGGCCTTTTCTTTGCAGGCCACAGTGTGCCCATCTCCATCTGCCCCACCAGCCAATCCTGGATCTGAAAATGAGGATTCTGGGCAGTGCAAACAGCTTGCTTTCTCAGGGCCCTGGTGAGTTCATGCCAAACTCTGACAAATAAAGCAGCTGCAGGCTCTCATCTTGGGGGTAGGGGAATGGCAGCTGTGAGGTACACAGCTTGGACGTGCGACCTGGAGCCCAGCGTTCTAGGTTGGAGCCCTGGGGGGGTGCGTGGCATCTGGTAGGGTGAATTCCTGCCTTGCCCATCCTCTGGAGGGGTTGGGGGGACAGGTTCATGGCAAAGCAGTGGGGGAACAGCAGCGCCCATGGGGGTGGGCCCAGGGGCCAGCTGGGCCAGCAGTGAGGGAGGGGAGGTGGGCTGGGGGTGCCAAGCAGGCTCCAGGAATGTGTGGACATACCCTGGAACTTTCCAGAAAGCTCTGGGGAGGCAAACCTGGTTAAGACCAGGATGTCTTTTTCTTGAGTGTGCTGGGACTTCTGGCCATTTAGTTTGGACAGAGAAATGATTCTAGTGCACGGTCAGGAGCTGTGAAAGCAGAAGGTGGCTGAACTGCCTGGGGCAGCCAGGCTTGGGCTCACCTCCTCTGCCTCTTGAAAGCTCCTGAGCCGAGTCAAATGCCCTGAGGTGTGTCCTGCTCCCACGTGCGAGCAGACTCTTCCAAGGTGCTTCTACCGCATGGACTCTTCCACCATCTCCATCATATACTGGCCTGGATGGTTGCATTCTGCAGGAGGTTATGTGCTTTAAAGGGAAAGGCTGGGAAGCAGATTTGGCCAAATGGATACAGCATCTGCCTACCATATGGGAGGTCCACGGTTCAAACCCAGGGCCTCCTGACCCATGTGGTGAGCTGGCCCATGCGCAGTGCTGATGCACAGAAGGAGCGCTGTGCCACGCAGGGGTGTCCCCTGCATAGGGGAGCCCCATGCACAAGGACTGCACCCCGTAAGGAGAGCCACCCAGCATGAAAGAAAGTGCAGCCTGCCCAGGGAGTGGCGCCACACACAGAGAGAGCTGCTGCAGCAAGATAACGCAACAAAAAAAGAGATGCAGATTCCTGGTGCCACTAACGAGAAGGCAAGAGGACACAGAAGAACACACAGTGAATGGACACAGAGAGCAGACAATGGGGGGGAACAGGGGGAAGAGAAATACATTAAAAATAATAATAAATAAATAAATAAAGGGAAAGGCTTGCCTTTCACATCTTCACACCCTTAAAATGTTTGGCCAAATATTTTACACTCAGCAAGCAGTTACCACGTGCTTATTAAATGGATGACAGGCAGATATTGCTTCCTCTGTTAACACAAAAATGGAATCTGTTAGTGCTCTTAGCTTTCTTTGATTGTTCTTAGGAATGAAGTTTCAGATTCATTGAAGTTCCTGTTCTGATTTAGTTTTCTTTATCAATTTGATAAATTTGGTCAGTGGTTACATTAACTTGTCCCAAGACTTCACTAGACTTTGGAAACTGAAAGCAGGAGCAGGGCAGGAGCCGCTTCCCGCTGCGGGTCTTGTCTGGACAGCACGTCTGAGCTGCTCCCGCAGAGGTGCGTGTTTATTGAACTCGTAACATGACCGATGGCGAACCCCGAATGGCTTTAGAATATCAGTTCGTGGAACCGTTCAGTGATTCCAAAGTATTAGCTATTGGTGCTTGGGTCATTAACGATTGCAGTTTTCAGCTGGATGTGGTACAAGGGACAGCGCGCCCTCTGGAAAGTCCATGGGAGCCAGTCGAGCCCACGTGGCGAGAGCAGCATGAAGCCGCAAGGGCGTTGGGGTCTCGGGCATGCTCCGAGGAAGCAGGGCCCTGCGTTGGGTGCTTCGCTGAGCCCTAGGTGCTCTGTTCTAGAAGGTGGGCAGAAGGAAGCGAGGCCAGCGCGTGGCTGGGTAGGAGGCTGCGGCATCTGGGATGGACGGGGCCCCTTGATCGTCCTGAGATTTGGAATTCCTTTAGGTCAGTGCGTCAAGATGACGCCACAGTCAATCAAAAGTGTTCAGTATCGATAGAAACCGATTAGTAGATATTAATATGATGTCCTTATACACTACAAATGTAATGATATGACAGGAGGGATGTGGTATGACATACATGATGGTGCAGTCAATTACTGTTCATCATTGATATTCTTTGGGGGTGTTCTATTGAATTTGGGTTGCTTTCTCTAAGAGGCTCTTGCCTTTTCATCATATTTTTGTCTTCAGAATGGTGAATTACTATTATCTGTGAGTTGTTCCCATTTTTCATTTCATTTCAGTAAACACCCATTTGGATAGCCCCTGCCTGCCAGGGGCCGCTAGAGACTCTGCTGGCAGCAAAATCGCTAAATGCACCCCTGCCCTCCGCTGGCGTCAGAGGCGCATCTGAAACCCCACAGCCTCTATGTACGCAGTCATCGGTTCGCTGGCTTCTTCGGGGTGCTCGAGCACTGCTGGTGGTGTTGACACCCGGTGCACGCGCGCCTGGGTGAACGTGCACCCCCTGCACTGTCCGGCCGTCCACTCACGCCTGCTCGAGGGCCAGCCTGGGCCACTCAGACCCTCACCTCACCCATCTCGCCAAGTGGCGGGGTGGCACATGCCTCAGACGCTTGTCGCTTGGGACCTGGCGTGGTACGAGTTAGGGACACTGCCGCTCCTTTCCTCAAACTTGGCTCCCGGCTGTCCCCTTAGAGTGGCCCAGTGCATCCGGTGGCCACCCTGAATCCTACTCCTTCTCCATCGCCCCTTTAGTTCCCCTGTGGGGAGTGCCTCGCCGCTCACCTCTGAGGCCAGCACGGCCTGGGGTGCAGGCGCGGCCTCAGACGCCACCCCTGGGAGCTGCAGACCCGCAAACCGCACGATGGGTCAGGGGGGCTTCTGAGTTAGAGACGGGGACTGGCCAGCGGAGACGCCACCTGGACTTTCTCTTTCTGGAGCATCTTTAAGGGCCACCCCCTTGCAGGACAGGTTTTGGGGTGGGGGCATTCCCGGGTGAGGGGGTGACAGGCTTCGGTGCCCGCTGGTGTTTCTCCAGGGACCCTGAGTGCGGCGGCTCGGGGAGGGGCAGCTGCGGGCGGGCAGGGCCCAGGCGGGGTGGCCCGCGCCAGCCTCGCCCGCAGGCCCTGGAGAGGTGCTGAGCCTCGCTGTTGAGCTTGCTCGATGTCGGCAACTCATGTAAGACAGCGGCCAAGTGTTGGTGAGCTGTCCAGTCAGACCCGCACCGCCTACTTCCCCAGTCCTGTAAATCAAACTCAGGGACAAAAATCAAATCTACTGCCTGGAATTGGGACAGCTACAACCCAAGTTTGCTGACCCAGTTTTTCAACTCCATTGAACACGTGCTCCCTGGAGCATCTGCCGCGTCTCGGGAAGGTGTGACCCTGGCGATAGAGCGCAGAAAACAAAACGGCACCCCTTTCCCGGGAGCAGGCGTCCTTGTCCCCCCGGTGCTATGAGAACACAGCAGACGATGCACATTCTGGCATCTTACTGAATACAAAACATAAGCCTCGAATTCACGTTTTCCGTACACTGCTCGATAAGCCCGAAAGACAAGGGCAGCAGAGCAAAAGCAAGCCATCCCCGTCAGATCCCTGAACCAGAGTGAGTGGCTCACATTTGCAGCCGGGACCCCATCAGAGAGCGCCCCGTCCAGGGTGGGGTCCCTGCTTGCGCAGAGGAAGGAGCCGGCGGCATCCTGGGGACACCGGCGCAGGTCCCAGGGCTGCCGCCGAGGTGGGCCGGCCCTGTCCTCCGTCCTCCCCCATCCTCTCTTTCTCCCCCTCCCTTTTATTTCCTAAACAAGTTAAGAGTTTTTATAATTCATCACCTGGCTGACAGATGAGTTCTGCTAGAGAATATTAGAAAATGTCTCAAATCTCATATATATGCTAATGGTATGCCGAGACCGGCCGGTGTTGTGCCGGAGTTTTTAATCTGTCTCGGGCAGTGTGGAGAGTGGAGGCGACAAGCCACGGCGCTCAACAATTTATGATCAAACAACTGAATTGTAAAGGAAGAAGGACGTGCAGAAAGGGAGAGTAATTTTCTGATTTAACAGCATTGTTACTACAAATAAAGAAATCTTGATTTTGACTGCACTCGACATTAAATGAGTTTCCTGTGCCCTGTGCTGAATTTTTCATTTTCAGATTCGTATAAAACACTCTGCTTAGATGCAAGTGACAGATAAGGAAACGACCGCGCGCGGAAACCAAATGTGGATAATGAAGCCACCTTCTGTTTATTAAATAAACACATGTAGATTACTTCTGTGGAGGATGCACTGATAATTCTTCACTGTGTTCTCCTTTTCTTGCGAGTCACAAAGAATCTTATTTAACAACCAAGAATGACTAGACACAAGAGCTTGTGTTTATTTCCTTCCCAACGCGGGGTGGTGGCGGCTGCATTTTAGAGCGAACGCTTTGCTCCGACTCCCCCGTGCCTGCTTCTGATGTATCGTTTCTCTACATCACGGGAGCGCCACAGTCATTTCAGAGGATGCGCTGCTAAGTTACATTTTGTTATATTGTCACTACAGAAGCAGCAGGGATGGTCCCAAAATGGAAGAGAGAGAGGTGTTGTTCTAGAAAGTGAGGGACGCGTCCACACGGAGCTCTCCCGCCCGGGCAGGTGGTCAGCGGAAGGGCCTCGGTCACGCCCGGCCTGGGCACCCTGTGGCTCCGGCTGGCTGGGGCGGGGGGGGGGCAGCACCTCACCACGGGGCGGGGCACAGGGTGGGTGCACAGCCACGGCGAGCTGCAGGCCCCCAGCTCGGGCCGGCGCTGCACCTCCAGCCTTTGGTTAGGAAGGAAACCCCTGCAGACCAGAAGCTGAGATGTCAGGGCCACGGGACGTGCCTTGTGGTCACGTCGTGGTTGCTTTTTGAATCGCTAAAGGGGTAAAGTCGGGAAAGAGGAGCTGCTAGGTAGAGCTCCTCGGGGAGCAGCTGGTGCGGGTCTTGTCCCTGGGGGATGCCCGGCGGAGGACAGCCGATGCTACAGGGCACTGGCCACACGCTCAGCAGAGGGAGGGAGAGACTATCACCTCAGCTTCACAATCAGGGAGAAGGGCTTTTCAACTGTTCAGGGAATTAGCCCGGCGTTGGAGGAGAAGCACCCTGCGGTCCTAAGTTCTTCTCTTTCCTAAGAGGTTTCATTTCAGTGAAAAAGTGCTGATGTCTAAACGACTTTTTCAGATATCCCAAGCTTCCTGGAAGCTAGACTACAGGTCAGCACCAAAAGGGGGCATAAAACACGTGAAGTCCTCTGAGTTTCTTCAAGTTTCCACATCACTCCAGGTTGCCAAGCGTACAAAGAGGGGGTGGTACGAGGACTTTTTTTTTTTCAGAAGTGGAATCAATATTTTTAATTGATTAGTTAATTTTTAATTTCTGTCCCCTTACCATCCCCCAGTTGTCTGCTCTCTGTGTCCATTCGCTGTGTGTTCTTCTGTGTCCACTTGTATTCTTGTCAGCAGCACCAGGAATCGGTGTTTCTTTTTGTTGAGTCATCTTGCTTCATCAGCTCTCCATGTGTGCGGTGCCATTCCTGGGCAGGCTGAACTTTCTTTCATGCTGGGTGGCTCTCCTTATGGGGTGCACTCCTTGCACGTGGGGCTCCCCTACAGGGGGACACCCCTGCGTGGCACAGCACTCCTTGCACATCAGCACCCTGCGTGGGCCAGCTCACCACGTGAGTCAGGAGGCCCTGGGTTTGAATCCCAGCCCTCCCATATTATAGGCAGATGCTCTATCAGGTGAGCCAAATCTGCTTCTCAGTGCAAGGACATTTTATTTCTTTGTAGATCATCATCAGCTCTAAACTTTTAAAAGTTAAATTTGCTTAGCTTGCTTTATCTTTCTTCCATATTCTGGTCATGCACAACCTAGATTTTACTCACAGCATTTTGACAATGAAGACAGATTTATATACTGACGGGTGTCAACCCTCTTCTGTCCCGACGAGGACCTGCTCGTAGCAGCCATCTCTCCGGGGAGCGATTTTTCTCCCCTCTCCAGGGAACAGTGCAGTGCCTGGAAGTATTTTGGGTTAACAATGGGGTGGGGGACACTACTGGCGTGTGGGGGCAGAAGCAGGGACTTGCTGGACATCTGGAGTGCCTGGGATGGCTCCACCACTGGGATGCAGCCGGCCCAAAGGGCCACAGCGCGAGTGGACGAGCTGGGCCAATGCACCAGCTTCGGACAGACTGATCGGGAGTGGGCAGAGAGGGCTGGCGAGGAGGCACACCTGGGGCTCGGCGGGTGGGTGCTCCGGACCCCTTTGGCTGGGTGGGTGTGGGTGGAGCCTTCCACGTCCCGGGTCCTTGTGAACATGAAGGGGTGAGGCCGGGATTTTACGTTTCCATTCCAGCTGCAGCGTCCCACGTTTGCTTGCACATGGCCGGGGCGGCTGTGCTGGTGGGTACCTGGGCGGGCACCATTGGAGGCCGAAGGGCGGGCTTCTGGGCACTGCTCGGGCTCCAGGCGGCCATGGGGGAAGCGTCGGGCCTTGATGCCCGGCCACGTGGAGCCCGCACCTGAGGGGTAGGTCCCGCACGTCAACCTGGAGCCCACACCTGAGGGGTCGGTCCCGCACGTCCAGCTGGAGCCCGCACCTGAGGGGTCGGTCCCGCACGTCCACCTGGAGCCCGCACCTGAGGGGTCGGTCCCGCACTTTCACCTGGAGCCCGCACCTGAGGGGTCGGTCCCGCATGTCCAGCTGGAGCCCGCACCTGAGGGGTTGGTCCTGCACTTTCACCTGGAGCCCGCACCTGAGGGGTCGGTCCCGCACGTCCACCTGGAGCTCGCACCTGAGGGGTAGGTCCCGCACGTCCACCTGGAGCCCGCACCTGAGGGGTCAGTCCCGCACTTTCACTTGGAGCCTAACCCTGAGGGGTCGGTCCCGCACGTCCAGCTGGAGCCCGCACCTGAGAGGTCGGTCCCGCACGTCCAGCTGGAGCCCGCACCTGAGAGGTCGGTCGCACACGTCCAGCTGGAGCCCGCACCTGAGGGGTCGGTCCCGCACATCCAGCTGGAGCCCGCACCTGAGGGGTCGGTCCCGCACGTCCACCTGGAGCCCGCACCTGAGGGGTCTGTTCTGCGTCGGCCGCGCTGCTCCGAGGCCCTGCCGGGAGGCCGGGCGCTGTCCCCACCGGCCGCTCCCTTGATTCCGGCTTCGCGCCTCTCTCCGGGCGCGGGGACGCCGTCCTCGCGGTGGGCGCGGGCGGTGCCCCTCTGTGGAGAGGGCGGGAATGGGCGCATGCCTCCACCGCTCCAGGTGAGACCCCAGGAGGATTTGGCACCGACGCCCGCGGCAAGCTCCGCTTCGTGCTGGGCTTCGCGTCTGTGCGCGCGTCTGCTCGTTTTTAAAATTCTTCTTTTCTGTTTGTTTCTGAGCCAGGGAAACACAGCTGAGAATATAAAATTGTTTTGTTTGCTGTTTGGGGATATGAGGGTATGATTTTTCTTCGGTACGTTATCTTGCCAGCGTCGGCGGCGCGCGGGACGTAAGTCTGAGTGAAAGAAGAGCATCGTGCGGTGAGGATTCAAAGGCAGGTGTGGGCCGCGGCAGACTGTGCTTTTCCACAAACTTTCCAAACCCCTCTGGAATCCTGGAAAGCTTCTAAATGCGCAGGAGGCCTAAAGTTTGGCGTCCCGTAATGCCCTGTGATCACGCCTGGCCGCCACTTTGCGCAGTGCAGTCAGGGTCGCCCCATTCGGCGGGACCCCGCTTGGAAGCGCTCTTCCTCCCTGGAGACAAAGCTCTGTTCCAAGATAATAACTTTCAGCAAGCGATGCAAACGTGTTTTTCCTACCTAAATGTTCAGACAACAATTCGATAAATCTAGAAACCTGCTATTTCTTCCTGCAGCGCATTCCACCTGACTTCTGCCGGGTGTAATTCCAAACAAGGATGACCTAGAAAAACAGACAATAATTTCACGTTTGACTAAAAACCACCTCCCAAAGGTTTTGTGAGTGATTTACCTCTTTTGAGCACAAATGGCTGGAAGAATAGCCGTGGTTCAGATTCCTGAAGCACTTCCAGAAGCAGAGAATCTGCACATTGTCTGCGTGAAATGCTCCAGTGTTTGTCTGCAGAGTTTCCCGGCGACAATCACATCAAGGGGCTGCGGGACACACCGAGGTTTGTTCTGTGCCACTGGACAGAGTGTGAAACCAGCTCTCATTGTCTTTTTTTTTTGAAGTATATCACTCAAACATAAACATACAGAAACAATAAGTGTATAACGATAGTTGTGAACTTATAAAACAAACATATATAGCATCATACAGGACTCTCATAACTCACCTACCACCAATAACTTGCATTGTTGTTAAACCTTTTTAACTAATGATTAAAGAACATTGTCAAAATATTACCACTAAACAAAGTATTTTTCCCCTAACCAATCCTATTATTATTATCTTTATATCATTTATATATGAACATACATCAACAATTAAGTGTATAGTAAAAGTAGTGAACCTACAAAGCAAACACACACAACATCACACAGGGGTCCCATACATCAACCCTCCACCAACACCTTGCATTGTCATAAGATGTTCATTACAAATTATGAAAGAATATTGTCAAAATCTTACTACTAATCATAGTTCTTATCTTACATTTGGTGTGTTTTTCCCTCAACCCACCCTATTATTAATTTTAAATATATTTTTATTACACAAGTTGTAAACTTACAAAACAATCATGCACATGGGCAGAATTCCCAAACAACACCCCTTTTCCCATCTTTTCTCCTTCCAGGACACCTATGACACATATGTTTGCATGCTTTTTTGCTACAGGTAAAATAATATCATCTGATTGTTACCATGTCCATAGTATTTATTTGGCTCACATTTTCCATACTACCTTAGTATCAACACAGTACATCTTTTGCATAGATGCAAGAATATTATATTATTACTACCAACCACAGTTCATAGCTCACTCCAGCTGTATTTTTCCCATACCTCTCCACATTCCCAATACCCCACAGTAGTGATATACACTTGCTCTAGATAACAAAAGACACTCTTGCATCTGTACCATCACCACAATTCTCATCCACCTCTTGGTTTACTGTGCTACCCAGTTTGTAGATTATTCTCTAACATTCTGTCAATTGGCATTTACATAACAAGACTACCATTTTCAGCCACATTCCCATTTATAAACCAGCTGTTACTCACTGTGTGTTACCATCCACTCTATCCATTTCCACACTTTTACAATAAAGCTAATTAAAACTTCTACATACATTAAACATCAGTAGTCCACTCAGTCCTTCTCTTATCTCCTTTAAGAATCCACCACCTACCAACAAATCTTGAATATATTTTCCAATAATTTCTTTTAGAAGCTTTATGGTTTTTTGTTTTATTTTTAGTTTTTTGATCCATTTTGAGTTAGTTTTTGGGTAAGGTGTGAGATAGGGGTCCTTTTTCTTTCTTTCAGCTATGCATGTCCAATTCTTTCAGCACCATTTGTTGAATGGATTGTTCTGCCTGAGCTGTGTGAGTTTGACAGGTTAGTAAAAAATCACTTGACCATTCCTGTGAGGGTCTGTTTCTGAACCATAAATTTGGTTCCATTGGTCTATTGTGTCCGTCTTTAGGCCAGTACCATGCTGTTTTTACCACTATAGGTAGGTATTATGATTTAAAGTCTGGAGATGAGGGTTCATTTTTCCTTTTGATGATGTTTCTGGCTATTCAGGACTCCTTACCCTTCCAAACAAATTTAATGATTCTGTTTTCATTTTTTTCTTTAATGCTGGTGGAAATTTTATTGGGATTGCATTAAATCTGTATATCAATTTGAATAGAATTGACATCTTAATGATATCTAGTCTTCCAATCCATGAACATAGAATGTTCTTCCAGTTATTTAGGGTTTTTTTGATTTGTTTTAACAGCGATTTGCAGTTTTCTGGATACAAGTGTTTTACATCACTGGTCAGGTTTATTTCTGACTATTTGAGTTTTATCTGTCATATTTTATTTTCACCACTCTTTTGACAATTTTAGTTACTTTTTATTGATATAATCTTCATTTCTAGACTCTCTTCCAGGCCCTTCTCTCCTGTCTTTTCTTTTCAGGCTCTAGCACTCTTTAGTATTTCCTGAAACTCTGGTTTCTTGCTTGGAAATTCTCTCAGTTTCTGTTTATCTTTGAATATTCTAATCTCACCCTCACTTTTGAAAGATAGTCTTGCTGGATATAAGATTCTTGGCTGGAAGGTTTTCTCTTGTAGTGTCTTAAATATGTCTTCTTGCTTCCATGGTTTCTCATGAGAAATCAGCACTTAATCTTATTGGATATCCCTTATATGTTATGCTTTGTTTTCCTCTTGCTGCTCTCAGAATTCTCTCTTTGTCTTTGGCCTTTGACATTCTGATGAGTATATCTTGGAGTTGGTCTATTTGGATTTTTTCAGATGGGAGTACATTGTGCTTCTTGGACAGGAATATCTACGTCCTTCAATAGGGTTGGGAAATTTTCTACCATTATTTCTTCAAATATTCCTTCTGCCACTTTCCCCCTTCTTTTCTCCTTCTGGAACACCGTGACACATATGTTTGCATGCCTTTTGCTGTCATTTAGTTCCCTGAGACCTTGTTCAATGTTTTCCACTCTTTTCTTCATCTGTTCTTTTGTATGTTCACTTTCAGAGGCCATTTCTTCAAGCTTACCAATCCTTTCTCTGCCTCCTCAAATCTGCTCATATATGATTCCAATGTTTTTTAACTTCATATATTGCACCGTTCATTACCATAAAATCTGCTATTTTTCTATGTATTCTTTCAAATTCTTCTTTGTGTTCATCCAATGTCTTCTTGATATCCTTAATCTGTTTAGCCATCTCATTGAATTTATTAAGGAGATTTGTTTGAACATCTATGATTAGTTGCCTCAACTCCTTTTTGTCATCTGGAGGCTTATCTTGTTCCTTTAACTGGGTCATAGCTTCCTGTTTCTTGGTGTGGCTTGTAATTTTTTGTTGGTGTCTTCGCATTTGGCTTACTAGAGTATTTTTTCTGGGTGCAGTTTATCTCTTTAGTTTATGGCTTCCTATCCTTTCTCCCTTGCTGGTTGTATAGTAGGAGCCAAGCATGTAGTTGGTGCTGTAAGCTGCGGAGGCTCAAACTGCCTTCTTTGCCTCAGGGACCAATGAAGCTTCTTCCAACTTTCTACCTTGCCAGAGATAGGGACAGACTCACAGCTGTATGGAATAATCCAAGTGCAGGCCTAGACTGTAGTTTCCCAGAGAGACTGATAAAGCTTCACATCCCTTTCTCCCCTGCCTGGGGCAGGGATGGAGCTGCAGGTGTGGGCAGCAATCTATGCAGTGCAGGTCCAAGATGACCGCAGTTGCCCTGGTAGACTTCTAATTTTCAGTCTATGCCAAAGTTACCTGCAGTTACCTGTGTAGGCTGGGGCAGGGCTCCTCAGCCTCCTTCCTGCCAGAGGTGGGGCTGAAGCCTAGGCTGGCTGCAGGCTGATCTGCATGAAAGAAACCAGTTCCTATCATCACTGTGATTTTCAGTCCTGGCTTCCCCTCAGGCTGGGGATGGAGTTAAAATGGCCGCCCCTGGTCTCTTTCTGACTTGGGCAGATTTACACTCCAGCAATTCCCAGGGTTATATCTTAGCCAGCTGAGTCCACCAATCAGTAGCTGAAATGGGCAGCCAACCATCTCCTCCTCCCCTGTTTTTGGGAAATGGAGCTTCTAATTCCAGCCACAGAATAGCTCCTGGGTGGCTCATGCTGAGGCCTAGGCTAGAGCTGCAATCTGACCTGAATGGAAAGAAGCTGGTCTCCACCAGCACTGGAATTCTCAGTTGACCCCGCTTCCCCTCATGCCAGGTGTGGAGTTAGATGGCAACTTCCAGCCTCTTTCCGACTTGGACAGGCTCAAACCTTAGCTGTTCTCTGGATTATACTTTAGCCTACCAAATTTATTCACCAGTAGCTGAAATTGGTGCCCAACCATCTCTTCCTCCCCCATTTTTGGGAAGTGGAGCACTCAATTCCAGCTGCAGAACCGCTCTCGAGGCAGCTTGTGCCTCCTGTGGAGGATGGGCACCAGCCTCTGGGGTGTGGAGCACTCTATTTATTAGTCTTCTCTGAAGATGGGCAGTCTCTTCCTCCCATTTCTTCAAGGATGTGGTAGGATGCTCTTCTGGCCTCCTGGAGCCCCCAAATAGGTGCTTCAGCTAGCTCCAGAGAGTCCTGGGTGTTTACTAACTGCCCTGTAGCAGGAGCTGACTCTAGGAGCTCCTTACTCTGCCCCCATTTTGCTGGTTCTCCTTCTCACTGTCTTTTGAAACTTGTTGACCTCTAGTACATGGGATGGACATATGGAGTCCAGCTAGACAGAAAAACGGCATCACACATACAAACTGTCCTTCTCCTTGTTTTATTTGTTTTTCTTTCTGTAATCCTTAATGGAAATTTTACATTAACATTTACATGTTTCTTTCCTTTTCTTTTAGCTGCTAAAATTTACACTCTGTACCCACTAACACCTCTAATCTATTTTGTGTCTGTGAATTTGCAATTTCTAGATATTTTATATAAGTGGAACCATATAATATTTGTCTTTATGTACCTTGCTTATTGACTCAGGACAATATCTTCAAGTTTTATTCATCTTGAAGCATTCCTTCCTTTTTATGGCTGAATACTATTCCATTGTGTATATGTATGTAACATATTTTGTTTATCCATTCATCTGTTGATGGACACTTGGGCTCTTTCTACCTTTTGTCTATTGTAAACAATGCTGCTAAGAACATGAGTGTGCAGATATCTGTTTGAGTCTTTATTTTCAATTTCTTTGGGTATACGCCTAGGAATGAAACTCTTGGGTCATATGGTATTCTATATTTAACTTTTTAAGGAACTGCCATATTGTTTTCCACAGGAGCTGCACTGTTTGACATTCCCACCAAGGAAGCATGAGGGTTCCTGTTTCTCTTTATCCTCTCATGAACCTACTATTTTCCTTTTTTTGAATAATGTCCATTTCTGTGTCTAATGACTAATGATAGTGAATATCTTCTCATATTCTTATTGGATATTTGTATATCTTTTTTTTTTTTTTGGACAAATGTCTGTTCAAGTCCTTTTCCCCATTTTTTAATTGTTTTTTTTTGTTGTTGTTGTTGTTGAGTTGTAGCAGTATTTTGTATATTCTGGGCATTGTATCCTTACCATATATATGATTTTCAACTCTTTTCTTCTATTCTGTTGGTTGTCTTCTCATTCCTTGATAATATTCTTTGATGTACAAAACTCTTTAATTTTGGTGAAGTTGAATTTATCTATTGTTTCTTTTGTTGCTCATCATTTTGGTATCAGATCTAGGAATCCATTGCCAAATCAAATTCATGTAGATTTGCCCCATGTTATTGTCTTAATTCTACAAAGGGCTGCTGATGCAAAGTACCGGAAATGAGTTGGCTTTTATAAGGGGAATTTTATTTGAAGTAAAAGCTGACAATTCCAAGGTCATGATATGCCCAAATCAAAGCACCACTGGAGGCGTGACGTGGTGAGACGAGATCTGGCCAAGGCCCCTGACTTCCCCTCCATCAGATGCCTGCTGTGGGCGACGGGGCACAGGGCGTGTCTCTTTCTGGGCTTCCTCTCTCAGGCTCGGTTTCTCTGCCTTCTTCTGAGCTCAGCTGTGAGCTCTCAGGTGTATGGCTTGTCTCTTCAGCCTTGAGTGGCTTCGTGGGCCTAGCCCCTTGGGGGGCCCTTTTGGGGCCTCTGTGCTCTGCTAATTTCATACTCCAGGAGCTTGCTTAGCCTCCCGGGGCTTCTCTGCCTTTGTGTAGCTGTCAGCAAACCTGGTGTCCCCTCTCCCTCTAATTTCTCCTTTGTTTCACATGGCAGGTTCAAAATGACAACTGCCTTTTTCTGTGTGTCTCTTCCGCTTTGTTTCCCTTTATATAAAGCCCAGAATAGGATAGAGACCTAACCTGAGCCATGCCTCACTGACGCATAGTCCAATCAAAAGCAGTCTAATAAAATGATCTACTCAAGGTCCCTTAACAGAATCTAATGCAATCAAAGGGTTTCACCCCCACAGGCATCGATTAGTTAAAAAACATAATCTTTTGGGTATTCACTAAATTCAAACTGCCAAAATCATCTAAGAGTTTTATGTTTTTAACTCTTATGTTAAGGTACTTGATCAATTTTTAAAAATTTTTTAGAGAAGTTGTAGATTTACAGAAAAATCATGCATAAAAATAGAGTTCCCAATACTATGCCATTAATAAGAAGTTAAAATAGTGTGGTACATTTGTTATAATTCATGAAAGAAGGTTTTTATAATTGTGCTGTAACTATAGCCCATCCTTTACAATAGAGTGTACTGCTTGTGTTGTACATTCCCATGATTTTCGTTTTCTGCAGCTGTATTAGTCAGCCAAAGGGATGCTGATGCAAAATACCAGAAATCAGTAGGTTTTTATAAAGGTTATTTATTTAGGGTAGTAGCTTACAGATACCAGGACATAAAGCATAAGTTACTTCCCTCACCAAAGGCTATTTTCATGTGTTGGAGCAAGATGGCTGCCGACGTCTGTGAGGATTCAGGCTTCCTGGGTTCCTCCTTTCCTGGGGCTTACTTTTCTTTCCTGTGTGCTTACTTCCTGGGCTCCGGCTTAAGACTTCAGCATCAAACTCCAAATTAAAACTCCAACATCAAAAACTCCCAACTCCGTCCTTTGTTCTGCCTTTTATCTGTGGGTCCTCACCCACCAAAGGTGAGGACTCAACGCCCTACTAACACAAGAGGTTTACATAACTACTTAATTAAGTAAACCTATGAATCCAATATAATCTAATATACCCAGAGGAGAAGATGAGTTTACAAACAATCCAATATTTCTTTTTGGAATTCATCAATAATATCAAACTGCTATAGGAGCTTTTAAAATTTTTATTCTAATAATATGTATACAAGCTAAAATTTCCCCTTTTGACAACATTCAGTAATAATTCAATGCTGTTAACTATATTCAAAAGGCTGGCTTACCATCATCACCATCCATTACTAAAACTATTCCATCAACCAAAATAGAAACTCTGTACAGTTTAAGCCTTAACTCCTTATTCCCCATCCCCTCCCCCCCATCCCCTGGTAACTTATATTTTAGATTCTGACTCTGAGTTTGCTTATTCTAATTGTTTCATATAGTGAGATCATACAATATTTTACTTTCGTGTCTGACTTATTTCACTCAACATCATGTCTTCAAGTTTCATCCATGTTTTCACATAAATCAGAACATCATTCCTTTTTATGGTTGCATAATATTCCATTGAATGTATATACTGCATCTTATTTTTCCATTTATTAATTAATAGGCACTTGGTTGCTTCCATCTTTTGAGAATTGTGAATAATGCCACTATGAACATTGATGTGCAAGTATATTTTTGAATTCTGCTTTCAATTCTTTGTGGTATATACCTAGAAGTGGGATTGCTGGGTCAAATGGAAATTGTATACTTAGCTCCTGAGAAAATTCCAAACTATCTTTCAGAGCAGTTGTGCCATTTTACATTCCCACCAGCAATGCATAAATGTTCCTATTTTTCCACATAATCTCCAACACTTGTAATTTTCCATTTTTATAAATAGTAGCTATTCTAGTGGGTATGAAATGGTATTTCATTTTGGCTTTGATTTCTATTTCCCTAATAGATAATTATGTTGAAAATCTTCTCATGTACTTTTGGCCATTTGGATATCTTCTTCGGAGAAATGCTTATTCAAGATATTTGACGGTTTTAAAAATTGTGCTGTTTGTATATTTATCGTTGAGTTGTAGCACATATTGTGTATATTAAACTCCTATCAAATATGTAGTTTTCAAGTATTTTCTTCCATTGATCAGATTGTCCTTATACTTTCATGATAAATTCCTTTGATGTGCAAAGTTTTAAATTCTGATGTGGTCTCCTTTATTTATTTTTTTCTTTTGTTGCTTTGCTTTTGGGATAAAGTCTACAAAACCATTGTATAACAGAAGGTCCTGAAGAAGCTTCCCTATGTTTTCTTCTAGGAGTTTTTTAGTTATGTCTCTTATATTTAGGTCTTCGATCCATTTTGAGTTGATTTTTGTATATGGTGTGAGGTGGGGTCCACCTTCATTATTTTGCATAAGGAGATCCAGTTTTCTCAGTGCCATTTATTGAAGAGACTATTTTTTCCCAATTGTGTGTCTTGGCATCTGTGACAGTTTGGAATTATTTTTGTAAGTCCCAAAAAGAGAAAGATTATGTTTGTAAACTAATTTTATTCCTCTGAGAGTGATACCCTTTGGTCGCATTAGATTCAGTTGAGATTTTGTGATTAAATTACCTTTTAAGATTAAGGCTTTGACTCAACCACATCAGTAGGGTATGACTCAGGTTGCGTCCCTGTCCCCTTGGTGGGATGATATAAATGGACACTTACTCAAGAAGACACACAGAAGAGGAGAGAAAGGAGAGAACTTTGTCATTTTTGATCCTGTAGCCCTGGGGAGAGATGAGTCATTTGACTGATAGTTTACAAAAACTGTTGGGAAGAAATCCAAGACTGATATAGAAAGCCCAGGAAGAAAAACGCCCTATGCCAGGAGAGAGAGGACTGGAAGCCCAGAGGGAAAGGAGAGCCCAGCAGAGATCAGTGACCACATGTGCTTCAACATGTGGCAAGGGACTTCAGAGAGAAAGCAACTTTGAATTGGGCTCTTTGGGGCCTTGTAACTGTAAGCTTTGATTTAGATATCTGTCCTTGTGCCAGTACTATTCTGTTTTGATTACTGTGGCTTTGTAATAAATTTTAAGAAAGGGAAATGTAAGTTCTCCAAATTTGTTCTTTTTCAAGGACAAATAAAACTTTCAATCACTTACCATTGAGTAAGATGTCAACTGTGTGTTTTTCATCTCTGTCCTTTATCATACTGAGGAAGTTTTCTAAGATTTCTGGATTTGGGCAAATGCCTTTTCTGCATCGTTTGAAATGACCATGTGTTTATTTTTCCATTTGTTCTGTTAATGTGCTGTTAATGTGGTATATTACATTTATCAATTTTCTTTTATTGAAACTTGCATCAGTTGCATACCTGGTATTGCATCCTTGCATACCTGGAATAAATCTCACTTGATCATATATGACATATACAAAGTATAATTTTTTTTATATACTGTTGGATTTGACTTGTGAGTATTTTGTTAAGGATTTTTGCAACTATTTTCGTAACGAATATTATTCTATGGTTTTCTTATCTTGTGGTACCTCTATCTGGCTTTGGTAGAACGGTGATTTTGGCCTCATAGAATGAATTAGGGAGTGTTCCCTCCTCTTTGAATGTTTGGAAGAGCTTGAGCAGGATAATTCTTGAAATGTTTGGTAAAATTCAGCTGTGAAGTCATCTGGTCTTGAGCTTTTCCTTGTTGGGAGGTTTTTGATCACTGATTCAATCTCTTTACTTGTTATTGGTCTGCTGAGGTCTTTTATTTCCTCTTGATTCAGTGTAGGTAGTTTTGGTTTTTCTAAGAATTTGTCCATTTAATCTAGGTTATCTCATTTATTGGCATAGAATTGTTCATAGTACCGTCTTACAGTCCTTTTATTTCTGTGAGGTTGGTAGTAATAGACCTCTTTCATTTCTGATTTTAGTTATTTGTATCTTCTCTCTTTTTCAGTTATCAGTTTAGCTAAAGGTTTGTCAATTTTATTGATTTTTTTCAAATGTCCAACTTTTGTTTTGTTGATTCTATTTTTAAAAAATTCTCCGTTTAATTTATCTCTGCTCTAATCTTTATTTCCTTCCTTCTGCTCACCTTGGGTTTACTTTGTTTTTCTTTTTCTAGATCCTCCAGTTTTGAGGTTATAGTTCTCATTTGAGACTTCCTTCTTTTTCAATGTAAACATTTAGAGCTATACATTTCCCTCTCAGCACTGCCTTTGCTACATCCCATATGTTTTCATGTATTATGTTTTCATTTCTATTCACCATAAGGTATTTTCTAATTTCTCTTGTGGTTACTTCTTTGACCTATTGGTTGTTTAAGATTGTTTAAGAGTACATTGTTTAATTTTCATGCATTTGTGGATTTTCCACTTCTCCCTCTTTTATAGATTCCTAGCTTCATTCTATTGCGTTCTATGAAGATATACTGTATGACTTCAATATCTTAAATTTGTTGATACTTGTCTTTTGACCTAACATATGATCTATCCTGAAAAATTATCCATGTGCACTAGAGAAGAAAATACATTTTGCTGCTGTAGGGTGAAGCATTATATATATTTGTTATGTGTATCTGGTTTAGATATCGTTCAAATCTGCTATTCCTTTATTGATCTTCTGTTTAGATGTTATATCCATTATTTGAAAGTGGTATATTGAAATTGTCTACTATTAATATAGAACTACTTCCCCCTTCACATCTGTTAATATTTTTTCATACGTTTTGGGGCTCTGCTCTTCCATGCATATATAACTGTATTTGCTATGTTTTCTTGTTCAATTGACTTCCTTATTAGTGTGTAGTGACCTTCTTTGTCCCTCATAACAGTTTTTGACTTAAAGTCTATTCCAGCTGATAACTGTATAGTGCCAATTATCTTTTGGATAATAATTGCATGGTATATGTTTTCTATCCTTTCAATTTCATCCTATTTATATATTTGAATTTAAGGTGAGTCTCTTGTAAACAGCATATAGATGGGTAATGCTTCTTATCTATTCTGAAAATCTTCTTATTTATTCTGGAACTCTCTTTTGACTAGAGAGTTTGATCTATTTACATTTAAAGTAACTATTTATAATGTAGTTGTAGGAGTTTGATATTGTTTATGAATTCCAAGGATAGATATTGGATTATTATTGTAAACTTGTCTGTCTGAGGTTGCACTTTTACTTGATTAAATTATGATTAGGGCTTTGATTGGGACACATCAGTAGGGCATTGAGTTCCTATCCCTTGGTGGGTGGGGACTTACTGAGAAAATAACAAGACACAGGAGTTAGTTGGGATTTTGATACTGGAGCCTGGGAAGTAAACACATAAAGAAGCAGTTATGTGAGGAAACAGAGCAGGCACCATTAGACACAGTGAAGGCCCTGGGAAGAGAGGTGAGCTCTTCACATGATAGTTTGCAACCACAGAGACCAGAGCCCTGAGCAGCTGAGCATGGAAAGGAAGGAGCCCTGTGAGATGGATGAGACTTTTGCCAGTCTATAGCTGATATTGGAAGAAGCTGGGACCACAGAGACTTCAGAAGATCAGGGAGGCTAAACCCTTACAGATGTCAGCAGCCATCTTGCTCCAACACATGGCAATAAACTTTGGTGAGGGAAGTAACTTACACTTTATGGCCTGGTAACTGTAAGCTTCTACCCCAAATAAATGCCTTTTATAAAAGCCAACAGATTTGTGGTATTTTGCATCAGCACCCCTTTGGGCTAATTCAGCAGTATTTTATTTCATCATTTTTCTATTGTTTATTTCCCAATCTTATAGTTTTTTTTTGACCCTCACTTCTTCTATCAATACTTACTTCCATAGTTATTTATGTTTGTTTGTGGGTTTTTTTTAATTGTTATTGTATCATTTTGAGCCACTTCTTATTTCTTTTGGAGTACAGTTTTTCATTTATTTTCTTTGTGATTTCCATGGGGTTCAAATTCACTATCTCAAATATATAATCATCATATTTGATACCAAAATTATCATCAGTAGCATATAGATACAGTGTTCCTCTACCCCATCCCCCACCTTTTTTTTTTGTTCTTGTTACAAATTATATTTTTGCACATTGTAATATGTCCTAAACCACCAATTTATTAATACTTTTTATGGAATCCAAAATGAAATTACAAAACAAAAACTAAAATACAATAATACTGGTATTTATAATTACTCAAATGGTTATCTTTACCAGAGGTCTTTATTTCTTTTTGCTGCTTAGATCCATTGTCTAGCATTCTTTCTTTTCTGTATGAAGAACTCTATTTAGTATTGCTTACAGAACAAGTCTAGTGATAACGAACTCCTTCAGCTTTTGTTTATCTGGGAATATCTTAGTTTCTTCCTCATACTTGAAAGAAAATCTTACCAGATATAAAATTCTTGGTTGGTAATAGTTTCCTTTAGCATTTTAAATATTTCATAACTCTTCTTCCATGGTTTCTGGTAAGAAATAGGCATTTAATCTTATGATAGTCCCCTGTAAATATAATGCCTCATTGTTTTTCTTTTTCTTCCTTCAGAACTCTCTCCTTGGCTTTGGCATTGGACAATTTGATTACTAAGTATCTGGGAGTGGTTCCCTTTGAATTTATCCCGTTTCAATTTTGTTAGGCTTCTTGAATGTGCATAGCCATATCTCACTAAATTTGGAAAGTTTTCTGCCATTATTTCTTTGAATATTCCTTCTGCTGCTTTCTTTCTTTTTCTCCTTCTAAGGGTCCCATGATGTACATTTTGATATACTGAAGGTGTGCCATTAGTCGTTTAGGGTACTTTTCTTCTTTTTTATTCCTTTTTCTTTCTGCTCCTCAGCCCGAATCACTTCAGTGTTCTTGTCTTCAAGATCACTGATTCATTTTTCTTCCACTTCCAATACATTGTTGGAAACTATCCAGGTTATTTTTCATTTCAATTTTTGTGTTCTTCAACTCCAATATTTCTCTGGAGATATTCCCATAGTGTTCGTTTATTGCTTTCCTCATATCCCTTATTTCTTTCTCATGTTTTCCTTTATCTACTTCACAGTATATTGAAGATCATTTTTTAAAGTGTCTGCTTGAGAAGTCCAAAGTCTGGACTTCTTTGTTGATGTTTTCTGTATTTTTATCTTGTTCCTTTGGATAGGCCTTCATATCCCATTTTTGTTTGTCTTGCACACTGTACATTTTCATATTTTAAAGTTTTAACTCAGGGATTTAGACCCTAAATGGTGTGTTCCTTAAGTTTATATACAGCTAATGATATGACAGAGATTTTCTTGAAAACCAGATGATAAGAACAAACAAACCCAGGCAAGAAGTACTCCTCACTCTCTTTGGAAATTCCCTCTGCTTTGGTTAGTTGTCTTGTTCAGCGCCTAGCTCTCCTGCCAAGAAGTTCGACCAGAGGCAAATGGGAATTACCAGGTTCTCTCTGTCTCATATGATTCTGCATAAAGCTAGAGCCATGGGACCTGCTCCTTTTCTGGAGCTCATGCTTTCTAGAGGCTTAGGAATTCCCCACTTATAGTTTACAGGAGTTTGAATGCCACCTCTAATTTCATTGGAATAGATCTCCACTTCCTCCTGGATTCTCTCTTGAATGACTTAATGCAGGTAGTCCTGCCCCATACTTCTTCAACTTAATTGTTTTTCACACTGCCCTAACTGTCTGCAAGTCACTTCTCTACCCTCAAGACAAACTGGAAAGATGAGCCTCAGACATGTTCCCCAGCCCAGTCACTCATTATTCCACCTGACAGCTTGGCACTGACTTACATGTACTCCAGTATGCACAAAGGGGCTGCCCTGTGCCCTCTGGAACAGGGCCAGGGACCTATGATGGGAGCAGAACCTGGCTCCACCATGTGTTGTGTGGGGGATGATGGAAGGGCCAGAGAAGGCACCAGGAGCTTCTTTAAGGCTTTTGAAGCTGAATTTTCTTTACTCAGCTCTTGTTCAGTTAATGCAGCCCTTTAACTGTTTTCTATAGCTTTAAGGAAGTTTGCTGTGTGCTATCTTTGCCAAAAGGCTTTTGTAACAATGGCCACCCTCAGAGCCAGCCTTCAGTGATCTGAAATAGCTGATCAAAGGTGGAGATCTGAAGTCAGACCACACACCCCTGGTGTTTGTAACACTAGGTCTTTGGGTTCCACCCTGGCACCAGGAGCCAGAGCTCCAGTCATAACTGTTGTCTCCCACAAGTCTGGGAGATGAAGGGTGGTAGCCACTGCAGGAAGGTGAAACTTACCATGATTTCCTGCAGTTCACCAGGCTCTTTCTCCTGCTCCTCGCACATGCTTTACAGTGTTCCACTAGACTCCAGAGTGTAAAAGTAGGCGATTCAGACAATTCCTGCCAGTTCAAAAGTTGTTTGGGTGGAAGGACTGATTCCTAGAGCTTCCTGTTCTGCAATCTTTCCGAAGTCCTCTCCCTTGATCAATTTTGAGTTAATTTTTGTGTATGGTGTGAGGTTCCAACTCCATTCTTTTGCATGTGGATATCCAGTTTTCCCAGCTTTGCCCATCAGCATAATGGAAGCTACAAGTGATTTTAATTGGTAATTATGAGTTGTCTTAGTTTGCCCCAGAGCTGCAGATACAAAGTATTAGAAATTATTGTTTTTTATAATAGGAATTTTATTTGGGGTCAAAGCTTTGTAATTCCAAGGCCATGAAATGTCCAAATCAAGGCACCTCAGGGATACTTTCTCACCAACTCAGCTCCTGGTGACCTGCTGCTCTGTCATGTGATCAGGCATATGGCAGGGCTTCTCCTCAACCTTGGGCTGCTCTGTGGGCCCAGCCCACCAAGGGCCTCTTTTTGTGCCTCTGTGTTATATTGGTTCCAGACTCCAGGGCCCCTTTCAGTCTCTTGAGTCTTTCCTATTTCCTGCAATTTTGCAGTTATAAAAATGTGTGAGTCCTCTCTCACACATAGCAGCATTAAATATGGCAGCTTCCTTTCTTTCTGTCTCAGTTTATATCAGACCCAGAAAGAGGGCGGAGACCCAACTGGTTCACACCTCACTGACATCATCCAATCAAAAGGCCCCACGCCTACAGGAATGGATTAGTTCAAAAACATAATCTCTTTCTTTTTGAGATTCATAAAAGAACTTCACACTGTCACATGAGTGTATGCAAGGTGTATGCTTGGGAAATTCCAGCCTTGCAAGTCAGGATGAGAATCAATAATACACTCATATTCCACCCTGTGGATTGGTGTCTTGGAGTGCTGGGTTGGTCTGACTGACAGCAGGATAGTTGAAACCTGCAGCTAGAGTATCATTAAATATGCATCCTGTCAAAATTATATGCCAGGTGCTCTGGGAGCTCCTAAAATTATGAATTGGGCTTTCATCCCCCCACAGCATAGACCATAAGATTTTTTTGTATGCTTACTTGCTAGTAAATGATGTCAAGTATGGCAGAGTGGAGCCTGGTATGAGACTCGCTTGCATTATTACATACCGCATGGAGGCTAGATTTTGAAGCAGAGCATTATAGCTCTGCCCTGCCCATCACTATCGGAAGATGCTGATATCTATTAAAATGAACTTGACATCTACAAGTGATCCCAATTGTTCACATGATTTCAAGACCAAGGCAGGGTCCCCAGGTCACATGGCTATCACTATCTGAGGGCAGATGTTGGGGACACAGAGCTGAGCTGGGATGCGGTGTCCAACTTCAGTTCAAGCTCCACATGAAGGCAATAGTTAGGAAATTAAACCACTGTTAGGATGAATAAAAAGGGAAGGCAAGCCCAGGGCCCTCACAGGAGGCCAATTAGGAGCAGATGACTCCCACTGTGCTTCTTGCACTCCTCCAAGTCCGGGTCCTAGGGTCAAGAAACACAAACCGAAGCATGAAACAGTGGACCAGAGAATGAGGGTCAGAAAAGAAACCGGGAAAGAAATGAAAGTGGGCAGGGAAGGTGGGGACAAAGAGGAGGAAAGGACAGCTAAGTCATGGGGCAGGAGGTGGGGACTCTTGCTCAGATACTGGCAGGGACCATGGAAGCACAGAAAACAAATTAAGGATGGGTGATAGACATTTCAGAATCCATTCTGAATATGCAGGTACAGAAAATAGGAGACCTGGGAAATTGGAGGTAGCTTTATTGTTCAGGTTTTTAAGAAATTTGGATTATCAGGACCAGAATTGTGTCTATTTATCATTGAGGATCAAATCAGAGATGAAATTGAGATGGATAAGAACTTTCAGGGGCTCATACACTGCCCTTTTTAAAACCAAGGGATGATAGAATTTTACAAAATTTATGAAATAGATTTTTATGCTTTTTATTTGAGAAGTTATGAGTTAACAAAGCTAACATGCATTCCATAAAGGATTCCCATATAACTCCCCACCACCAACACCTTACATTGTTGGACATATTTGTTACAAATGATGGAAAAAGTCGTAATATTACTTCTATCTACAGTCCATAACCTATATTTTGTTTATTTATCCCACAAACAATCCAATTATTGACATAATATATTAGTATTATTATAATTCATGAGCAAATATTCTCATATTTATACTGTTATCCACAGTCCATCATTCTCCATGGTGTTCACTATATTATACAGTTCCCGGCCTTGTACAATCCATCTAAAGTATACACTCAGTGGCCTTCAGTTTCTTCACAGAGTTGTGCTGTCATCAGCTCAGCCCACTACAGAATGTTTTCATTATTCTAAAAGGAAAAATCCCACGCCCCTTTATAGCCCCCCATTATTGACCCTTAACATTGATATAGTACCTTGCGTGCCATTGCTATAAAAATATTGCAATATTACTGTTAACTATAGTCTATCTTTTATATTAATTTTATTTTTCCATGTATCCACATATTCTTAACCCTTTGTAATAGAGGAGCATTCTTGTATTTGTACAATTAACCACTATCATCCACCACTGAAATCACTATATTATATAGTCCCTAGATTATCCTCTAGTTGTCTTAAAATCATATTAAACTCCTTGGACTACTCCTTTCAGTCACTATAACATTTAGAAATAAGCAGTGTAAATTACACTCTTTATAATGTGCCACCATCACCTCTAACCACGTCCCCACATTTACAATCCCCCCCAAAACATTCTACATACATTCGGCATTGGCTCCCCCTTCTCAGCCAATACTCTATAGCCCAACTCCATGAGTTGACTCATCATATTTAGTACATATTAGTGAGACCATACAATATTTGCCCTTTTGTGCCTGGCTTATTTAACTCAACATAATGTCCTCAAGGTTCATCCATGATATCATATGCATTCCATGTTCATTTCTTCTTCCAGATGAATAGTATTCTATTGTATATATCTATCACATTTTGTTTATCCATTCATCATTTGATGGGCACTTGGTTTGTTTCCATCTTTAAGCAATTGTGAATAACACCACTGTGAACATTGTAGTGCAAATATCTGTTTGCCTCCTTGCTTTCAGTTCTTTGGAATATATTCTTAGCAGTGGGATTGCCGGATTATATGGCAGTTCTGTATTGAGCTTCCTGAGGAACCACCAAACTATCCTCCACAGATGCTGTGCCATTTTCTATTCCAACCAACAGTGAAGGAGTGTGGATTTCTCCCCATCCTCTCCAGAACGTGCAGTTTCTTCCTTTTTAGTAATGGCCATTCTGTAAGACATGAAATAACTCGTTGTAATTTTGATCTGCGGTTTCCTAATAGCTAGTGCTGTTGAGCATCTTTTCATGTCCTCTTTGGCCATTTGTATTTATTCTTTGGAAAAAATGTCTGCTCAGGTCTTTTGCCTGTTTCTTAATTGGGCTGCTTGTCAGGTTATCATTAAGTTGTATGATCTCTTTACATATCACGGAAACCAAACCCTTATCAGATATGTGGTTTCTGAAAAATTTCTCCCAATAAGTAGGCTGCCCTTTCACCTTCTTAACAAAGTCCGTTGAATGACAGAAGTGTTTTAATTTAGAGAAGGTCCCATTTATTTAGTTTTTCTTTCTTTGCTGGTGCTTTGGGTATAAGGTTTAAAACATCACCATCTACCACAAGATCTTGAAGATGTTTCTCTACATTTTCTTCTAGGAGTTTCACGTTTCTAGCTTTTATGTTTAGGTCTTTGATCCATTTTGAGTGAATTTTTGTATAATGTGTGAGGTAGGGGTCCTCTTTCTTTCTTTTAGCTATGGATATCTAGTTCTCCCAGCACCATTTGTTGAACAGACTCTTCTGACCCAGCTGGGTGGGTTTGATAGCCTTGTCAAAAGTCACTAGACTGTAGATGTGAGACTCTATTTCTGAATTCTCAATTCAGTTCCATTGGTTAATATGTTTAATTTTATGCCAATACTTTCCTGATTTTACCACTGTAGTTAAGTAATATGCTTTAGAGTCAGGACATTAGAGTCTTCCAATTTTGTTCTTCTTTTAAAAGACATTTTCAGCTATTCTGGGTCCCTTACCCTTCTAAATAAATTTAATAATTGGCTTTTCCATTTCTGCAAAAAAATGCTGTTTGATGTTTTATTGGGATTGCATTTAAGATATCAATAGGTTTAGGTAGCAATGATATCTTAACAATATTTAGCCTTTCACTCCATAAACACAGAATGTCCTTACCTTTCTTTCTTTAGGTCTTCTTTGGATTGTTTTAGCAATGCTTTGTAGCTTTCTAAATACAGGTCCTTTGTGTCCTTGCTAAATTTATTCTTAATATTTGATTTGTTTAGTCACTATTTTAAATGGATTTTTTTTCTGACTTCTTCCTCAGATTGCTCATGTATAGTATATAGAAATGCTACTGATTTTTGCATGTTAATCTGGTAACTTTATTCCAGGGTCCTCAGAATGGAGGAATAAGATATGGATTAGAGTGGACTTAACGGGTATTCTACTATAGAATTGTTGTGATTCTAGCAATGGAGAAAAAATGTGTCATTAATGTGGAGACCGTTGACATAGGAGTTGTTGAAGGCAGGGAGAGGGAAAAAGAGGTGTGATATGGGGGCATTTTCAGGACTTGGAGTTGTCCTCAGTGATATTGCAGGGATGGATGCAGGACATTATAATACTGCCATAACCCACTGAATGGACTGGGAAAGAGTATAAACTGCAAAACAAACTATAATTCATGCCATGTAGTCATGTTCCAAAATGTACTCATCACAAATGCAGTTATTAAGCCACACTGATGAAAGGGGTTGTTGATGTGGGAGGAGTGGGGGGTGTGGGGAGTGGGGTATTTGGGAACCTCTTATATTTTTTAATGTAACATTTTGTGTAATCTATGTATCTTTAAAGAAAGATAATAAAAAACGAAAATGAAAAATAAAAAAAATATATACTTGGAAAATGATTTGGCATTCTGCCATTTTTCTAAACTCACCTGTTAGTTCTAGAAGCTTTGTTGTGGATTTTTTGGTATTTTCTAGGTATAGGATCAATCATCAGTGAAAAGTGAGTGTTTTAATTCTACCTCTTCTATTTGGGTGACTTTTATTTTTTTTTCTTTTCTAATTGCTCTAGGTAGAACTTCTAGCACAATTTTGAAAAGCAGTGGTGATGGGTGACACCCAGGTCTTGTTTACCATCTCAGGAGGAAAGCTTTCAGTCTTTCGTAGTTGAGTACAATGTTCACTGTAGGTTTTTCATATATGCACTTTACCGTGTTTGAGAAATTTCCTTCTATTTCTATCTTTCAGAGTGTTTTTTTATCAAGAAAGGATGCTGCATTTTGTCATATTCTTTCCTTTCATCAATTGAGATGCTCATGTGATTTTTCTTCTTAAATTTATTAATGTGGTGTATTACACTAATCGATTTTCTTGTGTTGAACCATCCTTGTGTATCTGGGATAAAACCCAGCTGATTGTGGTGTATAATTCTTTTAACGTGTTTTTTTAAAATTACTCTTTCTTTAAAAAAGATATAGAGATCACACACAATGTTACATTAAAAAAGTGTAAGAGGTTCCTATATACCCATTCCTCACAACCCCCACTCCTCCCACATCAACAACTTCTTTCATTAGTGTGGTACATTCATTGCATTTGACGAATACATTTTGGAGCACTGCTGCACAGCATGGATTATAGTTTATGTTGTAGTTTACACTCTCCCTCAGTGCATTCAGTGGGTTCTGGCAGGATACATAATGTCTTGCATTCATCCCTGCAATATCGTTGAGGACAACTCCAAGTCCTAAAAATGTCCCCGTATCACACCTCTTCCTCCCTCTCCCTGCCTTCAGCAACTCCCACTGTCTCTACATCAATGATATAATTTCTTCCATTGCTAGAATCTCAGTAATTTTATAGTATCATACTAATAAGTCCACTCTAATCCATATTTTATTCCTCCATCCTGAGGATGCTGGGATGGTGATACCCACTCCACTTCTAAATAGAGAAGGGGCTTAGATTCCATATGGCTGATGTGTGGGATTCTCCAGGTTGCAGTTGTGGACTCTCTTGGTTCCCTGGTGTGGTGGTTGACCATCCTCACCTCCTTGTTAGCTGACCTGGGGAAGTCCAACGAACTGGAGAGAGCGTATTGCAACTCTGCTGAGGCTCAGGGCCCAGCTAGCACGTGGACAGTTGGTTAGCAAGTATTTTGTTCAGGATATTTGCATCTATATTTATTAGAGAAATTGGTTGGTAATTTTCTTTTGCCATAGTATCTCTGTCTGGTTTTGGTATTAGGGTATAGACTGAGTTTGGTAGTGTTCCCCATTTTCGCTTTTTTTGAACAAGAGTTTTGTTAGATCTTCTTTGAATCATTGGTAGAATTCACCTCTGAAGTCATCTGGTGATCCTCCTGAAGAATGAATGTTTGTTTTTTTGGCTCTATTTTATTTTTCTTAATTTCATTTATTTCTATTCTAATCTTTGTTAATTTTTTCCTTTTGCTTGCATTAGGAATAGTTTGATGTTCTTTTTCTATTTCCTCCAAGTTTGTAGTTAGGTTTTTGATTTCTCTTTCTTCTTTTTTAATGTAACCATTGAGGGCTATAGATTTCCCCCTCAGCATGGCCTTCATGGTATCCCAGAGGTTTTTTTTTTTTTTTAAGATTTTTAATTTTTTTCTCTCCCCTTCCCCCTCCCCCACCTCAGTAGTCTGTTCTCTGTGTTCATTTGCTTTGTGTTCTTCGGTGTCTGCTTCTATTCTTGTCAGCAGCACCGGGAAACTGTATCTCTTTTTGTTGTGTCATCTTGCTGCGTCAGCTCTCCATGTGTGCAGCCACCACTCCTGGGCAGGCTGAACTTTCTTTTGTGCTGGGTGCCTCTCCTTATGGGGTGCACTTCTTGCGCATGGGGTTCCCCTACATGGGAGACACCCCTGCGTGGCATGGCACTCCTTGAGCACATTAGCACTGCGCATGGGCCAGCTCCACATGGGTCAAGGAGGCCTGGGTTTGAACCATGGACCTCCCATGTGGTAGGCAGATGCTCTATCCCTTTAGCCAAGGTTGCTTCCGCCCATAAATTTTGATATGTTGCACGCTCATTTTCATTCATCTCCAGATATTTACTGAGGGTGTCGTTTATTCTCCATATACTTGAGAATTTCCTCTTTTCCACCTATTATTGATTTCCAGCTTCATTCCATTATGATTAGAGAAAGTGATTTGTATAATTTTCATCTTTTTAAATTTATTGAGACCTATCTTATGACCCAACATAAGGTCTATCTTGGAGAAGAATCAATGAGCACTTGAGAAGAATGTATATTTTGCTGTTTTGGGGAATAATATTCTATAAATGTCTCTTAGGTCTAGTTCATTTATCATATTATTCAAACCCTCTGTTTCCTTATTTATTCTATGTTCAGATAACTCAGCCAATGCTGAGAGTGGTGTACTGAAATCTCTAAATATTGTTGTAGAGATGTTTATTTATCCCTTCATTTTTGTCAGTATATGCCTTGTGTATTTTGGGGTACTCAGGTTCGGTGCATAAATATTTAAGATTGTTATCTCTTCTTGGTGAATTGCCCTTTCATTAATACATAATGACCTTCTTCATCTCTTTCTTTTTTAAATTTTTTATTATATTTTTTGAAGATATATAGATCACAAAAAATGTTACATTAAAAATATAAGAGGTTCCAACATACCCCACACCCCACCCCACCACTCTTCCCACATCAACAACCTCCTTCATCATTGCAGCACATCCATTGCATTTGGTGAATACATCTTGAAGAACACTGCTGCATGCATGGATTATAGTTCACATTGTAGTTTATATTCTCCTCCAGGACCTTCGGTGGGTTATGGCAGGATATATAATGTCCAGCATTGGTCCCTGCAATATCATTTAGGATAACTCCAAGTCCCAAAAATTCCCTGACATCACATTTCTTCTCCCTGCCCTCAGCAACTACCATGGTCACTTTCTCCACGTCAATTCTACAGTTTCTTCCATTACTAGTCACAATAGTTCTATAGTAGAATACCAGTAAGTCTACTCTAATCCATGTTTTATTCCTCCATCCTGTGGACCCTGGGATGGTGATGTCCACTCCACCTCTATTTCTAGAGGGGGCTTAGATCCCACATGGTTGATGGATGTGATTCTCCTGCTGGGAGTTGTAGGCACTCTTGGTTCCCTGTTGTGGTAGTTGACCATCTTCACCTCCCTGCTAGCTGACCTGGGTAAGTCCAATGAACCAGAGAGTAGGAGTTGCAACTCTGCTAAGGCTAAGGGCCCAGCTGGCATATGGCCAGTCCAGAGATTCAAGTCTCCTGGGTATACACCAACCCCACACCGGCCACAAGTTCAGAAAAGTGACAGAAGTGTGTAGAAAGGTCACATCTGAGTCCACCTCCATCACATTCAGGAGCACAAATTCCAAAGTGGGGCCCACCGACAAGATACTAAAACTCTAGAACCAACTGCCATGACCATAGAATCTGTGTGTCTCTGTAGCTTCATCTCTTGTAATAGTTTTTATTTTAAAGTCTATTTTGTCTGATATTAGTATCAGTACTCCAGATATTTTTTGGTTACTATTTACAGGGAATATTTTTTCCACACTTTCTTTTTCAGTTTGATTGTGTCCTTGTGTCTAGGATGAGTTTCTTGTAAGCAGCATATATGGTTCATATTTTTTTAATCCCTTTTGTCAGTTCATGTGTTTTGATTAGGGAGTTCAATCCATTAACACTCAAGGTTTTTTGAGTATAACTAGGAGCTGTGTGTAGCATCAGCTTCCTGCCAAACTGATAAGGATACATCTGACCAAAGAAAGATTCACTAAGTCCAGCCTGGTGAGTAATGGGCACTTATTTAGGGGGCTTACGTGCAGTTTTCATCCTTGGTAGCAGGAGAAGAGACAACATTTTCCAAGCTTGGTAGTCCACTTTTGATGCAGAAGTAGAAGGATCTTTTATGATGCATGTCCATGTGTAGATGGGAAGGCACGTGAGGGGCGGCAGGGCTTCTAAAGAATGCAGTTTTATGAGATTCCTGATCAGTCACCAGTTCACCTGAGGCTTGCCATTTTTAACTACTCAGGAATGCTGCTGCAATTTGGGAGGGGGCAAGAACAAGAAGCGGTGGGGAAGAAAATGCAAAATCATACATGCTACAAATGTCATTACCAGAAAGGCATTACCTACCTCATTCATTTTATTCTTTTGACTTCCTGTTGTCACATATTCTTATTTTCTGTCTTTTTACCCTTTTATTTACCCTCACTAATAATCTTCATTTTCACACAGTTTTCCAAGTCTCTTGCCCTTGTTCTTTCCTTTCAAGCTGCAGTACTCCTTTAGTATTTCTTGTAAATCTGGTCTTTTGGTAACAAACTCTCTCAGTTTTCATCTGTGAAGACTAAACCCATCCTCATTTTTGAAGGACAGTTTTGCTGGATAAAAAATTCTTGACTGGCAATTTTTCTCTTTCAGATCCTCAAATATAAATCATCACTATTTCTCACCTCTATTGTTTCTGAAGAGAGACCAGCACTTAGTCTTACTGAGCTGCCTTTGCATATAATGCTGCTTTCAGAATCCTCTTTTTATCTCTGGCATTTAACGTCTGAACAGTAGGTGTCTCAGAGTAAGCCTATTCATATTTTTTGTTTGGGGATTGCTGTCCCTCTTGGATATTGATATTTATGTCTTTCATAAGGGATGAGAAGTTTCGGGCCATTATTTCCTTAAAATTTTTTATCTCTTTTCTCCTTTTGGGACACCTATAACTCATATGTCTGTGCATTTCACATTGTCATTCAATTCCCTGAAACTTTGTCTCACTTTTCCTTTCTTTTCTCTTTCTGTTCTCCTGTCTTTTCAAATTCAGATGCTCTGTCCTCCAATTCACTAATTGTGTCCTCCACCATTTGAAATGCTGTTATACACCTCTAAGACATTTTTAATCTCATCCATTGTGTCTTTCATTCTCTTAAGCTACATTCCTTTTCTTTACAGGTTTTCAAATTGTTCTTTATTTTCACCCAGTGTCTTCTTAATATCCTTTTTCTCTTTAGGCATATTTTCCTTCACCTCCTTCAATTGATTTAGATTTGTATGCTCATCTTTGCTTAGTTGTCTTAAATTCTGTGTCTCATCAGGATTTTTTATTTGATCCTTCAGCTGGACCATATCTTCCTGTTTCTTAGTATGGATTGTAATTTGCTGATGTGTAGGCTTCTGGTTGTGTTGGTGAATTTACTCTGATGATCAATTTCTCCCTGTTGCCTAACGCTTTTTTCATGGCTCTTTGAGTTTTGGTTCAAATTATTCTAAATTTTTAAGATTGTCCACTTAAGTTATCCAAACAGGGCCAGGTACCCATTAAAGGGCTACATACCAGATTCAAGAAGGCCTGGACATGAGTGACTCCAAAATGCTTTTTTACTTCTTTCAGTTTCCTGGCTAGCCAACAGAAGGTGCTCTTGGGTTCAGCTTTCCACGCAGGTGTCTCTCTTTCAACCTTCACTCTCTAGTGATTCTGGTCTGATGAAAGCCAAGATTCAAAGCGAGCTCTGCTGGCCAAACTCGCTGAAGACAAACTACTCTCTGCCCTCCACCTCACCCCCTCCTCCCAGGGATGAAGATGTCCACTCCCCTCTCAGGTGGCTGCAATGAGTCATAGGCTTTATCCAGGCTGCTTTCCTTGAGGGTGAGGGATGGCCATGGTGGTTTATAAGTCAGTATTTTTGCTTCAGGGTTTTTGTCTCTTTTCCTCTCCTTCCTGGACAATGTGCAGCACTGTCCTGGTCAGCAGACCTTCAAAAATCAGCTCCCTCAGACAGCTTTTTGCCTTTCCTTGTTTTTATCAGAGAGTTGAGCCCTCCTGTCCTACAAGATGCCATCGTCTTGGAATTCCTCTACAAAATAATTTTTTTTTTTACACAGAATTAAACATGCCTTCAGTGTGATTTTTAAAAGTGATGCTTTGAGGGACAATTGTAAAGACCACAAGTTCTCTCATGTTGTGCCCTCACTGCCCTCTATCCTGGGCAATGGTTTTGATAACTTCAGCCTGGGTATCCTGAAGTGTGGCTGGAGCCATCCAGCATGTCTTGCAAGCCCTGCACCTCAGGTCGGGAAGAGGCTGGACTTTGAAGTATAGCCATAGACAGAAGACTGACTCGTACAGTGTTGGGAAGGTTATGAGGCTTCTTCAAGTCTGAATTTACTCCTCTAGAAAAGGAATAGTAGGAACATCTATTTTATAGGATTATGATGATGGAATGAGGTAGGCAATGCAGAGAAGGTGCCATGGCAGGCCTTGTGCTGTGCACTAGCCCCCTCATCCACTACCCCCTTCCTCCAATTCACAGTCTCTTCACATTTAGGCAGAGTCACAAACCTGCTGCTGGCCAAGGCGTTGCAGGAAGAGGTGATACTTCTAAGTGAAGTCTGGAGAAGCCAGTGTCTCTGATCTTGCCAAAGTGACAAAATACCCATTTGGCTCCGCTCCAAGATGAAGGACCCTCCTTCACCCTGAGACCCTGGAGTCAAACCTCTCACCAACTTGTGTCAGAAAATTAGTACACCAGAATTAAGTGCTTCTTGGGTTAAGACAATAAAATTCTGGACTCATTTGTTACTGCAGTGTAGTTTAGTCTACCCTGCCCAATACAAAGGCTTAGCACATACTGTGACAAATGGCAAGTGCTAAATAAAAAGTTAATTCATATTAACACTTACAATTTGGCAGGCACTGTTATGAATGCTTTACCTATACAGGAATACCTCATTTTATTGTGCTTTGCTTTATTGTACTTTGTTGGTATTGCAGTTTTTACAAATTGAAGATTTGTGGCAACCCTGTGTTGAGCAAGTCTACTGGTGCCATTTTTCCATCAACATGTGCTCACCTAGTGTATCTGTGTCATATTTTAATTAAGATCTATACTCTTTCAGACATAATGCCATTGCACACTTAATAGGCTACAGTAGAGTGTAAGCATACCTTCTATATGCACTGGGAAATTTAAAAAATCATGTGACTTTTTTTTTTTTTTTTTGATATTTGCTTTATTGTGATGGTCTGGAAACAAGCCCACAATATCTACAAGGTATGCTTATATTATCATTTAACCTTTGTAATAATCTCACGAGTTACCCTATTTTACAGATGACAAAACAAAAACACAGGTAAGTTTATAATCTTCCTATGGTGACTGCTTTTATCTCTTCCATCAGTAACATGATCCTCTCCAATCTGCTGCTTACCAGGATGTTTCCAGATTACATCAGCTGCTAATAAGAGTGATGATGGCTCACACCATGTAACAGAGAGGCAGCTTAGAGATAGATAAGGTGCCCCACTCAATGGAAGAACTCTATCAAATCTCCGTGGACATTTTTAAACCTAGGAAGAAAATTGCCACCATTGGCTAACACTCAAAAAATCACAAATTATTTCTTAATATTATGGAAACCTTTTCATTAATTTATTATTGTGAAAAACAACACTGACCTAAACCCAGCGAAGCCATTCTGTCCACTAAACCATCAGGATCAGTAGGCATATACTGTGGACTTCAAGAGTTGGCAGTGGTGGAGTTCAAACATCTCTCCTTCATCAGTTACCAAGTAGGATAGTACAATGTAGTGCCATTCCAGTTGGAATTTCACCACTACACAAATGCTGAGTTTCAAACAGGCACTAAAACAGTCATACAAAGCCATATAGCCTCTTCTAGTAAACTCAAAGAAGTCCCAGAAGCCACAATGCATGCCACGAATGAAAGGCTTCCTCAAGGCAAATGCAGCAGTCAGTACTCTGCTCGCTCTCTTGTTGGATCAGGTGAATGAGTCCTCTGTTAATGTTTGGATAGAAGACTGAACAAAGCCAGGAATATTCCAGATATTACAATCCTACACAGAGGGTATAGGCTGCTGGGCTCACTGAATTCTCCCATCCTGTTCATATCTTCTAGCCAGTCCACACATTTTAATCACCATTCATTTCCCCAGTGGTCATCTTCTTATGTGAATTTGAGGTAAACTCATTGGGCAGCCTTGTAGCTGCTGCCTCTGCCAGGGTCCACAGCCTGTGGCATACCAGTCTCATATGGAGGCTTTTTACAAGTTCTGATGCCTGGCCACTCTCCCAGTGATTCTCATGCAATTGGACCAGATGAGACCCAGACTACTGTACTTTTAAAGTTCTCCAGATGATCCTAATGTGACCCAGACTTTAGAACTATTTCACTCAGCCAGGATTGCTCAGACTGGAACTGTTGCTCCCATATCACACAAGCAAGTATCACAAGGTGCCAAAAGAGGAGCTGTTCTTATAATCTGAGCATTGCTGTGTAGGATGGGATTCCAGCGGTCATATTTCAAAAGAATTTTTCTAGATCTTTTTTGGTAATTAGACCTAGAATTACTTTACTTGCAATTCTAGGATTTACAAAAGTCATTGCCTTTCATAGTTTTTTTTTTTTATGTTTGGTTATTAACTGATTTAGGAGGCACTCAGGGAAAAGAAGTCCACTCCTTGATATAGTGTTGTAAAGTGTAAGGTAATTATCCTTTCTTCTAGCAAGGTTTGGAAAATGGAAAGAAACTACCCTACTGGGTTGCTTTTCCCATGTAAGTTTCTGACTCCAATTCCTAGGGCAGCTGTCGTGCAGCCAGGTCATCAGGTTCTCATAAGACAGTCAGACGTGGAAGGACACTTCTGAACCATAGTACAAGTGGCTGACATACCCTGCGTTAAATGTTGTTGATTCAGAGCAGCAGGCTTCTTTCTTGGCAACGTGATCATGTTTCAAGCTAACTCCCATTTAAGTCACTTTTTTTGCTCACAGTTTGAAGTTCAGACAGGAAGTTCAGACAGGAATAAATGGGAAGGATTTCTTATACTTTTGCCATGTAATGAAGGTGGAGGCAGGCATTCTTCACCTCTCTGGGGAAAGGTGTGATTTAGAAGTCTTTTTGTGATTGCCTGGTGAACATTTTGACTCTGCCCACGGCTAGCAGTCGTTAACATAGGGGGTGAGCAAGGGTATGGAGAGTTTGTGATTCCTGCTTTCTGTTTGCTGTTTGTGAGAAGGCTGACTGTCTATCCTGGGTAGGAACGCTTAGCCTCACTGACTCCCAGCTACACAATCCATGACCGGTAAGTTCTGATTTTTGAGGATCGCCAACTTCCTTGGCCTGCAAAGGCCTGCAAAGCCTCATCTATAGAATATGCTTCAAGGGAGCTGGCCAGTCTATCTTTCAGATTCTATTTGGTTTTGTGTCCATTGTTTGCTTTTAGATTAGGTGTTGGTTTTTATCAAGATCCCAGGATAGGGTGTGAACTCTCCCGCCTTCACTGGCAAACCTCCCTCCCATGAAGTGGGGATTTCTTCATCAGGACCTGGGGGCACTTCTTATGCCAGTCCTTCCTGAGGCTCAGGCAGTCAAGACTCCATGGCCAAAGATAAAAGAACAAAAATAAAAAAACAAAACAGTCCATGGAAGAGCAAGGTGGTAAAGATGACAGTTAATAGTTTTGTGGCTGCGATACAATTTATCTCACAAAGCTGCTGGGAGATTTAAAAGAGCTAATGTGGAAAAAAGTTCCTTGCAAACCGTGGAGGACTGTGCAAATGCTTGCATTATTGTTAGCGACGTGCGTCGGTTGGTAGAAGTTAAGGGATGCCACCTACACATGTCTGCTTCCAAACAAAGCTCAAAACACCAAGCACACAAGAGTGTGTCAAGAAAGCCCAACCGAAAGTTACTTCCATGACCACGGCTTGTCCCTGCCCTTGTCCCTCTCTATTTTCAGAACGTAGATGGGAGGCAATCATCATTTCAAAGGATATATTTGGCTAATGATCTTTTTCAAAAATTAAAATAATCTGCCTTCACAGGAGACATTTTGTCAGGTCTGTGGTTCTGACCGATGTTATTTTATTTGTGTCTTCCTGAATTTTTAAAAGTAGCCATCTGGTTGCTTGTGCAGAACTCAGATTCTCAAGGTGAAAGCAGGAAGGCACCTCCTGCTGGGTAGGGGCAGTGGGCTGAGGAGGAGAGAGGAAAAGGTGACCCCTTCAGTCCTCACAACAGACAAATGAAAGGCCCAAGGAAGCCTTTGCACAGGCGATTTGTAGGGCAGGTAGCCATGAAACAAGGGAAGCCCAGTGCAAACGGCAGCGAGTTCGAGCCTGGAGAGCTGGGTGGGGCCACTGGTGCAGTGAATCCTGAGCAAGTGGAGAAGCGGCTTGGAGCTGCGCTGCCCACGTAGGTTTTCATTGTCCATAAAGCTTGTTTTGGGGGTAACCGTGGTTACTGGAAATGAAATTCCCTTTAAGTACCTACACTGCATGCCTGCTTTACTGAGTTTTATTTGCTCCTGTCACACTTTTACTAACTTCTCTGCAGTTAACGTTGCCTTTCGCCCAGCCCCGCTTTGTGAAAATCAGATGAATAGACTTCTGGTATAAAACTCATTTTGGTTTCAGGGAGCGAGCAGGGGCTGTCAGGTTAGTGAGGTACTGACCCTCCTCTTTCCCAGCTGGCCGTGTCCCTGACCGCTGCCTCAACGTGAGGAGGAAGGACAACGCCAAAGAAACACACAGGTCCCCTCCTTTTCTGTCCCATGTCCCTCCCCTGCGAAGACTGGAAACCAGGATATCTGCTGCCAAAACGAACAAGAGTGACATCTAGTGACTGCGCCATTGAACTGTGGACACTGCTGCGCCATTGAACTGTGGACACTGTTTCCCGGGCCCCAGAATCTATGATTCACTCATTTATTCATGCAACAGAGGCTGTTGTGCTGGGATTTTAAGCCTAGAAAAACGAACAGTCGTCCTAGTTTTATCAGGATAAACCTCTTAGGAGACATACATTTCCAGATGTTCCAGAAAGCAGCCTGGAGCTCATCCCCTCCCATCTGTCACACGGAATCAACCTCAGTGGCAGCAGCCCCACTGGGCTGCGGTCCTGACTCTGGACTCTTCCAGCGGTGGGAAACCTCCAGGCTCTGGGCCAGCTCCTTCCAAGTCAGCCCCCTCCCAGTTCACAGACCCATGCCGAGGTTGGCCAGGGTCTTCAAGATTCTCTTTCTTTCTTTCTTTCTTTCTTTCTTTCTTTCTTTCTTTCTTTCTTTCTTTCTTTCTTTCTTTCTTTCTTTCTTTCTTTCTTTCTTTCTTTCTTTCTTTCTTTCTTTCTTTCTTTCTTTCTTTCTTTCTTTCTTTCTTTCTTTCTCTCTTTCTTTCTCTCTCTCTTTCTCTCTTTCTCTCTCTCTCTTTCTCTCTCTCTCTTTCTCTCTCTCTCTTTCTCTCTTTCTTCTCTCTTCCTTTTTCTCTTTTTTCTCTCTTTTTCTTTCTCTTTCTCTTTATTTTTTTAATATTGCAATATGAATGTTTTATTTTTTCATTTTTTCTTTATTTTCTTTTTTTTTATATTTTCTTTTAAATGTTATATTAAAAAAATATGAAGTCCCCATATACCCCCCACCCCACCCACACCACCCCTTCCACATCAATAAACTTTTCCATCATTGTGGCACATCCACTGCACCTGATGAATACATTCTGGAGAACCGCCACAGCCCATGAACAGTGGTCCACATTGTCGTCCACACTCTCCTCCAGTCCAGCCAGTGGGCCACGACAGGACACACAACATCCAGCATCCGTCCCTGCAGCACCACCCAGGACAACTCCAAATCCTGAAAATGTGCCCACATCATATCTCTTCTTCCCTCTCCCTACCATCAGCAGCCACCGTGGCCACCCTCTCCACATCACTACTACAATTGCTTCCCTTACTAATCACAATAGTTCCATAGTAGAATACCAGCAAGTCCACTCTAATCCATACTCTATTCCGCCATCCTGTGGACCTGGGATGGCCATGTCCAGTCCCCCTCTACATCGAGATTATTTAGTAGAACACTCTCAGCCACAGATGGGGAGACTGGAGAATGCAGAGGAGGAGAGGTGTGAGGACCCTCGGGCGGGAAACGCAACATGAACTGGCTGAAGTCAAGGGAGGAGCGGGCTCAAGGGCCCAGCGTGGTGGGTCACCAGTGATGTCATGAGCGTCGCTCTTTCCACCTTGACTTTGCCTGTGCCGGGCACCTATGCCACCCCCCGCCAATGAAGACGCTTGCGTGCGGGGAGGGAAGGGATGAGCACCGCCCCAGGAGGCTTGACCTTGGGCAGCTCCAAGCTGCCATCAGCCCCCTAACTAACCCAGAGGAAGGGGAGCTCCTCACCCCCACATCTGCAGGTCAAATCCCAGGAAAGGGCAGCAGAACCCAGGAGGTGGACAGCAGGGTTCCTGCCAGGGGGACAGCACCCACCACAGCCTGGAGGGTGGAAGGGACCAGTGGTCTGGAACATTCTGAGCACTTAGAGGGGGCTGGCAAGGCTGGTAGTGCAGCCAGAGCTGTCGAAGGCAGGAGAGTTGAGACTCGTCCTGGAGCCGGAGCTCGTTGGTCTGCGCTTTGTGGCCCACGTGATGCAGTTGTGACTTTTTTCAGGGTCCTGCTGATCTGTTCAGACTCTGACTTGATGACGATTATTGTGGTTTGAATAAGAATTGAAGAAAGCCACAGCAAGGACCTGCCAGGAGCTTTTGCAAAAATCCAGAACAGCCACCGTCGTGCCTCCAGCAGGGTGTTTGCTGAAATTAAAGCCAGTTTCACAGCTGACATCACGCTTAACCCCTTTCTGGGCCAGAGAACTCAGGATGCAAATGGCACCTGCTCTACACAGATATTTCACCTCTTTCGGCTTCAGTCTCCTCATGTGAAAGAGGGAATTAGAATTAAATTTGAAGCTTCCTCTCTCTTCTAAAATTCTGCTTTTCCTGTTATATCATTAAAAAACAGGCAGTGATCTCTGTTCCTATATTCAGAAAGAAGATAGAAGTTGACCTGTGATGATTCTTTAACTGTAGGACAGATTTCTGGTCTCTCCGGAAGGAATATTGAAGTAATATTTTAATAACAATAGCTTAACATCAATTTCTTTGCATTAAAATATTACAAATAGAACCAGTATTTGAATATAGCCGTGCACTGCTCAGAGCGGCTCCTCAGTCGAGGGCACTAGACATTCATTTAATGCCTCGTCGCCCGTGCCCCTTACACATTGGGGTTGAACACACTTCAAGTCCAGCTCTCCCCCTCTCAAGACCCCAATTACTCCTTGGCAAATGCCGTTTGCCCAGACTACAGTGCTTGCCAGCTCTATGAGTCAATATTTGCCCAGCACTAGAATATGCAATGTCCATCAGGCACCCACAGTTTAAGAGGCAAATGGCAAATGATTGATTTTGAATGGGTAGGGAGGAAGACACCCACTGTTCCCTGCTGTGCATTTACTTACGAGCTTTGGAAGTATGACATGTATACTCTGAGTTCTAAGTTCTTAGATTAAATGTTGTCTTTTTAAATAAAAAGTAAGCAAACCTATGTAATATGCCTGACATATATTTATTACAATGTTCTTTAGGAGAAATTTCCATTCTGATATGCCACTGTCTGGGTTATTATTAAAAAGCTAAGAAAAATGGACACTAGAAGATCAAGATTAGATTTTTCTACAAAATGAATGGTGCATTATAAGAGCATTAAAAAAAGAGCAATAGAAGTTAAACTATTAAATAGATGCCAACTGACAGGTGGTGGCTAGTTTGTTTTTAATACTCCCATCGCCAAAATTATAAAGCTGAAGTCTTACAGACTAGAATTTTAAAACCTGTGCACAGGGAGGTTTTTTAAATATGTTTTTGGGAAATAAATCAAGGAATGATGCCCATCTTTCAATATTATGTTATGAGTGTTATTATTTTGATATTTTGAAAAAATAAAACTACAATTAAATCATAGGACAATATAATAAGCAAACATGAAACTTCACCTTAAATGAGTAAAGGCCAACATTTGCCCCAGATTTTTACAAGTTATATGTAGAAATAAAGCATTGCAGATGGACAAGCGCCTACTAAGTTCTCCCCAGAGCTGCTGCTCTCCACTCTCTCCTTTGCATGTGGTGCATGGCGTGTGCCTCCCCTTCCCGTTCCTGCCCTGTTATCACATGCACTCTAGAAATGCCGTGCATGCTTACGTGCTACTTGTTTTATGGGTATTGGTAGACACTATTAGTTTTAATAATTTGCATGTTTTAACATGCATAGTACATTCTAGAGTTGCTTTTTCTATGACTTTGATGAAACATGGAGAACTTAAGAGAACACCCAGACGAGTTTAGCTGTACCCATATTCATGCACATTAGAGATGTTTCTAGTTTGGGACCTGGCAATAATCCTATGGAAACATCAGTGACTGGATTCCTTACGCAGGCAGAGTTTCTCTTAGGGGCATTGCCTGAGGTTAGCACTGCTGAATCAAAGGTGCGTGCATGGCCAGGTGAATATGAGGGCTGCCTCGTCCAGCACCCACAGCCGTGCGAGGACCCTCACGCCCCGCATTCTCACCCACACCGGGTGGCCCAACTTGTAAATGATCATCAATGACCAGAGTTCAAACAGCAATTCATTTGTAAAAAGTTGTTTTTCTTCATTTCTAGTAAGATTCAGTATGTGATGTTTTTTGGGGATAGGTTATTGGCCTTTTTCTTAGTGATTTATAAAAAGTTCTCTACACATTCTAGATATTAGTCAGTTGTTCTATCAGAGATGATGCAACAACTTCTGCCAGGATATTGCTTTGTAAAAAAAATGGTTTAAAGTTGTTTTTTCATGGAGAAGTTTTAAAATTTAAATAAGTCAATTTTATCTGCCTCATTTACATTTTGTACCTTATTTGAGAAATCATTTCTTATCATCTATATTTCTTATAGTTTGTATTCTTTTTCTACATTTGAATTATAATCCACCTGAAATATATTTTTGTGAATATTATGAAGTAGAGATATAATTTTAGTTTGGGTTTCTTAAGGAAGGTCTTTTGGAATAGGCTATTGTTCCCCCATTGATATATAAGGTTTTCTTCATTATTACATCGATGGCCTGTAGCTCAAATACTGAGATTCAAGCATAAACACAATTAATAAATCTTGGATTAGAGAAGGTGGCAAAAGAATTTGGCTTCTAAATATAAATATGTTCATTTCAAAGCATAGTTCATACTCATAGCTACAACAGTCCTCATTTCTTCAAGGGGCCCCCTAATCATAGGGAATATTTAAATTCCTCTTCCGTCACCCATTCCATATTCTTTTTGCCCTGCAAGCATCTCAGCAGTTTGAGCTTCCTTACTCTTGGGATGACCAGAAGTTTAATTGCTGAAGGGTGTATGAGAATACCAGCCCTACTTTACTGGACTGTTACAGTTTTCCATTAATTTTTATCACAGAATATGGGAGCACTAAAAAGAAATACAGAGAATTTCGTGCTTGAGACATTCCTTGCTGCTCCCTCTGATCATTTCATCTTGATGGTCAGCCTCAACCACACCTGATGATACAGTCACACCCTTATTCGACCACCAAGTCACTGGATAAAGAGCTTAAAATGGCCAGGTTGCACTCAGCTTTCCAGTTCAAATGATCCACTGTGTTCCCTGTGAAAGCATTCGTCCTTGGGAATTAAAATCTCTAAATCAGTAGACTCCAATGTTGCAGGGATAGGAAATATCCCCTCACCCCCCAGCTGATAACTGAAAGTAATGGTAAGAAGAGTAATTCTAATTCCCATTTCTTGCTTCCCAGACATGACTCCTGAAGATTGAGAATCGTCACTGTATATTGGCCACTGATTCGGATATCTTCCAGATCCTCAAACTGTTGCCACCCATCTGGTGCTGAAACTGAGTCTTCAACAGTGCATTTCATCATTCAGTTAGGCAGGTGGCTTGGAGTGGTGTGTGACATGGTAAGACGAATGAATTCCAAGAGCATTAGCCTATTGCTGCTCTTTGTTTGCCATAAATTGTGTTCCCTGGTCAGAAACAATGCTGGGTGGCATACATGATGGTGAGTACAGCGTTCTGTAAGTCCACAGATAGTGATTTGTCAGAAGCATTGTGAGCAATACATATTGTAGTGAGAATGAAGTGCTGCTTCTTCCATGATGGAAGTGGTCCAATGTGATCCAGTTGACACCAAGGAGCTGGTTGATCTTTCCCAGGGGATGCTGATCTATTGTCTCAGTGGTCATCTCTGATACTGGCAGGTTATGTAGAGACTTTATTTTATTATTTTTAACACTTTTTAAAATTAAAGTTAATAGATCACGAAGAAAGTTACATTAAAAAAAAAAAAAAGGTTCCCATATAACCCACTCCCCAGGCCCCCATCCTCATCATTTTTGTAAATTGTATTTTTTTAAAAAGATTTATTTATTTATTTCTCTCCTCTTCTATGCCCTGCCCTAGTTGCCTGTTCTCTGTGTCTATTTGCTGTGTGTTCTTTGTCTGCTTCTGTTGTTGTCAGCAGCACGGCAATCTGTGTTTCTTTTTGTTGCATCATCTTGTTGTGTCAGCTCTCCATGTGTGCGGCGCCATTCCTGGGCAGGCTGAACTTTCTTTCATGCTGGTTGGCTCTCCTTGCAGATGGGGCTCCCCTGCACGGGGACACCCCTGCGTGGCACAGCACTCCTTGCGTGCATCGGCACTGCGCATGGCCCAGCTCCACATGGGTCAAGTAGGCCTGGTGTTTGAACCGTGGACCTCCCATGTGGTAGACGGACGCCCTAACCACTGGGCCAAGTCCCCTTCCCATAAATTGTATTTTTTGAAGATATATACATCTCAAAAAATGTTACATTAAGAAACTTAAGAGGTTCCTGTATACCCCCCACCTCCCCACTCCACCCCTCCTATACCAACAACCTCCCCCCATCATTGTGGCACACTCATCACACTTGGTGAACACATTTTGCAGCACTGCTGCACCACATGGATAATAGTTTACCATGTAGTTCACACTCTCCTCCAGTACATTCAGCGGGTTATGGCAGGATATATAAAGTCCAGTATCTGACCCTGCAATATTATTTAGGACAACTCAAAGTCCCAAAAATGCCCCCACATCACATCTCTTCTTCCCTCTCCCTGCCCTCAGAAACTACTGTGGCCACTTTCTCCATCTCAATGCTACAATTTCTTCTATTAGTAGTCACGATATTTTTATAGTAGAATATCAATAAGTCCATTCTAATCCACATTTTATTCCTCCATTCTGTGGACCCTGGGATGGTGATGTCCACTCCATCTCTAGATCAAGAGGGGATTTAGATTCCATAGGGATGATGGATGCAATTCCTCTGCTTGCAGTTGTTGGCACTCTTGATTCCCTGGTGTGGTAGTTGACCATCTCCACTTCCCTATTAGCTGACCTGGGTAAGTCGATCAAACCAGAGAGTAGGAGTTGCAAGTCTGCTGAGGCTCAGGGTCCGGCTGGCACATGGGCAGTCCAGAGACTCAAGTCCCCTGAGTATACACCATGCCTAGCACCAACCACAGGTTCAGTAAAAGTGACAGAATAGGCATGTATAGAAAGGCCACATCTGAGTCCAACTCCATCAGGGACACAAATTCCAAAGTAGGGTCCATTGACAAGGCACTGAACTCCAGAGCCATCTGCCATGACCACAGAACCTGTGGATCTCCCTAGCCTCAGAAAATCAGTACCTGGAGTTGTATCTACTTTGGCTGTCTCTGGGGTCCTGCTGAGGTGTGCATAAGTGTGACCCCTCTGATGATCTCCTGACTCTTTTTTGAAGACTCTTAGCCATATAAACTCATTTGTCTTTGCCATTTCCCCCTTTTATTCAAGGACAAAAAGCAGTTTTTAACTCATGATCCTACATGTAGGCTGAGATAGTCAGCTGGTCTGAATTGAACCTTTTATTCAAGATCTCTTTCTAGTTGCATCACCAGCTAGTAATTGGTAGTAATCCCTTGGCACCAGGGAGGCTCATCCCTGGGAGTCATGTCCCACACTGGGGGGAAGGTAATGCATTTACATACTGAGTTTGGCTTAGAGAGTGGCCACATTTGAGCAACATAGAGGCTCTCAGGAGGTAACTCTTAGGCACTCTGCAGCTCTAGGCCTGGTTGTGCAGAGACTTTAGATGTAGTGACTTCTTGTGGATCAGTATGTTGCTGAGCCCTTGTATAATCTCTATTCCCATTGCCATGTTCCCTTTATTCAGAAGCCCACTGAACAAAGTCAAGGGTAGCTGGAGTAAAGGCTGACCAGCACCTTTATAGTGGGTCATCTTGTCTATCTCCTATGCTGAGATTGCTCTTTGGTGAGCACTCATGTGGGACAGAAACATTATTATGCTTGATGTTCATTTGGGGAGTTCTATCTGAATACCCCTTCTCTAGCCCTCCTATCACTAATGTTTAATCATGACCCTCCCAAATCTCCACCATCCAGCCAAACTTGATTTGTGCTTTTGTTTACCTCTCCTTCCAAGAAAAATGGCCAACCTGGTGCACTGAATGAAGTTCTGCCTACTGGGAGGATTTCTTTCACCACTATCCTGGGGCTGTGTCTCTGTAAGTTTGCATGGTGCAGCAGGTATCAAGTAGAACCATCTGCAAACCACACCCAACTTTTTACAGTCAACTGGTTACTGGGAAATTCCAATGAGGACATAGGTGTTGGTTGGAAGAGAGAAGTAAAAATAGCAGGAGTAAGAACTGAGGGATCCAAAACTTCCTAATGTCTTCAGGACCTGCTCAAACCCAATCTCATATAAACCCCTTCCATTTGATCATGCAATGATGCTGACCTCACCCAACTTCATGGCTTAATGAGTCACAACATCCACTTAATGATGAGAAGCTCAGGTGATGTGGTAACTTGGTAGTCCATATTCAAGTGTTCTGTTGAAAAGGGTCCACTTTCCAGCCTTAGATCATTTCCAAAACTTCTTTGCGGTATTGATATATGCTACAGATTCTTCAAGCACTATTGGATCTGCTCCATCCAATGAGCCAAGTGGAAAATCAACTTGTACTGTGGCCTGAACTTGCTGGAGAGTCTTCTCTTGTTATGGGTCTGCCAAAGACTGGCAGCCTCTTAGATAACCTGGTAAATGGAGCAAAGCAGCACACTCAAATATGGAGACATACGATGCCTCCAAAATCTGAAGGAGTGCATTGAGGAAAGTCCAGTTGAAGGAATTTGTCTGTCACCTTAGGAGAGATATCTCTGTAGGCCCCAGATTAGTGAACCTCTAGAAATGACTCTGTGGTGTGCTGCATTCAGCTCGCAAATGGTTGGCTCAAAGGGAAGGCAATGCAGAAATAAAGGTAGAGACACAAGAGGGGAGACAAACCTGGGGCCAGGGGACTCACAGTTTCTGGAACTGAAAGCCTCAACCCTAATGTTCCCATCGCATTTATTAGGAAACTACCAAGCAGCTGTTTGCTATCTGAACTGCAACATCATTTACAATAACAGGGAACAACTGCACATCTAACAACTGCAACATTTAACAGGTGTAACATTTACAATAACAAACAGGTAAGCCAGTTTCCCACAACAGTGGTGTTTCTGAGATTTTGTGAGCTTTACTCAACATTTCCAGATATGTATTTGTCTCTCTAAGATGTGTAGAATATTTTCTGCTCTCCATTCATCACGTCCAATCTCATGATATCATCCATGTAGTGGGACATCTTGATGTTATGTGGAATGAGGATAAGATCAAATTTCTGTGGCCTAGATTTTGTCAGAGGACTGGTGACCTGATATAGTCCTGAGGTAGGATGGTGTAGTCACATTGCTGGCCCTGCCAAGTGAAGGCAACTGTTTCTGATAGTCTATACTAGTGGATATAGAGACAAGAGTATTCGCCCTTTCAGTAGTTGTGCACTGGGTGCCAAGAGATGTGATTTGTTTAGTAAAGTAACTGTAACTGCCATAAGCAGCTTTGATTAGTTAAAACTCAATTAAGTCAGTAATAATCTATTGCCATTTTCCAAGATCTCTCTTTTTTCCTCATGGACCAAAAGGTGGAGTGAATAGGGATGTAGTAAGAATCCTCACCTTCCACCCTTGTAGTTCTTGCTCACATTCTTGCAGGAATGTGGGGTGGCTTTTGGTTTACTATTTTGATAGCTAAATATAGTCCCAGGAGATTCAACTTGACTTTTTCTACCCTGATAGGTTTCACTCTACAGGTTTGGCAACCAATGGTAAAATTCTGCAAGTTTCTGACCATACCTATTCCAACTGTTCTTTCTGGAACTGTGGAGGGGGTTCAGAACCCATTTGGCCTACAGTAAGTTGGCCTTCAGCAAAAACTTATTAGTCATCTGCCTTCCATAAGTTCCCATAGTGAGAGACAAGAGCATGTTAGCCTGCTAGAAATTAGTTTTAGTTCATACCTAATATCCAATCACTACAATACACATGCTTATTTTCTCTCCCCAAATGCACAGTCCTCCTGTCCAATGGCTAAAATTTCATTTGGAATAGGTTAGAAGGCAGATTTGACCATACACATTTTGGCAGATTAGCAAGGTCTTTCCTCCAGGGGGTCCAGCCTCTCCTTTAAAGTGCCGTGGGCTGGTTGGTGAATTGGAGCAAGTCCAGGAGCCAGAACTCCCCAGGTAATTCAGATCAGATTTTATTTACTCTATCTTGAGGTTTTCCACTTATACACATCAAGGAAGGCAGTGCACATCCATTTCATTTCTAGGGCAGCCAAGATCAGTTCACCAACCCCAGGTCAGACCTTTCTGATCCCTGCTTCTGTTCTGCTGCCCCTGTGGCGGCCATGCTCCCCTTGCCTCTGGGCTTAGTTCCGTCATCATACCACTGAACTCAGACAGCACTTCTCATTCTCTTCTTTTGATTTGCAGAGCCTTGTCAATACAGAGCTCTTCAAACATGCCTCTTTCCCCTCCCTGACGTGCTCTCAAACAGCAAGGTGTGTCAGTCAGCCAAAGGGGTGCTGACGCAAAATGCCAGAAATTGGTTGGTTTTTATAAAGGGTATTTATCTGGAGTAGAAGCTTGCAGTTACCAGGCCATAAAGCATAAGTTACTTCCCTCACCAAAGTCTATTTCCATGTGTTGGAGCAAGATGGCTGCCGACGTCTGTGAGGGTTCAGGCTTCCTGGGTTCCTCTCTTCCTGGCATTCATTTCCCTCTGGGCTTTGCTCCTCTGGTTTCTCCACAAGGCCAGCTGTAGACTGTTAGGCAAATAGCTTGTTTCTCTCTTTTCTCATGACGAAGCTCCTCTGTGTGCTTACTTCCTGAGTCTCCAGTTCAAGACTCCAGCTCTGTCCTGTGCCATGTCTTTTATCTGTGAATCCCCACACACCAAGGGGTGGGCACTCAAGACCCTACTGATGTTGGCCAATCAAAGCCCTAATCCTAATTTAATCATGCCCAGGTACAGACCAGTTTACAAACATAACCCAGCATCTATTTTTGGAATTCATGAACCATAACAAACTACTACACATGGTAAATAAGGCATCCTCTGGACCCTCCTGGGGACATGATCAGGGTGGGTAAGCTGATATTATATACTATATTTATTCCAGAATTGCAATCTCCCTAAACCTCTGGATATTTTCTCTACCATATTAGCAAGGAGGTTCCTGAATCTCAGTTTCACACTCTACAGACCACCTGTGGGTCCAGGTTTTTGTCAACCAACTGGGTAAATGTTGGAGCCAGTCCCAGGCACTTGAATTACCACAATGAATCCAGAATTTCTGCTTGGTGAATTAATTTGTTCAATTCTTACATTGTACATTATTTCTACCAAGATCCAACACTCCTAGGACCCCTTTATAATGTCTGCAGGTTTCTATTAATATAAATTGGCAAAATCTTGCAATCTTTTGGTGTGTATGGTTTGTCTCATGGGTGACTTCTATCTTCAATCCTTCATTGCATATCAGTCTGTCATTCCAAAATCCATCCCTACAACAATGGTCCAGAGATGCTCAAACGTGGTTTGGAAGCAATGAAAGTTGGTGGACCTGGTCCTTGAGGAGGATCAGCATTTACCTGCAAGCCAGTATCTCAGGAAAGACTATGACATGTTTTCTGGGCAAGGGGAGATTAACCCCTGCAGCAGTTTGGTATTGTTTATGAATTCCAAAAATAGATATTGGATGATGTTTGTAAACTAGGCGTATTAGATTGCATTAGATTTAGAGGTTTCACATTTACTTGATTAGATTATAATTAAGGCTTTGATTTGGCCATGTCACCAGGATGTTTCCACAGAGAAAATGACATGGCAGAGCAGAGAGTTGAGTTTTGATGCTGGATCCCTGGGAAGTAAGTACACAGGAGAAGAACACAGGGGAATAGAGACAGCTTCATAGACACAGTAGAGGCCCTGGGAAGAGAGATGAGCTTAATAGCCTACAGCTGCCCCTGTGCTGGGGATAGAGACGAGCTTTTTTCTTTTTCCTTTTTCTTTTTGTTTTTTTTTAAAAGATACATAGATACATAGATCACACATAAGATACATAGATCACACAAAAAATGTTACATTAAAATATAAGGGGTTTCCACACACCCCATGCCCTACCCTCCCACTTCTCCCATATCAACAACCTCTTTGATCATTGTGGCACATTCATTGTACTTGGTGAATACATTTTGGAGCAGCTACACTGCACGGATTATAGTTTACACTCTCACCCAGAACATTCATTGGGTTATGGCAGGGTATATAATGTCCAGCATCTGTCCCTGCAGTATTATTTAGGACAACTCCAAGTCCTATAAATGCCCCCACATCACATCTCTTCCTCCCTCTCCCTGCCCTCAGCAAGTACCATGGCCACTGTCTCCAGATCAGTGCTACAGTCTGAGAGACAAGTTTTATACCAGCCTATAGCTGAGATTGGAATAAGCTGGAACCATGGAGCCATGCACAGAGAAGGAAGGCTGAACCTTTGCAGACATCACCCGTCATCTTTCTCCCACACGTGCCCGATGACTTCAGGTGATAAAGTACCTCTTATGTTACCTTGAGTTGTCTTCTTTAGGACCTTGTGACTGTAAGCTTCTACCCCAAATAAATACTCTTTATGAAAGCCAGCAGAGTTCTGATATTTGCATCAGCACCCCTTTGGCTGACTAACACAACTCCAAGAGGAAGAAGAGCTACTTCTAGTTGTAAAGGAGGCTTGACAGAATTTGGGAAATAAGATTCACAGCTTTTTTCGAACCTGCCCAACTGTCCCATTCCAAATTTTAGGATTCAGAATCTTCCCAATAAATGTTTTAATTTAATTTCATGTCTTTGGATTTAGTATGTATGGTACTTCTTCCACTTTGAGTTTGGTTTTCAGAAGTCTTGAACCTATAGCTACAAGAGGTAAGAAAATATTTCAGGGAGTTAGATTTAGTTTGCTAAAGGCTTCCAATACAAGGTGCCAGAAATGGGTTAGCTTTTACAGGAGGGATTTATTAAGTTAAAAACTTACAGTTCTGAGGCTGTGAAAGGGTCCAGATCAAGGCATCATCAAGAGATGCTGCCTCACCAAGTTGTAGCTGTGGGTGATCTGACAGAGAGTGGCTCTAAGGATGGGATCTTCTGTGCTTCAAACTGGCACAGAAGTCACGAGAGCTTTCTTGTTCTTTATCTGTATAAGATGGACTTTCCAAGCTATGGGCTTACTGTTATTTCCCCTGCAAGTTGTCCAGAACATGTAGAAGCAATCAAGCCACGCTGCTGTTCTCATACTCTTATTTCCACAAATGTTTTCTGACAGAGCTCTGAGAACTCCCAGCAGATATCTACTGGAAATCCTGGGGGATGTGCTGGTAGGCAGGGCAATACGTAGGAGGATGAGGTGGACATACCATGGAGAAGAGCGAAGACGAGTGGCCATCATTTGAATTACTCAAAAAAAGGTCTTAACTACCTAGGACTTGTTGCAAATTAGATAATTCTGAGCCAATTGTTTAAAAAATCAACTGAAAAAATTAAGAGTTTCACAAGTCAGCTCATCCCCAAGTACGTTCTTTTCTTTCTGTATCCCTCCATTTTATTTTGAGCTTCTCATAAAAACTCAGCCAGACAAGTATTCGTCTTAACAGAATGCTGAAAACTGCCCTGACTCCCACAGGAAACGAAGCACAGAAACTCTTCCAATGTACTATTTAGGGAATCTTAAGGCTATTTTTCGAGTAAAACATGTACTACCTACTAGATTGGCTTATCAAGCTTTTCTGATTAGTCTTCATTCCCATTCTAGGAGAAAAGTTTTCTCAACCACTTTAATACGTAGTACTTTTTTAATTTTCTTTGCTACTTAGCAACAATGTTTTTAATTGCATTTGATGGTGTTAACCTTAGTAATTATTCAAATGATGCCTGATACAGCACAGGCAGTTGTAGCCTGAAATAGGAACACAGAAGAAAGTGGGTAATTGCTAAACGATGTGAGAAGGTTGCCAGGTAAATCTCAGATCTTAAAAGTGTGTTTTTGGGTTAATAAGAACCCGATTCAAACCCTCAATGGGGGTAAAAAGTGATGGATATCAGGCATGTGGCATTTTTAAATGGCTTGTTTCTGGAAACACTGTCAGCTCCATGTACTGCAGTTCCCTGGGTCACTCGATAGAACCTGGTTGCATCACACCTTCAGTTTGAGCTCAGTCAATAAAGTTATCACGTAATTATCATCAACTGGTCTTTAATTATTAATTCCACCTCTGGCTGTCTGTGGACTGAGCACTGTATTTCATCAGTGGAACCCAGATTTGACAGATTGGATGGAAAGATGTAGAAAATAATCAGGGACACCATGAATAATTGAGCTTTAATAATTTTTTCTGCATTTAGAAATCATTTCCCACACTTGTTACATGACCAAAGTGCCTGAAGCTGGAAAGTTGATCAGACTCATCTCATACTTGGTGGAACTCTGCAGCCTGAGAGTTCCAGAAAACAAGGCAGCTCCCTGATGAGTCCAGGGAAGGAGTTTTGGGTTACCACTCACCCTTACTGCACTGTTGGACATACAGTACCACGCAGGAAGGAGGCCCTTCCCACACCAAGACTGAGAGCCAGCTGAGAACAGGACCGTGCTTTTAGAACTATGTTGTTATTTCTTTTAATTGTAAAGGCAGTATTTATTCCTTGTAAATAAACTCAAACAGTTAAAAAGGTTACAACAAAAAGAATAAATGGCCCTCACTCTCTTCAGTTTTCCACCCCAGGCATGGCCACTACTATTAGTTTCCTAAAAATATGTCCAGGTATTTCCTGTGTATAGGTAAGACTGCACTTGCCTGTCATCAGTACCTCTACTGGTCCTTCTATCCAACAGTCCGTGTATGCAACAGTCCACCCATCCACCCATCCATCCATCCATCCATCCATCCCTCCACTCATCCTCTTTCAACGTACAGATGGCGTCATATTACACCTACTGTTATGAATTTGTTTCTCCCTTTAGCCATGACTCTTGGAGTGAGCTGTTTCTATAACTCGACTTCGTTCTCCTGAAGGCTGCCTGGTACTCCAGGGTTCCCTAGAGATAGCCAGCCAGGGCGGTTCCCTTTCCCCATCACTGATTATCCTTGTTTTCCTGTGCCTGTGGGATAAACTAGAGAAGTGTGATCTCAGGGTCAAGGGCATACAGCACGCCCCTTGATGGTAATTGCCAAGCTGTCATCCAAAACACTGCTCTAGAGCAGTTTACAACCAACAGATGATCAGAAGCCCTACTTTTTCACACCTGAGCAGAGGAGATTAGAACACTAATCTGCCAATTTGAAATATAAGAAATTGTGAGAGCAGTAGTTTGCATTTCTTTTCAAATGTTTACCAGTAATTATTTCTTATTTCTCCAAATGGCTATTTTTCCTCTTGAGTCACTCATTCTTTAATTATTAATTTGTAAGAGGTCTTTTTGATAACATATGTTGCAAATATGTACTCCAACTTGTAATTTGACATTTGACTGAAATTTTGCCCCAAAGAAATTTTTCAATATTGTAGAGTCAAAATTACCAGTTTCCTCTTTCATGGTTACTTGTTTTATTATACTTACAAAGCCCTTCTCTGATGAAAGACTTGCTGCCTTTTGTTAAAATATTCTTTTATAGCTCTAAACAGTGTTTTTTTTAAAAATAGGGGTGCTTTATTTTTCTTAGGTTTATTTATAGATTTTTTTTCATTCTTTTCTTTAGTTGTGAACTAAGGTGATCTTCCTTTGAATATTTAAATTGATCATTGTTTTATAAATAAGAACAATATTGATTTTGTATTTTAAATCAGTTATAAGCCACTTAGTGAATTCATATTTATTTTCACATTTTTTATCTTTTTTTGTGATGTTTTATTTTATTTTATTTTATTTTAATTTTATTTATTCATTTTTAAGAAAATATTACATTAAAAAAATATGAGGTCCCCATTCACCCCCACCGCCCCCACCCCACCACTCCCCCCACAGTAACACTCTCCCCCATCATCATGACACATCCTTTGCATCTGGTGAGTACATATCTGGGCATTGCTGCACCCCATGGCCTGTGGTCCACACCATAGCCCACACTCTCCCATGTTCCATCCAGTGGGGAATGGGAGGACATACAATGTCCAGCAATTGTCCCTGCAGCACCACTCAGGACAACTCCAAGTCCTAAAAATGCCTCCACATCTCATCTCTTCCTCCCATTCCCCGCACCCAGCAGCCACCATGGCCACTTTTTCCACACCAATGCCACATTTTCTCGATTATTAACCACAATAGTTCATGAATAGAGTATCATTAAGTCCACTCTAATCCTTACTGTATTCCTCCTTCCTGTGGACCTTGGCTTGGTTGTGTCCATTGCACATCTATGTCAAGAGGGGGTTTAGATTCCACATGGATGCTGGATGCAATCCTCCTGCTTTCAGTTGTAGGCACTCTAGGCTCCATGGTGTGGTGGTTGACATTCTTCAACTCCATGTTAGCTGAGTAGGGTAAGTCCAATAAATCAGAGTGTAGGAGCTGAAGTCTGTTGAGGCTCAGGGCCTGGCTATCATATTGTCAGTCCAGAGATTCAAATCCCCTAGATATATCTTAAACCGTAGCACCAACTACAATTCCAGTAAAGTAGCGTGAAAAGCTTGTGAAAAGAGATCACATCTGAGTCCCGCTCCATCATGCAGAAACACCAGCTCCAAAGAAGGGCCAGCTGACATGGCAGTGAATCCCATCTGCCATGACCATAGAGCCTGTGGGTCTCTTTAGCCCTCAAAAGAACCAATACCTGGGGTTGTATCCACTTTATCTGTCTCTGAGACTCTGCTCAGGTGTGCATAAGGGCAATCCTTCTGACAACCTCCAGACTTTTTTTTAGAGACTCATAGCTATAGAAACTCATTTGTCCTTTCCATTTCCCGCTTATGCTCCTACATGTCGGGGCCACCGGTCAGCTGCCTGGTCATTACCTGACCCCCCTCCAGGGGGGTCCCTCCCAGTTGGTCCCAGGTCAGGAGGACAGACGTCTCAGTAGCCACTGACCATGGCCCTCACCCCTGGTTGGGATTTTTTTTTCTCTTTATTTTTTTAATGTTACATTCAAAAATTTGAAGTCCTCATATACCCCCCACTCCCCTCCCCCCCTTCTCCCCCCATAATAACAACCTCCTCTATCATCATGAGACATTCATTGCATTTGGTAAGTACATCTTTGAGCACCGCTGCACCCCATGGTCAATGGTCCACATCATAGCCCACGCTCTCCCACGGTTCACCCAGTGGGCCATGGGAGGACATACAATATCCAGTAACTGTCCCTGCAGCACCACCCAGGACAACTCCAACCCCCGAAAATGCCCCACATCTCATCTCTTCCTCCCACTCCCTACCCCCAGCAGCCACCATGGCCACTTTCTCCACACCAGTGCCACATTTTCTTTGATTACTAATCACAATGGTTCATGAATAGAATACCAGTAAGTCCAGTCTAATTTTACCGCTGTGCTCGGTCCCATTTTTCCTAGAGTTTTGACAGTCCCTGTTCGCGGACTTGCTGGCTCAGTCTCCTTCCACTTGCTCTCCCAGCCCTGCTTGCTGCACTGAAACCCACCGGAGGCCAGAGAGGAAACTCGAGTTTCAGGCTTCCGTAGAGCAGGTGCCAGCGCCGAAGAAACGCGGGATCCGTTGGCCGAGGGCCAGCCGACCCACGCGGGCAGAGACTGGGGGACAGCGCGGCTGGAGCCCGGAACCCGCGCAGAGGGCCGCGGAGCGCGAAGGCCAGCGGGCACCACGGTGCCCATGGGCAGGGGCGTGGCGGGAGGCTGAGGGCAGCAGACCCCTCCCTTCACTTTCCCCCCTGAGCCACCACAAAGACTTTTTTACAGATTAAAGTAATGGGCTTGACTAAGTACTCACTATTTTTGGTAAAGTTCAAAAAGAGCACGACTATGTCTTTATACGTCCCATGGACAATGAAAGATGCAGCAATTCACTTTCCCTATAATTAAGTGTCTAAAACATACTTTACAATTTCATAATTTACACGGTGTGTAATTGCTTTCCCTTGGTCTATAAAACCTTTAAAGGCCAGTAACAGTGACAATATGAGAGAGCTCGTTCAGAGAAAATGTTCATGGCATGGCTGGTGTGTTGTGGAGACAGCGCCCCGGCGGTGCTGGACGTTCCTGGACGTGTGCGTGAGTGTGTGCACGATCCTGTGTGTGTGTGTCTAGCGTGCATGTGCATGAAACGGGGCTGCGACTGCAGCCCAAGTGCCGGGTGTGCCCTCACGCGTGGCGCATCGGGCAACACCTGGCCTGCAGGCCCCGGGCACGGGGGCCACGTGGAGAAGCGCCAAGTGGGGGGCCTCGGTTGGCACTGGCGTGGGAGCTGGAGGAGGAGCCTCCACCGGGAGCGGCCCGAGGCTAGTAGCACGACCCACCTGGTGGAGGCCCCTGTGCTGGGCCTGCTGGCTCTTGGCGATGGGGCAGGGGCCAGCCTCGCCGTGTCGTGCCTCGTCTGGGCCTTCAGGGGACACGTGTGTCGCCTCTGCACAGGTGGCGGCTCTCCTGCCCGGCTTGGAGCCCTGGCCCCGCCCTGCCGCCCACCCCCTCCTCGCCGGGCGCGCCTCCTCGCTCCCGGGGCTTTAGGGCACTAAGAGGCGGGAGTCAGAGGGGCACTCGCCTTCCCCCAGCTCTGCCCACGCTCACACACATGCACGCTCACCCACATACACACTCGTGTGCTCTCACGTGCTCACGGGGACACTCCACACTTACAAACATGCACACACACACTCATAGGCGCTCACATGATATCAGGAAAAAATGTGTACCTGCGCACACTTGAACACACTTATTTGCTTGCTCACACACATGTGGGCACACTTACGTGCACACTCACTTTCCTGTACTCATCCTCTTACACACCAACATGCTTACACACTCAAACTCGTGCACACACTCACCTTTCACACACGCACCATGCTTGCACCTGCATACACACACAAGTCACACACAGTCTCTCACAGGAGAGTGTGTGGGCATGCATTACTGCACACTTGTTCATGCACACACTCATGTGCTTTCACACACACATTCATGCACACATTCGTATACTCTCTTACACACTCACACACTCATGCACACATTCGGGTATTTCCTCACACAGTGACAGTCTCATGTGCACACCCACACACTTGTGTGCACTCATGCACTCATGTGTGTGTACACACACTTAGACCCATGCACACTCACTTATGTACTCTCACACATGTACCTCTGCACGCACACACACTCCTCCCTTTTCTTTTTAGCACTAAACTGCTCAACCACGTGTCCCCAGGACAGAGGAGCTGGGCAGCCCCTGGTGGGGAAAGCCCTCCATCGTGTCCCCGGCCCGGCCTGGGGGCTGGACCCCCTTCTATTCTGAGGACCCAAAAGGGAACGAGACAAGCTGACCCCGAAAACCTCTTTTTAAATAAAAAAGTAAAATATTTCCTGACCCAGGAAGGCAGGCTGGGCGGCAGGGCTGGCGCCTCAGCTCCAGCGGAGCGAGTTCCCCCCGGAAGGAAAGGGGCGGGGAAGGCGTCCAGGGAGGAGCCTGGGGCGCGGGCCCTGGCGCCACCAAAGGGTGTGGGGCATCGTGCGCGGGCAGAGGGCTGTGTGCGTAGCTGGGTGCCGGGGAGGGGGTGGCCGGAGGTAAAGGGCACCCCGAGGTGGTCGGACCGTGCCAGGAGGCAGCTGGAGCTCGTGCTTTATTGCTCGGTCACTGGAGCTGGTCATCAGCCAGCGGGAGGCTCCGATCACGGCAACGCCTGGACCCACGGCGGTAACGGCGCAGGGTGAGGCCAGCGCTCCCCGACGCCCCCGCGCCGTGCCCATCTGCCTGCCCTCACCTCAGCGCCCGTGTCCTGACCCCGCAGCGGGTCCTCTGGGCCCCGTTCCACAGGTGGGCGAGGGGAAGCAGGGGAGCCCCAGCGCGGGCGTGGCCCCGGGGAGGAGGCTGGGGCCCCGGTGCACCGCGGTGGCGACGGGCGGGAAGGAGGTGGCCGAGGGGAGGGGGCTCGGCCTAGCAGCGCCTTTGAGACCCCCGTGTGGCTCAGAAGCCAATCGTACTTGGCGGCAGAAGAGAGATGGCCGAGGACGCAGTGTGTGGCTGAGGGGAGCGCAGTGGCAACCATGGAGATAGCTGGGAGGCTGGAGGCCAAGGAGAAGGTGCACCCCAAGAGAAAGTTAGGACGAGTGCAAACCGTTCCAAGCCTCGTGTGCAGGGGGAGGCAGCTTGAGGACGGGGATCACACGCCTGCGAGGGAGGGTTGCTGGGTGCAACATGGCGCTCGTGAGCTGGGTGTGGCCCACCCCAACTGGGTCACCATCTTGGTTCCGAAGCAAAGCCTCGATGGCAGGGAAAGAGCACCTCGGCGGCCACCAGGAGCCATGGACCGTGGTTTGGGAGCCTGCCAGAAGGTGCCCCGGCTGCCCCAGGAAGGCTCCTGCACTTGACCTGCGGTCTTTCCTCTCAGTTCTCCGAATCCAGCTCTTGTCAGCTGAGAAAGCGGAGCTGGAGAGAGTTGTGGCCACACGCAGGGCCACAGACTGCGCTCTCCAGGGAAGGTGGGTGCTGGCGCGGAGGTCGGCGCGACCCCAGAGAACACGCTCCGAGGGCAGGTGTGTCCTGCAGACCTGCGGGTTCACAGCAGATGCTGCGTCCACAGCACCGAGAGAAGAAACCGCTTCTAGTTCTGCTGGAGTCCGGGACAGGCCGCGGTGACAGAGGTGAAAGTGGCCTCACACGGGCGTCTCTGTGCTGAGCTTTGTCACTGCCAGGCACTGAGCAACGGAGGCTCACACCGCTGCCCCTGCCGGGGGTCCAGTGGGGCACTGTCCTCATGAGCGGGCTTAAGCAGATTTCCAGCACACAGAGCAGGCCCTAGAAACTCGCGCTGTCCCGCAGGCCCAGCCCTCAGTAGCTGTGGGGGCGCAGCCTACTGCCCAGGAGGCCTGCAGACCTCCCCTCCCACCCGCCCGGGGCCGCCCCGTGGAAGCCCCCATCTGGAGCTTGGTGAAATCTGGCAAGGAGGATTCTGCTGTTTTTTTAAAGACTGTCTTACTGGACCAGAGGGAGAGCTTCTCCCTGTGGCTTGACAAGGAGAGCATCCATTTTGGGGGCCCTCCCAGACCTGGCGGCGCCTCCCATCAAGACCCAGTGAGCTCCGGGACCCCGGAAAACGCGTCTCACAGCTGACGGCCCTATGAGCGTGGAGTGCACTCTTCCCTGGTCCAGCTTCGAGTCAGCCCAGCTTCCGTGACCCGAGCACAGTGCCCACCAAGCCACGCCCTGGCCTCTGACCAAGCCGCGACCCGTGCGTGCTCTTCTAACCCGCTGTGTTGGCAGAAACTTGTGCGACATAGCGGACTAAAGCCATCAGGGATGCTCGAAGTCCTGTGATTAGACGCACAGGCCTTCAGGGAACCCAGAGGGCCCTGGCTGCTTGCTACGTGATAAGGCCCAGTGACGCAGGTAACACTTGAACGTTTCAGGTCACGTCCGTGCTCCTGGGGATGGTTTTATCCCGCCTGGGAGAGGAGGGTGAAATGACTGCCCACTCGGAAGGGGCGAGGGATGCGGGAGGGCCGAGGAGCGCGTGGCTCGGGGACGGCTTGCGTTGCGGGGCGCTCTGCGGGCGGCCCCGTCCCCCCTCGCTGGGGTGGAGACGGAGGACGCTGGTGTAATCGTCCAGCGACTCCACGCTCATTAAAGGGTTGCCTGGCACCCTCGCGTCGGCTGGACCGGCAGGCCTGCGCATGAAGCTGCCTCTTGGTCCTTCGTCACTCGAGCGAGGCAACTCTGAGGTCTTGGAGAAGCGGCGGGCGGGGCTGGCACGGCACCAGCTACGCTGGGGACAGAGCGCTCTGCGCACATCGCCGTGGGGACGGAGTCTCTCAGAGAGGACCGCTCGTTTCCAGAGACGAATGGTGTCATCGGAGGGCTGCGCTCAGGTGCTGAGGACGGCCTGGGCCCTCTTGAGAGGCTCAGAGGAGCCGCTGGGCCAACTCGGGGCCACCACCTTACACCGGGGTGGCCTCACCCCCGACCCTCGTGCGCGGAAGCACCCCAGAGGGCCCCGCCTGCCTGGGGGTAAAGCTTTGGTGGCCCATCTGGGCGGGTTTGTGAGGATTTCTGGGGCAGTGACAGGATTCATTAATGTTTTTGTGCCAGTTTTCCCAGGAAGATAAAGAAACAAAAGTAAAAGTAATAAACTGCCTGTATCCCCCGTTAGCTGCAAGGAGAGCACAAGGTGGGGCGCCTGCCAGAAGCGCAGTGGGAAATGGCCACCCCTCGGCTGGCCCGTACACCGAGGCCCTCGGGGTCCTCAGGGCACAGGCTCTCCTGAGACCAATGCGAATATCACGCACGTTCAAAGTCGTTTTGTCTTTACGGCTTTGTTGCGTTGTCTTTTCCCCTTCGTTCAGGGAGACAGGAGATGAAAAATACTATTGTGTGTCGTGGTGTGGGCAGTTTCCACAGCCAGGAAAGCGCGTTTCCTGACGGCCCGTCCTCCAGTGCGGCCTGCTCCCCTGTCCCTGTAAATTGCGTAGCACTGCCCTTGGCTGGACCTGTGAGTCGGTATCTTGATGTAAGATTCACGGGGCACAAATAAGAATAGGAATCGGGGTGGGCTGCTCCCCAGAGCCAGCTTTTATCATGCCCTGCACCTGCTTCTTAAAACTATACTTTCGTGAGTTAATGAACCCGAAGATCCCACGAAAGCCATCCCACGCTTTATCCATTTCCTGCCGCACACACAACTCTTCTTTCCAAATAATCCCGCTCACTGTGCTTCTCCCTGACATGCCGGCAGAAAATTATTACACGTCATGACGTCGCTTCGAACGCAATTTCTCAGTCTTTGCAAATCACTTTCCTGCGTGTGTGAGGGGTAATGGAAACTGTCTGTTTCACTTAACACTCATCTCCTGCATTTTCTTCTGGACAATGAATGATTTAGGTGTTTTTTTTGCAGGATAAAACCTCCTGTTTGAAATATGTAAAAGCAACTTAGCCACTCATGGAAAATAGAAATAGAACTCTTTGCTCTCTTCTTTATAGTTTCTTGTCCCTTGTGACAATTTAAAAAATCTGTGTCCCCAAAAGCTCTTAAACGTCAAATATGCATAGTACGGGGAACTTTTCTGTAAGGCCTCTGGAAAGCCTCTCCATTTCTGGGAAGCAGGTGAGCGCCCCTGGGCTGGTGGATGGTGGGGTGCCAAGGCTCCCTGCGTGGCCAGCTCTCCTCCGGGTTCTGCCCGGCACCGCCAACTGTGCTGGGTGTCTGTGCCCCCGCCGGCCGCACAGGTCTGTGGGGCTCTCTCCAAAGCCACTCATCATGGGGGCTTGTCTACAATAGTTTGAACTGCCAGATGGAGAAATGGATAGATTTCTCGTTAACCCACAAAGCCAAGGAACGGGTGGGAAATCTTCAAGAGCTCCCTGCCCCAAGTTTGAAGGAGTGGGATTGTCTGGCCTCCAGGCATTCTCCTGTCATGTCCCCTGCCTCGGTGGGTGGGGATGATGGATGGCCGGGTGGTGGGAGGCGGGGAGAAGGGAGCGCCGGGTGGGCCTGGGAATTGGCTAAGTACTTCTGGGCACTTGGACCTCATCATTGCGCACGGCGAGCTGGCCCCATGACTCATAAACTGGGTGGTGATTAATGATCTTTTAAGTGGACAAGGCAGGCCAGGGGACTCTCAGGCCGCCCTCGCAGACATGCCTGCGCCTCGGAGCTGGAGAACAGCCGTCCCTGCCTGGAGAGGGCTGGGACAGCTTCCGCGCGGGGGCACCCCTCAGCGCCAGCCCCCACCCCCCCAACTTCTGAGTCAGACCAGCCCCTGCAGCGCAGAGCGAGGGAAATGGTGGGGGGCAGACGCCAGCGCCTCCTTAGCCAAACGAGAGGCAGCTCCGGAGAGGGGCTGGCTGGCTGGCCGCGCCCTTGTTGGGCCCCTGTCCTGCAGTGGCCGGAGTCTCCCGTGCCAGCTGGGAGGGCTGGCTGTCTGCTGGACACTGTCCTTGCTCTGTGACTCCCAGGGCTGCCCCGGGAGCATCGGGCTGGGCTCCTCCCAATGACCTTCCCGGGCCGTGCAGACCCCCAGCTGCCTGCCTTCCCAGCTGGGGGTGGGGTTGCAAACGGGGGGCAGTTTGGGACCATGGAAACCATAGCAGGAAGGGTGGGGTGAGGCCCGGCGAGGGGCTCTCCCCTCGAGACCAGGTCCCAGCTGCCTCCAGCCTCCTGCGAGTGTCTGGGAGACTCTCGGCATTTGTCCAGACAGTGATGATAATTGGCGTTGGTGCTGCTGGCCATTCGTAAATAAACACAGGGACCTGGACCTGCAGGGGGAGGCGAGCCATGAGCCGATCGATAGTGGAAAAGCAACTTCTGCTGAGAAGAGCTTGCACTCCCCAGAGGGAGATTCCAAAACGATTTCAATCTGTTCTGTACTCCAGGGAGAACTTGGCGTGTCGAAGGAGCCAGTGTGGCGCTCGGGCCGCCCCCCGGATGTCAGCGGTGATGGACATTCCTCTGAGGTGCGAAGCATCTTCCTCAAACGCGCTTTGCAAGGAAAGGAGGGGAGAGCTCAGAACATGGTGGATCCCCAAGAGGACCTCTTCTTGAGCATTCCGGCCACTGGGGCCTTTTTGCAAAATGCAAACCTGAAGCCCTCGGAGCACGCGTCGTGAAGGAAGAGGTTTGGAGGGTGGGTTAGAAACGTCACAGAGTTCCAGCCCTAGGACAGGTGCTGCTTAGGTAAATGCACAGAGGAAGAAAACAACAACTAGTGGCCGCGAAACCCTCTCTTCGCACATGCTGCTGTGCCTTTTTCCCAGCAGAGGGGAATTTTTGTTTTTTGCCTCTACAGGATAGATTATCAACTGAGAATCGTGCTTTATTTGTGGCTCAGAATGCCTCAATCATCTTACTCACCTTCAACTACAAAGGTTTAACACCATTTGACCAGAATTACATAGAAAAGGCAACTCGGGGGGTCAGCAAGGACTGATCATTGACGTGCTGCTTCTTTCTTTGCGAGTATGACTTTGAGTATGCTTGCTTTAGATATTCTTTATTTCCCCAAGCTTTTATTAAAAGCATGCATTAGTTTTGTAAAGGAAAACTCGATCAATATAATCAGTAGTTTTTGCACAGAACCTTTAGAGGAGAGGAAAGGGGTTGGAAGACAGAAACAAGATGTTGGCTGCATTTGACTCTGCTCCCCAGAATTATCCTCCATTTTCAAAAGAATGCAAAGCATCACCTACTTCCCGAGCATCGTTAAAGCGAGTTTATGCTGAGGCTTCTGTTCATCTTTCCAGGTCTGGAGGCAATGCAAGGAGCATGAAGCTTGGCGTCCAGAAGATGTGAGCAAGTCGTTCCCCGCATCCCCGCCGTGAGCCCTGGGCGGATGGGCCAGTCCTTCCTGGACCGACGTTCTCCAGCTCCCGGCACATGCCCTACGCCGGGACGGGCTCTGTTCTAAGCGGTATCGCACATCATGTCTCGTTAATCGTCATGCCAATCTCATGAGAGAGGTACTAAATGGGTCAAAGTGGATTTACTGCAACAGTTGTTGTATGACCTGATTAAGAAAATGACACACATTTGCCAAACACAGGGTGTATTCTGCCAACGTTTGTTCTCTATCCTCCTTTTCTATGCATAGAGCTATCTAGCCTAAACTAAATTAGGTGGTCCCAAAGGTTGCTAACTGAGAAATCATTTGCCATGACAATATTACTTTGATCAAAGTTTCATGACTTGCCATCTTGAATTTACCTATGAGAGCTCAAATTCCCTTCCTCCATGAATCGTAGTCTTTCACACAACTGGATAGGACATTGCCTTCTTCTGAACAAACCAGTGCTCTATGCCACAGTCCTGTCTTTAATCTCTGATGCTATAACACTTTATAGTGACCAATAAGCTAAACTGTAATACATAATCTATTTGTGTGGCTGGCTCAGTGTGGCTTTTTAAAGGAAAGCTAAATAAAAACACCAACACCAAAACCAAACCAGAAGTAAAGTACCCATGATTTACCAACAGCTCGTTGGACAATCTTGAATTTTTCTCATCATTCCTAAGACTTTCACATCTGAAACTATTTATTTCAGTCTATTTGCAACTATCAAATTGGAGACTCATTTGCTGTACCTAATGGGAAAAAGAAAACCAATTAGTCAACATTTGGAGGACAAAGACTATATTTATAGCGAAGTGTTGTACAACATAAAATGGTTCGGGGTAATTGACTTTTTGGGTGGGATTATTTTTGGAGAGAAAGCAGCATTTCTTTAGATTCCACATCTGCAGCAGATACCGTGTGCTTGCAGAAACTGCTGAAGCATCACTGAAAAGTTTATTTTGCTACGGGTTGTTTCATCTTCAACCAGTTGTAGTATTGATTTCTCTCTGTGGATTAATTATCAGAGGCAGTTTCAGACTTTCCTGAGATGGACGGAAGGAAAAATGATGTTTTCATTTCAACGGAGCCTGTTGGCAATTGTGCTTGGGTTTCTCTTGAGCCCTAGAGTCAACGAAATTAGACGGCCGTGTCCTGGAAGGGCTGTGCATGAAATTATTCATCTTATCTATGGTTGTGAAGCCTCGGCATGGTCTGGGGACTCTGTAAATAGGGCTTCACATGATTTTCTGCTGCTATTTGTAGAGGGAGCATTCAGACCTGGGGGGCGGGGAGCGGAGATGATGGCATAGCACAGATGTGGAAGCCTGGGTTATTCATAGTGCAGCCTACCTCCTGACAGGAGGGAGATTTACATCGCTTGGAAAGCCAGAGAGCTCTCTCTGTAGACTTGTGCGGGCTCTGCTCACGTGAGCACTCAAAAGGGAGCCGGGAGACAGCAGGTCTGCTAGAGGGCTTTGGAAGTCCCTGCTATAGAATCTAAGAATCCAAACAATGAGAGTGAACATAATACCTAAGGACAAAATCTCTGTCGGCACTCTTTTGCATGAATTCTATGAGCTACGGAGTAGTAATAACAACAACTTATTTTTGAATGTCAGTGTTTACTTTTCCAAGCATCAGGGTGTTTTGCACCCTGTTTTATTCACAGAGCCCTTTTGAGTGATAGAGTAGGGCTATCAGTTTCTGGGATGTTTCTACCATTTAAAATCCATTGGATGGAAAGAAGGTTGAGTTTCAAGGCAAGTTAAGAATTTTTTTTGGTGCTTGATGGGATCTAAGCCATGTTTTCTATGATACCATCATCTTGTAGAGAATTTAAGTACAACTTTAAGAATTTTTTTTTTAGTTATAATCTTGATTTCCTTGGTATGATTATAATAAAGTAATGGTAAAAAATTATGTTTTCAAATGGAAGTCAGCTAAAGGGGGGAAATAGAAAGAATTTGCATGAATGTGTCTTATCACCTAAATATAATCAGGTAATACATGTTATATATATATGTATATGTATATTTCAGATATTTAATAGCAACAAGCATCATGTTTTACATTCCTTTGTAAACTTTTCCCATTAGGAAAAACTCAGTTGAACCAACCTCTTACTCTTTGACAATATCATTTTTTGTGGTTGTAAAGTGTGTGTTGTGTCTTCCTTCGTGTGCTCTGCTTTTCCTTCAATCCTTTCCCTGAGTTAGGGTCCTTGGGTGCTGTCTCTGTTTCCCTTTGGACATGTGTGTGGGGGTGTCAGGGTCTTGCTGGTCGGTCCCTCGGGGCCCTCTGGCCAGCTGTGTGGGACTCTGCCTTCCCACGCCGCGCTTGGGGACACGTGGCGGCTCCCGCGGGCTCCCTCCTGTCTTGGAGGGACGTGAGGATGAACACTAGTTCCCATGAGTGATTCTTTTTCTTTTTTGGGAATTGACTTGCATTTTATCCCTTTGCTGTTGTTTCTGCGGTTAAGGCGGCAGCTCCTGCTGTCGCAGGTAGTGAGAGCGCTGTTTACACCGTGCCCGTGGCCTTTACATGCATGCGCTGTGCCTCCGCGGTGCAGCTGTCCCTGTTTACTCAATAAACACGGGGCGGGCCTGGTTAGCCACAGCTCCCCGCCCCCGGTTCCTGTAAATCTTCAGAGATGTTTTGTCCCGGTAGCCTATGCGCTCCTTTGTTTCCATTTAAACTTTGACTTGCCTGGAGAGAGCGTTTGCGTGCACAGGGCCTCCCAGGTGTTCCTGACAGCGTGGGGTGCGCTCGTCGGCGAGTGGTCTGCGTGGGAGACCCTCCCCCCCGCGCCCGGCCCGCCGCCGCCCTCCTGGCCCCAGCCGTGTCCAGTGGAGCCCCTCTGCGCGGGTGTGGTAGACGCACACGGTCCCCATGTCCCGGGCTGCTTCTTGCGTCGCCCGCGGCTGGCCCGCTCTGCGGGCGGAATCCTGATGGACTCGTTGCACCTGAAGACAGCTTAGTGCCGTGCTCTGCCGGCCTCCTTCCCGCCCTGCAAAGTTTCCTTCCAGCCTCACATGTGGATCCTCCCAGACAAATTTTAGAATCAACTCATCAGATTATTTAAAAGAACCCCTTCGGATTGTTGATTGGAAATGATGTAAATTTTGACTTGAATCTGGAACACAGTTGCGTTCAAACAGAGCCCGTTTGTTCTGGGTGTTCTTGTCCCTTCTCCGGCAATGCAGATGCCAAGGCGTGAAATCCCAGCAAAACAGGAAGTGGCAACAAACATCACCGGTGTAAACTGTAGGAAATGAGCATATTTGTCTTTTGTTGATTAAAAAAATTAAAGCTAGGTAACATTGTCTATACTGAATCCTGTAAAAATCGATACTAGTTGTAAGGGTCAGCAGGACGTTTGGATTGAGCACACACGTAGGGCCGCTGAGGGCCCAGGCTCAGGTCCAGGTGCAGGTCCAGGTGTGGGTCCAGGTGCATGTCCAGGTGTGGGTCCAGGTGCAGGTCCATCTATGGGTCCAGGTGCGAGTCCAGGTGCAGGTCCAGGTGCAGGTCCAGGTGCAGGTGCAGTTGTGGGTCCAGGTGCAGATCTAGGCGTGGGTCTGGGTGCAGATCTAGGTGCAGGTCCAGGTGCGGGTGCAGTTGTGGGTCCATGTGTAGATCCAGTTGTGGGTCCAGGTCCAGGACCA